>NC_031975.2:8122277-8432693 GCF_001858045.2 Oreochromis niloticus
AGGCTGACTTTTTGACTTCTGCAGTCAACCAGATTTATACTTTTTTGTTTTTCGTTTTCTGTTTTTCAATTAACTCTTCAAGAGGTCATCGTGGTCAACAAAATTCTGTGTGTTTGTGTGTAACACAGTATGACTCGGCGTGCTGTTAAAATAACAGGAATTTATTCCAGTATTCCAGTGCACTTGTAGCCATAGTAATACAGTTTCTAATGACCCGGCATTATTAACTGGTTTTCAGCTTAATTATCTTAAGGCCATATCTGTGTTGTTAAGCCTGCACCTTTACACATTCATTTAATCTTCATTTCTGCAATGACCTGGAATGTGTTAATGTGTTAAATTAAAACTTTTCCACTTACCACCTTTGGTAATTGGAAAAGTTACTGGTGACGTTACCGGTTATTATTAGTATTATTGTTAGTATTATTATTATTATTATTATTATTATTATTATATAATGACGCTTTATGAAGACTTCTAAAAATATCATTAATAACATTTTACCCTTTGCCTTCTGTTGTGTGTGCCGTCCGTTTAAGAATTCTTTCAATATCTTTGCACTACTTTGTTTCATTTGACTTTTTTGTGTCATTTTATGGAATCCCAACAGAAGATGAAAGAGTTGCTCCCACATGGATGAATTAGTGTCTGTTCTTTTCTGTTATGTAACTATCTAGCAGAATACCTACTTGCCCAGGTACTCTTATGCATGAGGACCGTAACATTTCAGATGAAATATAATGAGAAATTTCATTTGTGTCCTGTTGTTTGGGTTGAGAGCCCAGATTTTGCAAAAAAAAAACAAAACCCAAAAACCTTCAAATACATTATTCAACATGGCACAAATCCTCATGTTTTGGATTTGCTGTTGATCTCAATGAGGACTTAAAAACACACCATTTATTGAGATGCGCATTTATAGATGTGTCAAGGCTATATAAACACTTGTTTCACATCATAATTCATGGTTAGTTTGGACAGTTATTTATACCGACATTCAATACCCATAATCAATCTAAAATCAAAACTTCAAAATACAACTCGAACACAGTACAGAATAAGTGGACAATAAATCAATTTACCACTACAGTGCATCCGGAAAGTATTCACAGCACTTCACTTGTTCCACATTTTGTCATGTTGCAGCCTTTTTCCAAAATGGTATGAAGTCCCTATGGCTGTACAGTGGAAAGGCCAGCATGGAAAGGCATGGTGGTTAGCACTGTGGTCTGTGTAAAGCTGTTCTACCCCTGTTTGTATAGGTTCTCTCCAGGTACACCAGCAGTAGTACCCATGCTTCACTGTAGGGATGATACTGACCAATTGATGAGTGGCGTATGGTTTTCTCTTTGGCAAGAGTTAAGTATTAGTTTCATCAGACAAGAGAAATGGAACAAGTGAAGCACAGTGAAAAAAAATATATGCAAAGTATTTATTTGGTGTTGCAGTTCTCAGACAGATTATTCTACCTTTTTTACATCAATGCAACTTCTTTTTTGCTTTCATTTCATCATCAGTTCCAATGATAAAACAAACCTGTACAAAGCCACAATTGATATTTAAAATTTCCATTCAGGCAGATATAATCTACATTGACTAGATGTTTAGAACAACCCATAGCTGAGGAAACATGTTATAAAATTAGGTTGAAGTCAGCATGGAAAACATAGAGGCTGCCATGCTAACATATCAACAGAGAACATGGCTACAAGGTTAGCTGCATTCGCTCAAGCGCAGTTAATCCTGCCATACATGTTTTTGAATCATCTCTTTTAGCAAGTTTACTGTCACACTACAGTTATCCGCAGTCAGCAGTTACTATAGTATATTTTTGCTTTAATAAATTAAATGGAAATTTGAGATATACATTGCAGCTTTATTTGCTTTTAATGCAAGGTTACACTTGCTACCATTCACACTCTGGTCTGAATTACATTTCAATATTCTGCAAACCTTAAGTGAGTTGTGTTTGTATCTTGCATAAAGTATTTGCGTGATCTGTATCACTTTGTTCTTTGTCTGTTTTCTTTTTCTCTTGTGAAATAACTGAGATTGGTTTGTCTAAAAGTTCTTCTGACCTTCTGACTATGAAATAAGTATTGATACACTGACAAACAACTAGCTCTTTCCATGTACAGTGTATCTAAAAATGTCAATGCATGCTCAATAAAGCAGGGTAAAAGATTCCCAGAAAGTTGACTCAATTCATTTGGATGCATCAGTGAGCGGGCAGGGGGCCATGTACATTTCTAATCCTGTCCATTTTGGTCTCTCCCAATGAAAATCCTAGCATCTTCTTAGCATCTAGCTCTGCATTCTGTGTTTCTTTTAGTGCCACCATCTCTAAACTAATGCATCATAGCCGGTATTAATGCCATCTTGTAAACCTTCCCTTTCACTCTTGCTGCTATCCTTTTGTCACAAATCACCCCTGACATTTGTCTCCTTCCACTCCACCTTGCATGCACTTTCCTCTTCACCCCTCTTGTGTACTGTTAATATGATATATAATATAATTTAAATGGGGGAGGGGGGGATAATTTGATTTATATCTGACTCGAAAGTATTGCCACTGTAGGTGGAAAAGGTTGGGTCAGAGTATCCCTGCATTTTACAGAAGGAGATGGATCAGAGTCACCTGATCAGTCACCTGATCCAGACCCATCAAATAAAGAAAGCTTTTACCTTTGTTTTTTCTCATGGAGCTTTAGTATTAAGGAATTACAATATTCCAGCCTAGAAGGGAGAAGCGCGGATTATTTTTTCAGCATCACTCTGACACAGGTGTTGCAGAGATGAAAGAATGTAGTCTTAATATTACGAGGACGAGCTAAATGACAAGTTGTGTTCAAATGGATGCAAAAGGCAATCAGTGTGTGTAAATAAAGATAGCAGTCTGCAGCCAGACTCGAAAGTTTAAAAACTTTTCACTGGGAAAATTTCTGACTCCTAGCCCTGGGGTTAGGGTAAGGTTTGTGATAAGTTTGTACAAAAGCAACAATATAACTTACTAGGGTTGGGTACTCTGTCTCCATTTAGATTAGACGGCTGTCCGTCTTTCAACAGTAAGGTTAGCCAACTGTTTCTGACCACAAGCTAACAGGTAACAATGATTTTGTGTTTGTTTGCTGTAAAATGTGCGAGTATCGCAAAACTGGCACATGGTAATTCACAATCTGTGACTCTCTATAACAGGGATGTCAAACTCCAGTCTTCGAGGGCCGTTGTCCTGAAACTTTTGAATGTGTCATTGCTGAAACACACGTGAATAAAATGGCCACTGGTATTAGACCAGGGCTCACTCTGTATGCAGTTCCCTGACTTTTTTATAACAAAGTAGATCTTTCAGCTGCTGTGCACCTATACAAACCTGCGTGGTAGCCAAACTTGTGAGGATTGGAGGGGTATAGATGAAATGGAGATGAGAGCCTACACCAGAATAAAGCAACATGTGGGATGTTGGATGACATGACTGGAAGTTCCCAGGAAGTTAAAAAGGAAGAGGGCTTCACTCTCCTACTGACAGAGGAGCGTATCAGTTTTGAATGGGGATATTTTTACATTTTACTTAATATTTGATTGTTTCTTAGTTTTAGTCCCCCCCCAACCCTGTTGCATTTGTCATGAACATCCCTAATGTTATGTTGTTATTGCAATAATAGACAACTGGAAAAAAGCTAAAATACATGTTTTTTTTAAAAAAATATCCTACTTTTATAAAAAGGAACATTATTTAAAGAATAGGTATTTAATAAAATAATCTCTACTCATCTAAAAGGTATAACAAAAAGAGTAAAGAAAACAACCGTTTTTGCTTGATTTAATGAATAAAAGTAACTGCAAGCAAACTAGTGACAAAGATACTTGGGCAGGTTGTCATATTATAGAACTATAAAAAATAGAGATGCAGCAAGTAGAAACTGTGGCCGAATACAGTATTCAAGAAATAGGAATGTAATATCTAAAAGGTCTGTGCTCATCTGAGTCTCACAGCTATATTATACTGATAATAAATCAGATAAAATACTACAAATAATTATTGCTGCATTGAAATAAATTGAAAATGTGTATGCAGTGACACCATTTGAAACATGTTTTTTTAAACATGTTATATGTGAGCTTGTTAAGCAAGATTAACATTTATATCCACGTTCATAAATGACTCACTAAGGATGACCAATGCTTAAATGAGTGTACAGGTTAGATTGTACTGACTCAGAGTCTATCTGAAAATTCAAATGAGTTAAAGCGCCCGCCTTTCCCTTTAAGAAAAAACATGTTATCTGTTCAAGGCCTTACATAGTGAAAATGTCACTTCGCCTTTGTAACAGCTGTCAAATCATTTATGTATTCAGAAAGCAGAGAAGAATGTGTAATACTTTAATATTTTTATATAAATGTGCCCAATTTTCAGATTGGCTTTTAAAATGGACAGTGGCTTTGAATATGTCAATCTTTATTCTTGCACTCTAATCTCCTTGAATGATTTGGGGTTAGACAGCGTAGTCTCTTCAGTGTTCTTCCTGCATATTTCTACATGATGTAAGAATAAAAATGAGTGTCAGAATGAAGGAAACAACAAAAAAGAGCACTGTGCTGGTCTCATGTCAAATGCAATACTGTCATACATTACTAATTGTAGTATGACACTGCAAGATTCACCGCTTGGACTTATAGAGATTAACAAAAAAAAATTTTTTGTAAGTTTCACAGTATATTCAATAGCAGACTTCTGAAATGCTGAACCGATCACGAGTTATTGTGTAAAAAACCTTTATCACGTCTGAGTAGATGTGTTGCAGAAAATATGTCTGTTCTTTTACACTGGAAATGTCAAATGTCTACAAACAAACAAACAAACAAACAAAAAAATTACCAAATTGTAGCTAGTGACTCCCAAATGGGCAAAAACATTTGAGTACTGAAAACAGGACTTTAAGTTAATGAGGGATGCAGAAAAAACAACAACAAAATGTTGACATATTTCATTGTTACAGCACAGCCTATGAGGATGTTAGTTAGCAAAAAACAAAGCAAAATTCTGGGTACTGACATGAGAAATGGAACAATATTGAAATATTTTAATCGCAGGCAAAACTCTTCAGTTCAATAAATCCACTCGTAAGAAATGTTTTCTTGCCATACATGTTTTTAGATTAAATATTTTGTCTGTCCTTGACCAATTTTGAAAAACATCTCTGTTGGCAGTACATATTTACTTCAGATTTTATCCTATTTCTGTGCGCTCATTGCACTTTTGTCTTTGTTATATGCTTGTTACATTTTTACTTTGGTAAGTGACTATTTTATAAAAACATTATCAAACAAAAAAATTGAATAAACTTTTGGATGTCTGTCCTTTACTGTACTCACTTGCTTTTTTATGTAATAACTAGTACTTTTTGCAATAATTTTCAGAAATAGTGTATATTTCTGAGTAAAAAACATAAACTGTGCACAAAGTATAATTTTTTATCATTTCCCCTACATTTAAGCTGTCTCCTTTACTTTTATGTCTTCTTGTCCCTTCTTCTTCTAAGACATTTTTGTCCACGTTTCAATGTGACTTTAAATTAAAATTTAAATTGCAAAATATGTGTAGTCCACATCAGAAAAATGGCTGTAACATAAATAATTGCAATATAACTCACAATACCATAATAATCTTAGAAATTCAGAGCTCTGATGGAACATGAAGAAAAAGTTACAGAAAAAAGACAACTTCAATAGGACATCATCCAATTTAAACAGCAGAAATGTGGGGCATTCATTACTGCAGTGCACTGCTGGAATATGACTTTGATGTGTATATGATGTGCAACTAGAAAGGGAGAGAAGTGACAGTGGAACGGTAACCACTCTGATAACAGAGCTGAAACCCTGTTGAGAGGGCCATTGCTTTGTACACTCCAACTACATAACTCTCATGCGTGGCCATCATGAATCATAGAACAGATCATGATCCTTTAATGGAGACATTGAATTACTGACGAGTTGGGTTTGGTTGTTTTCTCATCCTGTTATTCTGTGCTCAGTGGTGTAAGGAATGGACCGAAATGATTTTTACTTATCACAACTGTGGTATGCAAAGTGAACTGAAGCAGATGGGATTACGTTTTGATTGAGCAAATGATTGCAGGACGAAGAGCAATGGTGATGGAAAAACATCTGCTGCTAATGATATGGAAAGAAACAGGAGGGCATGTCACTATTGTAAAATAGTCAACAGTGACATGTGACTGGTGTGTAAATGTCTTTATGTATATTGCACAAATAACTGTATGAAAAATATTCATTAGGGATTTGCTGGCTGCTCAGTCACCATATTTGTCGGCATATTAGGCAGAAGTATTGTCAGCGGTTGTCTTTGTTGCCTCACAGCATGATGATCCTAGGTTTGAAATCGGCTGTTTCTTTTTTGTGTGTTGTTCATTTGCTCTGTGAGTTCCCCCGGGCTCTACTAGTTTCCTCCTATCCTCCAAAGAAAAGCAGCATGGTTGAATTGGAAGTCAGTAACTGCGCATGTGTGAAAATAAGTGTGAATATGTTTGTCTATGTGTTATCCCTGCTATCGATTTGAACCCCTCTAGAGTGTTAAAATGTGCAAATCAATACTTGAATGTCAATATCTTCAACCCAGATGTCTCTTTTTGACTAAAAATATCAATACCAGTATCATTTTTAACAAGTAATTTTAATGTTTTGCAAAGTCAAATGCACATCTGATGCTGAAGACAAAATGAAAAAATGACAAACGTGCCAATTACTGCACTGGAGAGAAAGAGCCTCTCATTCCATCAATAAATAAGGTTGTTTGTTGGTCCTTGCTATATGCCTTGTATCTAGTGCTTCTCATACAATATGGGAACAGGCAATTATATAGAAATACTGCATTTATTTAAACTGCACAAAGGTTTCTATAAACAACCTGTTTAAATTCAAGCAACTGTTTTCTTTAGAAAGGCAGTTGCATCCAAACAGGCAAACATGTATTAAAGCAATCATAATATTAAATAACTGATAGTCATTTAAATATCAGAAATAGATATATTTAGATTATTTTAAAAATGTTCTGATTACCAATCACTTCAGCTATTGAAGTTATTATTATTGAAGTTATTATTATATAACAAGCTCTGGCTTATACATAAAGAATAATAAATTTGAATGTAGACCACACCTATGTTTGAATTCTGTTTTTATATTTAATCTTTACTCTCAAACCCTGAGAGAATAAAAGCCGAAGCTGTCATTCGCAAGTTATGCTCCGAGTTTTGGTTTAAAATTTTCTGGAAGGGCTGCTTTTTAATTTACTTTTTGATTTACAGCATGTTTTAAGTGTAATATAGATTCTCTGTTGGGAGAAAATGTTTCTTATATGCAAACTGTTAAGCTGTACTTTACTAAAACCACTGTCTGTTGCATTTTCACAGAAATGTGCATGCATTAATTTGGTGATTTTAAAAAAAAACGTATAAAATGTTGTTACATTTGATACTAATCTGCTTCTAAGTGTCATGTTCCTGGGCCCGTAACCCAGGGTTACAGAATCGTAGAAACTTTATTAATCCCAGAGGGAAATTTCGTTGTCATAGCAGCAAATATACAACAAACAACAAGCACTCATATAAAATGAGAGTGGAAACAGAATTATGATATAATATATGATATAAATATTAAGATCAATTGATACATATAGAGATATAGGTATAAATATAAATATACATAAAAATATAAAAGGACAAGTATGTGTTCAAACGTGACAGGGTGCATTGAGGTGTGATTAATTCTGTTTCACATGTGTGGACCTAACCCAAGTGGATGAGAAGCAAGGAACAACCTCCTGCAATGTTCCCTCAGACAGCGAGGTTGAGGGAACATGTTGCTGAAACTGCTCTTCAGATGGTCCAGTGTTTTATGGAGGGGGTGGGAGTCATTGTCCATGATTGCCAGCAGTCTTGCCAGCATTCTGTCACTGATCACCTCCTTGGACGATTTGTTTCTGACTTATTTAATATTCTAAAGCTCAGTTGATGTTTCTGGTTTTGGTTCTTATTGTTGTGATTCTGCTTTGTGTAGTATTTGTATATTCTGGTGTTAGTTTTGTCATCTTGTTTTTCATTTTCCGTTCCCATGCCTCCCCTGACATTCCATGTCTGCCACTTTGTCTTCATGTTTGTTTATCTCTTGTCCCCGGGTTTTATGTTCCCTTCTGTCTCCCCAGTCTGTTGTGTCTCCTTGTCAGGTTACTCCCAGTGCTAGTCATAAGTTCATGTGTCCTTATCTGTGTCTTGGTGTTGGTTCCTGTTTTACTTTGATAGTCTCCGCCTTGTGTGCATCAAGTTTAGTTTTGCTTCCCCTGTCTCGTCAGTCTGATTAGGGTCAGCTGTGTTCCCACCTGTTCCCCGTTTCCTCGTTATCCTTTCTGTGTATATATTGTCTGCGTTCCCCTCTGTTCTCTGCCATGTTCTCCCTCATCATAGGTAGTGGTTTTGTCTGTCTGTTTTCCTTCCCGTCACTGAGTCAGTTTACTTTATGTTTTATGAAAATGTGGGACATGATACTAAAGAGGTTATTAACATTGTGGACACTGGAAGAAAGGGAAAGGGGAAGGATATGCTATCCTTTCCTACATAAAATAGGATAATTTTTCTCTTCTCCCAACCGTGTTTAAGAAACCAATCATTAACAAATAAATAGACTTTTTTAATTAATATCCCATTGCTTGTTGACAGCAAAAATGTTAATAGCTATCAAATTCCAAGATAGGAGACATGATCATGCCCCCTAACCACTGATTAATCACCAAATTGCCTGCAAGTCCCCCCCCAAGAAACCACCACACACACATTTTAAAAAAGTTTTTTCAACATATATACGCCTTCAAATTTGAAACTTTTACCAAGCTTTTTGTAAAGGTCACACATCTCTTATCTGTGCTCCCTGAATTCCTTTTCACACTATCCTTATCTTCAGCTCAAAGAACATCCTTATATCATGACAGTTCTGTTTGTGTTAGATTCATTCTATTCAGGTTATCCTCATCTTAAATCCAAGCTGTGTGGTTTGTCATTTGATTGAGTGATGTACTTTTGTGAATTACGTGGTCAGATTGGTACACTGATGTGCTGCTTTTTGTCATCCTGACATCTCATTCTAAGCATGTAAATGTCACTGTGTAGAACTTTTTCCTTAAAAGGGAAAAAAAAACTGGAATTCAAGTCAAATCATTTGTTGGAGTGTTCCAAAAAATATTTCAGTGGCTAGAACTGTCAAAATTATTAACCTCTGCTGCATTCTGATTGGATGTGGAGTTTGATGTGGAGCAGATGTCTTCAGCTTCCGGTACGTTTATTTAATCTGCACTTTTAGTCAACAGCTTCACTGCTGGAGGAGCCATCCAAGTTAAAACACAATGAAGCAAGTTTATTTTTATTTCTTCAAATACATCAAATCATACAGTATATTACATTCTCTCCACTTCAGTACAGACATACATGGTTCTCCCTCTCCACAACCCAATAAACATGTTATGCCTCTTAGGAGGAGTTCACTCCCATTAAGTTCACACACAGTTCACTTTTTAAGGAGATAAGGGAGTCCTTTGACAGGGGGTCATTCCACTCGCAACCACTCTCACTTCGAAAACATCAAGCACTGACATGTGAAATTGACTGTGGATTTGAAAAGCCTACACTGCATGTATGAAATTCACTCAAACTGAGAGGTATCTAATAAAACCTGGCAAATTGAGATGCAACTGAATTTTATGCTTAATTTAAGAAACATTAAAGCTGCACTATGCAGATATCCGTAAAAGGAAAAAGAAAGACAAATTTGAAAGCCCTTACCACCAGATGAGCATGGGCATACTAAAAATAAATCAATGCTGACTTTTGGCACTACTAAAAATCAGCTTTCCCAGGTGAAGGCCTCTGATTATCTCACTGTGCCTCTGTGACTTTTCTCAACGAGGACTTTGCTGCTTATTATATTATTTTATACGACTTGACTTATCTGATCTGAAAAGATCTGTGCTTGGCTAAAGCCTCTCCTAACGGATTAAACTTTCCAATTCATGAAAACAGAGCCCAGAGCAGATTTAGAAGTCTGGTTTGCAATATGCTGGAAATGTCAAACATGTTTCTTACCCACAAACAAAATCCAGTAGAGCACTTTGGACACTTTTTTGGGGTAGTGATAAGTGATCTAAATTGACTTTTTTTTTTTTGTCCTAGAATTTATATCACCATCTTTACTATTGTAGAGTGCAGCTATAGATTTCAATATAAGATTCGTTGAGGCTACATAATGTCTCCGGAAGAGGGTACGAGTTCCTTTAGCTTGAAATACAGACGCAATTTTATTGATTTTTCAAGTCAATCTAATACTTTGTCAAACAGTAGAAGCATTTCTTTGCAGTTAAACAAATTGTTTCACCTCAAACTCTTGCTCTTTTTGTCTGTCAGTGTGTCTGAGAGTAAAAGCGCCAAGTCAAGTGTTGTGCCACTAACAGAATAAGACAAAATAGTATAAGACAACAAGTTTGGACAACTTTGTGAAGCATGAGATTATTTTTGCCAGCAAAAGTATAATGCTATAGCAAAAAAATATATAAATTAATGGAAATAAAATGAACAGCATGAACTCTGAAGCCTGTACAGAGACATAAATGAGTTAGAATGTAATGTGTCGGGGATGATTCCCAAACTAATTCAACACCAGACTGTTTATTTCTGCTTTGTCATTCTTCCTTTTAAACATTTGTTTCCTGAGTTTTTTCCCCTTACAGTGTCCTAGAGGTGTGCATTTCTGTGTGTCTGTATATATCGACAATTTAGTATATTAGTGGTTTTGAATGGAGGAATCCGTTATGCACCAGTGACAGCATAAGACATGCAGTCAGCAAAACTGGGGAATCTTTTTTGTTAGTGTCATAAAATCTACCAGACATTTTCAGGGTCACACAGCCACAGAAATAGAGTATATATTTTTAGGACAAGTCATGCAAGTGAGGTAAATCAGTGTCTCTGTGAATCTGATGGCTGTAAGACTTATATCGGCCGTGCATTTCTTTCTTTCTTTATTTAACATGTTCTAGTCATAAGCCACACTTCCTGGAAATAATTGCGTCCTTTCAAAAACCAATGAGTGACACATCGCAACAGCATCAGTGAGAGAAAACAAGATGTTCTTTAGTGACAACATTGCTGTCTGGCAGAAGAGTGGGATTACTTGAGCATCTCTCAAGGCTCAAAAATCAATATGTGGTGTTATTTGAGATGTTATTACTTGAAGAAAATTGCCAATAATTAATAACTTTTCCAGCCAAAATGTATTCTGTCTGCCTAAATGGTTAAGTAAAATTGGTGACTTGACTTAGTGTGCAGGAGAGCATCTCTTCCCAACTATTTCTGCAATCAGCATAGTGGATATTTCTTTAGCGTGCTCCTCAATATGAAAAACAAATGTGATGCTTGTTGTTGTTCTCTCTGTTGCCTGTCTTAAAGACTTTTTTTTTGTGTTTACCACGGAAGGCACACCAGGAGCTGAGAGAGGAGGTGTGTATAAGCTCCTTGAGAGAACCATGTAATATTTCACAATTTACCTGTCAGCTGTCAGAGCTTTAGTAGACATCAGGGGGCCGCCGATATACATGCATGCACAACTTTTCACTCAAAACGTGACTGACATTTTATTCAGAAAAGATTTTAGTGCAATAACCTGTTGGGTTCCAACAATATAAATTATTTGTCATTCTGAAAACAATGTCAACATATTGCCACTTAAATACTAGTTAATAGTATAGTTATACATAGTTAATACACAAGTAACAATGATAGGACTTGTATCGTCGATAAATATGGCTCAGATTACAGTATGCGATGGTTCTGCATAACAACACAGACCTCCTAACACTTTCCAGTGTTAGAAGGTCCAGACCTTGGGTTTTGCATGTGTGCATAATCTTACTGTGACGGTTATGTATAACCTGCGGCAATCTGGTGCAGAGAATGCATATTCTGCCTTTGCGCATACTCATACTTGTTTAGCCTTGAAACAACAGTATGATCTATCTTTTCCTTGAGGTCTATAAAAGCTGTTAAGAAAATCACAGTGCATGTAGTAGAAATAAAACAGAGAAGAAGATGATGCTGAACATATAAGATAAAGAAACCAAAGTCGTAATTTAAGTTTAGAGTGCATACTGACTATTCAATATGATAGCAAGTCAGTATGAATACAGATATCTATCATATTAGTTATCCTATTATTCCTTTAGCTGAGATTCTGTTTTGTATGTGGCATTGGTATTAACTAGAAAGGTGTGATATATGTATATATCTTTCTCCTATATATCCTATATATATATGACAGAGTTAGAGATAGATAAAGACAAAGTATTTGTGTACCCGCTTGTTGGTATCTCATCCATCTGTGTTATTCATTTTCAAGTACACTATATGAGTCTAAGCCTTTGTAAATAAAAGACCCTGATTGTTCCAGCTCCTGCAGTCATTTGGGAGAACAGGATATGCACTGCCTTGCAAGCTTGCCTCGGGATGACTAGCAGTCATGCAAGTAACTTTTTACGTGAGCTCTGAGTTAAACAGCAGCATCTTGCTAAATGTATAATGCAGAATGATTCTACAGTTTGATTATATTCCAATTTGGGATAGTACTTGTTGTGAGTTACTCAGCCCTTTAGAACAGCTTTCACTCAGGAATGCTGCTGATTGGAATTTTGCACAGAAGAGAAAAATAGAGTAAAAATAGAGGCACAAAAATAGTGCAGAAAGTCTCTCAAAGAGATGTATTAGAGCACAGTGTTTCAAGAATTTGTTTTAGAACATCCACAAATTGAACACTTTGAAACACCTGTCAGCGATTCAGAACCTCTGCCTCAGGGAATCAAACTCTCAGTCTCAAGCTGAAAAGCTGACATTAAAGGAATAGTGTTCAACATTGTACACGGCAGACTAGTGAAGGCAAGAATGAGTGTTTAGAAAAACAGCTTGTTGACATATGTACTCCCTCAACCTTAGGCGTGTTTATCAGTATAAAAAAGTAAGTTGTCACAACACAATAAATTAGCATTTTTTGCCAAATGTCATATATATACTTTTCTTTTCTTTCTTTCTTTTTTTAAACTATGTATAAAAAGTGACACTGAACCCGCCTGTAAACTGTAAAGATTTCCTCACCCACGACACTTATACTGTTAAGAGGATTATTTTCAGGTGTGGTGAATGCGTTATTAACCATCTTTTGAGCTATGCTATTCTATATGAGTGAGCTTCTCTAGTCCTGCGCATTGTGGGGAGGAGAGCATCATGGGGCTGCCTTGACAAGCTCATCCATCAGCACAGCATGTTCAAGTCCCCATCAAATGCCTGCACCGCTCCATAAAGTGGAGGAGGAGAGGTGTCACTCCCTAAACAGGATATATGGTCTCTCACTGAGACACAAATTAGACAGTAAATACATTACAGTAGAAGTAGCCACTTCCGTGGCAACATGTTTGTGCTGCCGCTGTGCCAAAAACAACACCGCAGGAATATTAGAGGTGGCTGCTTGCCTGCCAACAAGACATACACATTTGCATTAGATTACCCCCAGTGTCTCACTCACATCAGGCTTCAATGACAGCTTTATCTATAAAGGAGAGACCACTATAAATTAGTGACTCACTTCATAAAATACACATACTCTGATTATTATTACCCTGGCACTGAAACGCAAGTAGAATTATTTATTTATTTATTATTATTTTTTTCTAGTTTGTATAATATCATAATTATCATCACTTTCAACTCTGAAACTGGAGGCACAGATGGCATCCAGCCCATCGCAAATTCCCAGTTTAGTATGGCCAATTCCCAGCAGTGTGAGTGCCTCTGCTGCTGGCCTGGAGAGGGTGTAGGCAGCCACACATATTTTTTTTGCACACAGTGTCACTGTTTGTAGCTACTGTACCAGTGAGCAGCCATAGCATGCATAACCCCTCAACCCCGCCCTACTATCGCATCCACCAAACAACACAAGCTATAAATACCAAAACCCTAATATTCTTAACATCACTACCTGTGCCAGGCATATTTTTCATCAGAGACCACAAAGTAAAAAAATCGAGCAATAGAATGGTCCATGTAACACCTGGGAAAGTGGGAAAAAAAAAAAAACCTGAATAAATAAATGAATAAACAGCTGACAAAGTAAGTGTATAATTGAAATGGGGCATTACCTGAAGGAGAGAATGGAGAAGTCATGTTTGCTTTGAGTGTTGCTCGGATTCTATGAAATGTGTGAGGATATTACCAGTTTCATGGCTGGTACGGGAAATGTTTGTTGTAGAGCTGGCGAATAAAAGCAGAAGCAGTTTGTCTTTTCTATGTGTTGTAACAGAGAATTTCCATACCCCTAACATCTAAATGTAACACTGGAAGGACACAAACTGGGCATTCATGAATATGCATGCTGCAGTAAAAGGCACTTCAGACAAAACTGTCTTCACTAGGAGAGCCAAACGCAATAGGAAAGGTACAAATTTAGGAATTGGTTTACAAACCTTGATGCACATAAATAAACTTTTGAAAGTTTTACAAATCCATCTGCAGTCAACGCAAGAGAGAGTTTTCCAAAATACCGACACATAGAGCTGAATTAATTACAGTGGAACAGCCCACTGAGGGCCAAGTTTGAATCTCTGGAGGCAAAGGAGTTTGCCCCTTTCATCTCAGATACAATACCACAACTCCGCCTTAAGGCTGCCTGCGTGCTGAGGATGTTTGGAAGCATCTATTTGTGTAAACAAATGTTCTCCGTGATGAGGTTCAACAATCATCTCGCAGGTCTGCCTGACAGACAAGAGCAGGTATCTATTTTTTTTTTCAAAGCTGTCTGTTGTCTCACTACAATGTATTATTTCAGTAACAGCTTTCACATTTTCACTGCTTTTTTTCTATCAAATGAGTGATCACAGTCAAGTCTATGCAGTCAAACTAGAAGGGCAGCAGATGCACAATGAGTTATATCAAACACACACACACACGCACACAAAAAATACTTGGAAATCATAACAAAAAAGCAGACAGTTTTATTGAATTACTACAGATAGGAAGAAATGGTGCAATGAGAGAGGCTTTGTCTTGATTGATTTGCAAGGAACAATACAAAACAATCTTTATTAAACTAAATATTGACAGCATGAGGCTGACTGTCAGAATGTATGAAATGAGAGAAAGGTCAAAAACATGATTTGGGTCTACATGTTCGACAAAAGGTTAGTGACTGTGTCAGAATAGTTACTAGCTGTCAGTCTATAATAAAATAACTGGCCCATTTTAAAATGTCACAAACAGGCTTTATTATCCAGTGAGATTGTGCTCAGTAAAATATCATGCTTTTTATTTTATTTTTTATTTTTTTGGAAGGGATTTTTTTGTCAATATCAAGTTGACAGTGCATACTCTGTGTGTATGTTTTGGTCTGCTGTGTCAGTCTGAGTCAAAAATATTCAGAGTATTCAGACAACAGTGTCAACAATGTCTCTCCACACTCAAAACAGACACAGAGGAACCGACATAGCCTCAAGATTATAATTAAAAAGAACCGACATCACTAGATGTAAAACACTGGAAATAGCAGGTGAGGAAACACCATGACTCATAAAGCAACTCTGCCGGGCAGTGTCATCTGACTTGACATTTTATTTTAGTTTATTCCCTTTCATAAGTTATTTTTGTTATTTAAATGCAGATAGAGACTATAGATATATAGTTTGGTTAAAATCCAATATATGATCTTAAAACCAAAGACTATTGGACGACTGTAGCATTGTTGGACATTTTTAAAGGCTGAAAATCAATGCAGAACAAGCTCCTATCTTGCCACTTTTTATTTTTTGCATTCATCCGCATCATAAGATCAGTCGGCAACAGTTTCATTTCAGATTTGTACGAGTACATATTCACTGAAAGTTCACTCATTTGTTTGTAATTTCACCTTAAGCTTCCTAACCATCACCTTCTTGTGTTTGGTGGTTCTGGTGCTCATACAGTAGCAATTTCCCCATAACAGCACAGACTGACCCTTAATCTTCCTCTTTTTTCTTTTTTTTTTTTAACTTTAACCAGGTCTATTATTTATTAAATTTATTGATTAAGATATGAAACACATTATTCAGACCATAAACTCTGATTTCCTGTATACCATTGCTCTCTGTTGCTCTTTAAAATGAATACAGGTTTAGTACACTTGTTGACTGGCTCTGCTTTTCAGACCCAGAAACTTGTCCGTGTCCATTTTTTATATACATTTCATATCAGTTTCATTTTAGCAATTCATCTACTCTCATTTTACCAGCTTCAAGCATAAATAAGATAAGATGGCCTTTATTAGTCCCACAGGTGGGAAATTTGTTTTGTTACAGCAAAAGTGCAAAGTTATGTAGCAGAAATTAGAAAACACTGGAATGCAATAAAATACAATAAAATAAAATAAAATACTATATACAATAGAATAAAATAGAATAGAATAATATATACAATAGAATAAAATAGAAATACAAATACTATATACAACTGAGTAGGAAAATACAAAAACACAACTTCGTCAGAAGAAGAATTGCACGTATAGCAGTCTTATTGCACATGTGTGGGTTTGTGTTCTAAAGAGATCTGGTGAGCTCAACCCATTCTAATTCCACACACCCACCCAACTGAGTCAGTACATCAGACTCCATGTGCATCCCTCTTGAGCCGCATAAACATTCACATATGCAATAGGTTTCACTGACTGAACAAAACCCAAGTCATAATTTTTGATAGCTTTATTCCCATCAAATCCAATGTGTGTGATAATAATTTAATGTTGCAACGGTATACTGTATTTAAATGCTATTGGCTTGTGAGAGAATACTGCTATATTATTAAAACTTGCTGACGAAAGGGAGACTTTTATCACCATCTTTATGGTATTGCAGGCATTTGCTACTAAATCATAACACTCACTGCCGAATGGGGGGACTCAAAATTAAAAGTGACAAGTTGTGTGACAGTCTGATCAAGAAGAGAACAGACTGCAGCTTTATTAGTGTCATCCATCAATCAATTTGAGTAAAGCTGAACAGACATCTATATGACACAACAGACATTGTTGTGTTGTGATGGTGATGATTCATCAAACTTATTGAGCTATGCAGTTGGGTGTTTTCACGTGCAAAGATATGTCTCGTTCGTGTTCAATTTTGTGACAAACAATATATCTGAAATTATACTTTTTAAAAAGAAACAAAAAGCTGCTTAATATTGTGATGGATGATGTTACAGGATAAAGAAGGCAAACTAATCTAAACATCCAGGTGGATGTTTGACATGTGACAAGTCCTTCATGTTGAGGTGCGAACTGAGGTTGTAGCATCTAGACCAGTCATGGTCAGATTATGATATAGAATAAAATGGAATAACACCTTTGGGGTGATGTGAATTATGTATTCAGTGTTACAAAACAAAAATGCTCATTAGATTAGAAATCAAGCATTTTTGTTCTTTTCTTTGCGCAAATATCATTTACATGTATTTTTTCTGTTAGTATTGAATGTGTAGGCAACGAAAAACTACAGCTGTTGTTTATTTTTTTATGAGCACATGCAGCAGACTACATTTGAATGCATCTTTGCACATTCTGCTGTAGTTACTTAAATTAACTCATGTAATGTTTACACTACATTATTTAATCTCATTTGCTCACCTGTATGATAGAATAGAATAGAATAATTATCCTTTAATTGTGGATGTAATATCAAAATATACACATACAATAATTTATCAAACAAAATAATACTGCTGAAGAAAGAAATTATATTTTTAAAAGTATTTGAATAATTCTATCAAGTTTCTGATCATAATGGCCTTAGTGCCAAAAATCCTGGCAAATTTCTTTTACATCTAGAATACCATTTTTGCAAGTACTTCAAATTTGTTCGAAGCACAGCCATAATTTTCCTAACTGCTCTCACAGAAGATGAGAGACTCTTTGTTGCAATACTAGAAAACACAGACAGATGATTGCATCTGGCTCTTCCTCCTCCGTTCTTTCACTGCATCCCCTCTGGCTACTGGAACAACACACCAACACGCAAAATTGAGAAGGAGGTCATTTTAACTTTAGCCCTTTGACAGAGTCACAGACCTTGAGCTAGAACATTTCATTATGAAGCTACAAACACTGTATTTGTGCTTTTAAACTATCTGAAGTAAAAAATAAAATAAAATAAAACTGAAAACTGTGGTTAACATGAAGCTAAACTAACATCTAAAATGAGTGCAAATTGCTTGCATCCTACACTTGGATGTGTTTTGATTTATTTCATGTGTGGTGTTAAATAGGACAGTTCTGGAAGAGTTAAAATCTTATTTTTTTAATACTTGCTTGCTTAGTTTTATTGTGATCACAATTATTTGGCATGGATGCTTTTTTTTAACATTTCAGTGGATATTTTTGTACTATTCAGTGGTGCTTTTTTTCCCCAGAAAACAGCTATTCACTCTCAATATGAATCTCATTTTGGCAGAGAGGCAACACAGCTTTGCATGATTGGCTGTATTGCTGTCCTCTCCCACTCCCACAGACATGCATTTGATTTGTCACCAGCATCCAAAGTCTTATCTAAACACTGCAAAGAATCTCTGAGTAAATGTTCCCTGTTGGCACACTTCAGCTGCACAGAAACCAGCTATTCTTCAGACAGATCCTCTAAGTACCTTTCTTTCAGAGGGAGATTAGAATGGCCTGCAAAATAAAGAAAATAAATGATGTGAAGATGACTTGGCATGTAAAATCATGCGGGGCATGGCACATTATTACCATATGATAAGAGGACTGTAGGAAGTTTTCATTCCGTACTTTCCTGTGAGAGGCGAATGAAAGAAAACAGGCAAAACTTAAGTAATTGGCTTCAGAAGTTGCAACTTTCTTGCCCTCCATTTCTAGGCTGTGAAGAAGAAACCTGCCATGCTTGTCAAATCTTCTTGACTGTTACTGTGATTGCCAAAGAGTGTAAAAATGGCCTTCATCTCGTAAGAGTACGGAGGGGAAATACAGGTTTAGCCGAGTGTGAAAGAACGTCTCATTATGAAGGTGAAATATGTCCTATTGGCAGCTATGGAATTGACATTTTTGAAATTCACTACACTATTAAACAACTTTCTAAACAAATAATCGTGGTGGCATATGGTGTTTATAATAACTTCATATTGTATAATAGGTGATCTTTCAAATTACAGTAAACGTGACAAGATTTGCACTGGATAAAAAATGTTCCCTCTGGTAGTGTGTCGTGTAGCCCAACTCTAACAAGATCTGATTTATGGTCTGACAGCTGCAGAATTAGTGTAAGCGCTGGTTTAAGAAAAGATCACAAATGAGTAGTTTCTGAGGAAAGATTACCTGCAGAGGGCTATGTTCCTTTTTCTTTCGTTCTTACTTCAGTCTTTAACTGATGCAATTCAATAGAATGTTTTGTAGGGCGGAAAGCAACAGCAAAAGTGAAATGTTTGATCTCTTGCAGGTAGAGTACAAAAGTCTTCACTTTTACATTAAAAAATAATATATATACATATATATACATATATATATATATATATATATATATATATATATATATATATATATATATATATATTATACAGTTTATATATAAACTGTATAATTTGAATATTTTTTCATGTCAGCTGAGTATTTTATAACAATAAAACTTGTCTTGGTTTTCTTTTTGGGGGGGGGGTAAATAAAACTATCATCTGTGCCTCCAAGCATCTTCACATTGTGTAAAAATGTCTTTCTGTCATTTTCTGTGCACATGTGTTTTCTATTTAAAGACGTTTTGCTCATTTTACAAACTTTGCGTCCGGCTAAGAAGACGAGTGAATCCAAACAGCAAATTGTAATCCTGGTAAACAAAGCAGGTGTTGCAGTGAAATCTCTCCAACCACAATCACATTTCTTCCCTGTTTTAAGATTTCCTTAAATACTGTGTAATGAGTTATCATGACTAGATTTTGCTACCGCTAAGCACACACACGAATTCAAAATTCTTGTGTGCATTTCCAGAAATACTCGCATGCTCGGCAATCAAATAAGTCTGGATGTCTTGAAACCCAGTGTTTGGCAAGCAGTGTCCCCAACTGTTCAACTTTTCTCGCTGCAGCTCATATTGCCTGTTTTGTGAATTTGTCTTCAGATACGCCGCACTCCCAAAGTTTTGAGAAAGTTCAATCAGAAAAAAAAGTTATCTTTCGATAAATGGGCAAGCAAATACATTAGCAAAAACCTAATTCAGGCTCATTAGGCAGCACAAAATTAAAACATCTTCAATCTTAAATAGATCCATTGGGAGGAAACGTGAAGTTAAACATCGCACTTGGCAGCCAGATAGACTACATCAGTTTCCTCAGATACTTGCTGCTCAGTAGGAGATAAACAACCAGGCTCAAGGACGTGAGCAGCTGCTGCAGCCCAGCATTACATTCCAACTTCTCAAGCTACAGCCACCCCCGACCATGCCCCCAACACCTGCACAGCATGAAGTGCAAACCTCGAGGGATTGCTTCTGAGTAAACAAGCAAAAGTTTAGTTTTGACCCATGGTCAGAGGTGTGCATGTATTCACAAAGCCACTAAAGACACAACTTCTTTCATATATATGTCTTTTTTTAAACTAAAATGAAATTCAAAACAAAGCCAAATCCAGCCATGTTATCAATTACAATTTGGGGATAATAGTGTTGCAGTTAAAATTGCAGTAAAAGTCACATATGTGCACATTTATATTTGAGTAACAAAGAAAATATGGAGTCTATGGAGTCTTTGATAATGAAAACAAAATATGAAAATAGAATCGCTGACATCATTTGCATTTCTGTTGTTCCATAACCCTTTTAAATACATTGCATATGTGTTAGAAAAATGTACCTTGTGTTTCTGTTTCATTAAATCCAAAAGAAATGGAAAGAGACATCATGCACAGTTAAAATGTGAGAATTTTACATATTGTGAAAAATGATGCGTTTTACATTTGTGGTGTTCTTTTAGAGGCTGCACAACGGGGAAAATCTATACAGAAGATAAGATGTGGTGCAGTTCAGTTTTCTTCGTAGAACAGATTTGCGTCCCATATGTCTAAGGCAACAAAAGAGAGACCTCCTGAGACGCAACCAGAACCTTCTGCAGTGAAGCAGGAAACATATAAGATGTTCAAATCTTAAACATTCTGAAAAAGAACACTAGAGTTGCAGGGAGGAAGTAAACAAGTAAGAAAACCTTACTGGCTGGGAACTGAGGTGAGAAGTATGTTGAAGTAGCTTACTGCATGCTTAGAGCCTAAGGAGGGAGACAGTGATATTCAATTACAGATTTTCTAATTTACCAAAGACATGAAAGAAGAGGAATTGGGTTTATTTAGTTGGGAGCAGAAAGAAAAGAAAGAGTGAGACCTTTATTTGATGAGTACTAGACACAGGAGGTGAGGGGAAGAATGAGAGACCTTTAATTAGACAAGATTGACGGTGAGAGGTTGTGAAGTCTAATTAGGTATGTCTGAAAAAAACGATTTTGAAAGTGGGATCACTCAACTGAATGAGAGACTTCATTATAGCTGAAAGAAACCAGGAAAGCAATACATGGCCAGTGTACTTTTTAAAACCACTCTGGGCTGCATTTTAGATAACAAACGATTAGTTCTTTTGTCTATTTCATTAGTGAATGAATTTCCTGTCAGTTGAATTTTCATGATACCAGTGTCCCTAATTTTGTCCCAGAACAGATGAAGCTCGGTGAACTTGTAAAGTGACAGTGTCTTCATGGAGAAGCAGGTATTTTCCAGTCTACACTTATTTGGTAAATTCACGGCTTTTCGTGACACTTGTATTAGCAAAATATGAGAAGAAGCAGACAAAACTGACTGTTATGTGTTAGCCACTGGCTGACAGTTTGTGGTGTTTTCTTAACTCCAGCTTAAACACTCTCTGAAGAAAATTATCTTTTTTATGCAAAAATGGAAATAATAATGTTCTGCAGTGCCCGTTAAATGAGCTTTTCTTTCATCTGAAACAGTTGCGTAAACAGTCAAATAACCGCTTTATCATCGTCATCAAACATGCTGTTTTTGTGGTTATATTTAATTGATCAAATACACTGATATGAAGAAAAAAATAGAAACATGATTAGTGAAATGCTGGTTTCAACTACTTATGGTCAGCTGCTGTCTTTAAATTACTTTGGTGAGTCAAGATAGCAATAAAAAGGTAGTGAGACAGAATCAGTCAGCTATCAGTTTGCATTTGAATGGCTTTATATACTGCAGTGCTATGAAAAAGTGTTTGCGTGTTTGTCACTTTTATATGTTTCAGATTATTAAACAAATTCTAAAGATTAACAAGGATAATCTGAGCAAACAGAAAATGTAGCTTTTATAATGGTTTCATTTTTAAGGGAAAAAAGCTATTCAGACCTACCTGTTGCAATGTGAAAAAGTAACTGCGTGAGTTAAAGTAACGCTAAACACACCCAGGCCTGATTATTGTCAAAGCTGTAGAACTTTTTGGAAGGTTTGAGCCCGGTTACATATGGTGTAAAACTAACAGCGTTTCATAAAAAGAACATTATAACAACAGTCAAACATGGTGGTGGTGTGATGGTGTGGTGACCCGGGGCTATTTTACTGCTGCAGGACCTGGAGAACTTGCTGTGACTAATGAAACTTGAATGACCTTTGTTCTTTACCAAAAGAATCCTGAAGGAGACTGTCCGGTCATCAGTTAATGCCCTGAAGCTTAAGCACACATGGGCTTATCTGAAACATACCAGCAAGTTTTGCCTCTAAATCATCTCCACAGCAATGTGAAAGACTCACTGAGAATGATCACAAATGCTTAATTGGAATTCTTGCTGCCAAGGCATAACTCCTTATTAGGTTTAGGGGCAATTACTTTTTTTTTTTTCTTTTACAAATACCAGGTTTGTTTGAATTTTTTTCTTGGGTTATCTTTGTGCAATGTTAAAACGTGCGTGATGATCTAAAAAAATTGTGTAAGAGAAATGCAAAAGAATAAGAATCAGAATGGGGGTGAGTACTGTTTCAGAGCGCTGTGGGAATGTCACCAGAATATAGTCAGAATATAACTAGCTGAGTTGAGTTCCCTATTGCATAGAGGTGTATCGCAGAGATTAGTGCAGACTGACTCAGACTGCAACATTTTGGCAGTTTTTTTGTGTTTATAAATCAGGCAGCAGTCATTTGCAAACCTTTGCCAACTTGTCCTACAGTGGTTGGGGACAGATTGCCTCTTACCAGACAACTGTCCAGTCACCTTGTAATAGAAAACAATTGCCACAACAATTTGCCTTTTCAACATAAAAAATAAAAAATAAATTTCATAGTCATAATGCATAATGTAACTATGCATTGTATCTACTGCACGGTGAAAATAGCATAGTGTTTGCCTAAATAATAATGTAAGTTGTGTTAATGTAATTGGTTTCCTGCTTATTATGAAAATATAAAATGCATAAATGCATACATCTAGGACTTTCAGTTATACTAGCTTTTGATGCTAAAGGTTACTAGTAACAAAACCTTCAAACTAGCTTTTATTCACTATTCCTCTTCTTTCTTTCTTTTTTTTTTTTTTAGCTTTTTCTTGGCTTCTACCATCCTAAGGGAAATGTCTTTCTCTTTATAATAAATGCTCCACTGTGTTCAGCACCTTTTATCTGACTTTGTCTCTCTGTTGTGTATTGCTTAGCTGGTTCTTCTCACTGAAACAGATGCTTGCAGCACATGAAGCAAAACAGCAAAGTTTCAGATTTTTCAAAAAAAGGCTAAAAAAGTACAACAATACTTATAATGAACTGCAGCCTAATAATTCCCTGCTGGCCCATCTCTATGATCAGTCCCTTTCATGCTGCACAGTCATCCTTTCCTTTGCTATTAAATATTAATTATAGTAGCTTTAAACTAGCATCCAGCTGAACATAAGTGCTGCTTGACCTGTGTTGTCTCATGTGAATGTTAAGCATGGACTGTGGTATCCACCACAAACTGGATGACTATCAGTATTATTGTATTACAGTGTTTTCAAACCAATCCTGAATGATAACTATAAACCTATCATGGAGATACTCTCTCAAATTGAGTTTAAACAGTGTGAGGAGTTCCATAGAATTGGTTAATGATTAAATGTGAAATGAATCCTGTTCTTCTCTCCCTTGAATACCATTTTGGTATTCAATAAGTTGAACCAATCATTATATGTAAATGAAAGACTGAAATCTTTCCCCAGGGTGATTTTAAAGCAGTGGGTTTAATAAACTTGTTTACTAAAAGAGAATAATATCCCATTACCGGTTGATCATTGTTTTTCCATAACACATGAATGCTGTGAGATTGAAATTTGGGTGATACCACCATCACTACTACCACTTTATACCCAAATTTCTGAAAATTTCAACAATATTTATACTGACTTGCTTTTTTTTTCACATAGATTTCAAGATCAACCCGATTTTCTGTCAATATGGAAGCAACTACCTATTTCATTCTCTCCATGAATAGAGCTGACTCAATCTGTCATGATCCCACTCGGCTCTTATGGCTCCATTCAGTATTGCACATGAGGATGTCTCTCCCAAATTAATTTTGCAACCAGAGCTTACTCACTGCAATACAAACAAACAAGCAAAAAACAAGCAAAGGATAGTAAAAAAGAAAAAAGAAAGGCATGGCTTTATGTTCTGCTTTTCCATTTGTGTTTCACAGCCTTGACTACTCTCCTACTTGAAGGGACTTGCAGTATTGCAGGAGGATACAGAAATGCTTGTTTGCTGGCATGAAAGCAGAAAAGCAGAAAATGTTCCGTTCAAATGTGCATTTACACGTACCACACACTTATAATATAACTCTGTCTATATCTATATCTATATATACACACAGAGAAAGAGAGAGTGCACGAGAGAGCGAGCACAAATAGGGGTTCTTTCTCTCTCATCCGTATGAATTTATGACCAAAACACAATGTTTCCAGTGCATTAAGTAAGTCTAAGGCCAATTAATAAAATCAGCTGCAGTGCTACAGATCCACTGCAATGTCCTTGAGACCAGTCATAAACTACTGACTGCAGCACCAGAAATAAATTTCTGATCATACGACCAGAAGTAAACAGCTGACTACACAACTGGAAACAAACAAGCGCCAACGAGACCAGAAATAAATGACTGACGCATGGAGCTGGAACTAAACTGGTGATCACAGGAGAGTAGATAGATGACCAATTATCAAACGGTGAACAGGCAAAGCTCCAAGGGTTTGACATTCGTGAACTACACACGAAGCAACCCCCATCCAGGCATACCCCCGAACAAGGCAGTGCCCTTTTGCTGCCTCTTAAAAGACTTGGTCTCTGTGAATTTGCTGTCTGTTCTGACTGTTCCTGAGGAGATGGGTCAGTTCCTCCCAAAGGTTACATTTTGTCACTGTAGGGAAGAGGATGAGGGATTCATGAAGATAGCGGTCAGCTTGCGATCATTGTATGGCAGGGTTGTATGTGGTGAATGTGCAGAATGATGGAGTAAATTAGGATCTGAATTGGTGAAAATACATGTTTCACATGCTTTAACCTGCAGAGTTACTTTTTACCTAAAATAGAAAAAAAGCATAAATATCTTTCTTTCTTTTCTTTAGGAGTAAAAATACACTGCGATAAGTAATATACATTTTGCTAGTATTTATTATTGATCACCTCTGAAAGAGCATCTCAGCACAGACAGCGCTAGTCAATAACAGCTGGACCAACTAAAATGTTCAGAAACAATAAAATCCAAAGCCTCGTGGACATTCTGCCCAATCCAAAATAATGATATTATTTGGACTGTTTTAATAGCCACTTTCACTCTCATCATTGAATTACGAACAAAATCAGCAGTGTTTAAACGGTGCAGTATGTTACTTATGAGGCTGGTAAGAACTCACAAATTAATTTGGCAATAAAACCCCTGGTGAAATAATAGGTTGCTGCAACCAAACAATGTTAAGCCTCACACAGAGAAAATATGGCGTTAGGATAATGAGCCAATCAATTATCGAGATCTGCTCAAGTTGACAGTTGGCTCTCACCAAAGTCAACCCACTGCCTGATAATGTCACTGAGTGTTTCTGTTTTGCACAAGATTCTGCCTTCAATTAGACCAAAATACCCTGAGAGAGAAGAAGGCACAAAAAAGCAAAGAGGAACTACAACATCTCCCCGCTAGAAGAAAGTGAACCACAACCAATTATTCTATCACCTAGAGGCCTCTGTAAAAGGTTGACAGATTGTATGAGGAAGGTGATTAGTTTTAAGTGTCAGATGATTGGGCTGTGAACTCTGCACTTAAAGAACTGTTACAAGGACTAATGTTAAAAAAGCTAATAATTCTTTGAAAAACTCCCTAACAAGCTTTCTCTTACTTTTTAGTTAAACATAATGAAACACTTCAAATGTTGAAACAGCCTCCGCTGTCAAATACCTAGAAACCTTACACTGTGCACTCAATGCACCACTGGCAATATTAAAAAGACGAATTTAGAAGCGAGAACTTCTGCTGTACTTTTATTTTGATAATGACTGTAATATTATGTCATACCATTTGATGTTACTGAAGGTTTACTCGGATGCTGTGGATTACCAGGAAAGATTCTGCAAATTAGACTTAATATTTAATTACAAACCATGCGTATAAAAATATAATAGACCAAGAGTACCTTCCAACAACAGACTATAATGTCCTCGGGCATTACAATGTTCTACACATAGCTCCTCTTTAACATTTCATTGGCTGTAAGAGTCTTCTTTGAATATGTCATGTTATTTTATTTGCTGGTAATTCTCGAATCCGAGGGGAATACACTCTGAGGAATAAATGCACTCTGCAATCTATTTGTGTTTCTTTCTTTTTTTTTCAACAATGAGCAATCTTGTGACTCTATAGCATTGTATTTGCATTAATATTTATATGTGCGTGTGTCATTATCCTTTGTCTACTTTATGCACATGTTCCCTGCCCTCATTTAACCCTTGCTTTGTTAAAAAAAAATATTATTACAAGCCTCTTACAGTCCATTTAAATGTACTTTCTATTCCAGCGTGTACCTGTTTTGAACTGTGACATCAGTCTCAAAAATGTTTTTTCCTGTAATTGCACTTGACAAACAACCCAATGGCCCAAGTAACTGTTTATTGACTTGTCTCTGTACAGAGTGGTGCAGCTTCTCACGGCGCAGTGCCACTGTAGTTGTTTGAGACACATAAGGTGCTGGCTTTGCACCCATCCCTACCCGAGTGCCACAGTGTGTAAATGCAATGATCAATTTCAAATTTCTTGAGAGCTGCAGGGAATGCCAATGGTTACACAAACTAATCCATAACCAGAGAATCCAAACTTCTTTGCCTGCAGCATTTTCACTGGGCAGTATCAGCTACTGTTTGTTCCCTCTGTGCTCACATATTCTATGTCCCTCTGGCAGCAAAAGCTAAAAAAGCCTCATAAAAAGATGAAGAAAATTTGTGTTTGTATTTGAAAGCATGTGCAGTGTGTACTCTAGTGTGCCTGCCTACTCCAGATTAGTTCAGTTACATAAGACATGTTATTGATACCCCCATTAGTGTTTTTGGATAGTTTTCACGTGTTCACATGAAATAAAATATAAGCTGTTAATACAATGCAATCAATTTTCTAAGCATATATGGATGTAATAGGTTTTGGTGGATTTCTAGCAGGATACGAAAAAAATGAAGTGGGTATGTGGGAAAGGGGGAAAAAGAGATTTCCGCTGTGTCCTCTGATCTTGTTAATGAGAGAAGCCAGGCATCGGGATATCTGAAAACATATATGTATTTGTTAATGTGTCTCCGGATAATGCAAACTGTGTTAATTCCATTTGGACCTGTAGCAGTGGCTTATTAGATTATTGCATAAATGTCATGTTTATCAGGTTTAGAGATGTAAATGGGAAGAATTAAATATATCCTTTAAGTCTACAAAGAGTTAGTGAACAAGCTCTCCCTGGCTAACAGAGAGCTTGTGTAGAGTTTGGAACAGAATTTGTGTCTGATTGCGACTGGCCCGCGTGCCTTTGAGTGTGTGGGTGGTTTATATTAATCTAAGTGAATATTTGGTACTACAGTCATCCCAGAAAGTATTTGGACAATGAAATTGTGTTTGATACTTTTGCTCCATTCTCTTTCTACTTCAAATGTTCAACTAGATGATGCTAATGAGGTTAGTAGGTTTTTCATTTTAGAGTATCTTCAGTTTCAAATTAATATTCAATGAAGCACTCATTCTTTACTTTTTTATTTTATTGTTAGAGTCCTTATCTACCTAGAGAGACACAAGTGCCTCTCTATAAACAAGGGTCTTGTTATGAACAGGGGCCAGAAGCACTGAAGCGCCGCTCACCAGTTCAACCCAACAGCCAACTGCACTCCTCTCTGCCCTGCCAAGCTACACCACAACCAGCTGGTGGCAATCTTCAATTACAACACCTGAACCGCATTAACTCGTCAGCCCCGACCCTGAAAGCCAGCAGGTGCTCGAGGGAGACTCGCAGGGGCTCACTGTTACCTGTGGACAAGTCTCAGTTCATGTCACAGAAAAGGAGAGTTGTTTTATTCATTCGCTGCCGTTAACGATGTGGAAATTCGAGATTTGCAGCGGAAAATGGAGCTCTAATCAAAAGACTGAGCCTTCCAGCTTTGAATGATGCATGTGCAGAATATATCGTAATTTATTATCTTTTAATGTGCCAATAAAGTCATAAGCCATTCATGTAATAGGAGTTCCTAGCTTCGGGCAAAATAATAATTCAGATATGATGCAATTCTCATTAATGTAATAGATGCCACCCTATATTTATGTGTTTCACCCTGTTTGTGAAACATTGTTTGAAATGCTTTGCCTTAAAAATATGTCTTTAATATTTCAGTACAAGTATTCAAATTGGTTAAGATATCTGATGTCTAACAAAAAGGTTTTAATTGTGTAGTTTTTATACACATCTTGCACTTTTGGTACCAGCACATGTTTTCTATCTATTTATATAACAAAAAGCTCATTAGGAAGTTATAATTTTAGTTTCTTTTATCATATTTAGTTTAGATGATGAAATGATGAGCAGATGCAAATTATATTCCCATTAGAATTCTTTGAAAGGCAACACACTTGGGAAGGATACATGATGTTTGCTTTACAGTAATTGCACAGGAAGTGGACCTATTATCTGATTTAATGTGTACTTTTCTATTCTTTTTCTTTCTTTTTTTTTAAAGAAACAATAACATTCCTAAAAGTAAACCCTCTATCATTCAACCTCTCAGCCATTACAAATTTTCCTTGTAGAGCAAGTCATTATCACAAACTAAAATTAATCTCACTCAGAGAATCTTATCATGTCTTCCATCTTGGTGGCAGAAAACCTCATCTTTTGAATTAATAAAAAAAGAAAACTCTAAAGCACTGGCTCTGTTTAGACAAGTACTTGTTCAGGTGAAATAACAACTTTATTTTTCAATATTTCAACCAGGGAACTTTGGAAATTACACAACTTTGAGGACTGTTAAAGTGGATTATATTTTGAGTGGCAGTAAGTAAATGTATCCTCTTTGTTATGATATAGCCATGTCTATAGCTACAGTTGGTGAGACTCTTCAAAGAGTAACAAAAGTGTTGAAAAAATTGTCTTGGAGACAGATGTATTATGGTTCATTTTGCTGAAATAGCACTGAAATCAACTGCTTTAATTCTCCTTGGCATAGATTTAACACGCTGGAAACATTGCTCGTGACTTTGGTTAAATTTGTCATTTTAACAAACCAGCTTGAGAGCTGGTGACTGTGGGGGCTATTTGAATACAGTGAACACATTGCCATGTTCAAGGAACCACTTTGTTGAGATGTTGTGAGCTTTGTGACATGGCATGTTGCTGGGCGTGCTGTGGACATAAACACATGAACATGGTCGGGAAAAATTCTAAGGTAGATTCTGGCATTCAAACAATGTTCAGCTGGTACTAAGGGGTGCAACACATGCCAAGAAAATATCCCCCACACCATTATACCAACACCAACAGCCTGCACCATTTATACAAGGTAGGATGGATCCATTCTTTCTTTTTTGTTAAGCCAAATTCTACTCCTGTCCAAATTTTGCAGCAGAAATTAAAACTCATCATAACAGGAAACATTGTGATGAGTTATGGTTGTTCAATTGTACAATTTTGGTCAGCCCATGTTAATTGAAGCTTTTCCTGTTCTTAGCTGGCAGGAGTGGCACTGTAGTATATGCTGTAGCCCATTTCCTTCAAGATTTGATGCATTGTGTGTTCAGAGAAAGCCATCTGCATTTCTTGGCTGTAACAGGTGATTTTAGCTACTGTTGCCTTCCTATCAGCTGTCTGGCCATTCTCCTCTGACCTCTAGCATCAACAAAAGGCATTTCTGCTCAAAGAGCTGCAACTCACTGCATATTTTCTGACCAGTCTCTATAAACTCCAAGAGATTGTCATTTGGGAAAAATCACAGTAGAGCAGCAATGTCTGAAGAACTCAGTTCTGAAATCAACAATTATATGACATTCAAAGTCTCTTAAATCACATTTGCTCCCCAATCTGGTGCTCAGTTTGAACTTGGGCAGGTTGTCTTGACCATCTCTAAATGACACGTGACGGAGTGATTAATTATTTGCATTAACAGGCAGCTGAAAAGGTGTACTTAATGAAGTGCATGGTGAGGGTTTAATATTTTTTTTTCTCTGTTTTTAGTACATGTGAGGAGCTGATGGGCAAGGTTAAATTAATGATGATGTTGTACAAGAAACATACCAAGTGCACTTCTCCAGAGTACTTTTTCACTTAAAGCAAATGTCCCGTGATGATGATTCACTCTAATTTACTTCATCAATTTTAATGCAATAATAACCTGCTCAGTTAGTAAAAATGCTGGGAAGTAATATAAATTGGAGAGTTTGATCAGACTAAAAGACTTCATTAAGGACCGTCATTAATTCCACCTATATTTCAGTTATCAATCATTTATATAGCAATCGCCTTGAATGGATGAGCAAAAAAACTGCTGTGTGTTTCTGTCTGTACTTGAAATAGAAGTGCACACACATTGATGCAGATTTGCATTGATCATTCAGGCATTTTCTGCTCTTGTGAAATAACCGTGGCAATGTCTAGAACATTGTTTTGCCTATTGGAGCTTGAGCAAGAAAGGGAAAAACATCACTAGTTACAAGGCGGTGTCTGATCCATATTACATTTGTATACACAGCACTAAAAGATAGATTTTTGAAGTCACTCAATGGTATAGCAAGCATAGTGTAGACTTTTAGAAGCATAGCTCTCAGGTGCATGGTTTATTATATGGAAAGCAGATGTAGCTTGGAAAAAAAACATTGCTATTTGAAAGTATTTAATTGGAGACTGCATTTCAAGACAGCCAGCCCTGCCGCTGGTTTTATTCTAATTGCCAGCAGCTACGCACTTAATGAAGCGAGTGGTGAAGAGTGTGGGTAAAAGAGTGAGAGTGACCAGGTTTCCAAGGCAACAGCAGCGGTAGCTGAGTAGTGTTTTCATCTTGAGGAAAAGGCTACAGGAGAGCAGTGTTTCCCGGTGGTGCTTCCTGCAGCTCCATAATGAATATCTATAAAGTAATAGATATATTTGTGGAAATGTTGCAGAGATGAAAGATGCATGCAAACCTGTAGAGTAAGGCCTTTACAATACACCAGAGAATCAATTTTCCTCCAAACTTCAGGATTAGACTTGAGTAGGCCACTTCGCAAGTACATTATAGCGTACAAGCTTTAAAGTAACTGCACTGGGCCAAAGCTTTGAAAGCCTTGTGTCTCATGGTTTTGAACAAAGAAATGGTCTCGTCATTTTTTTTTGCCCTGCTTATCTTACTGCTATATAGACCTGCAAACTCTTACGTATCCCGAATCAATTACAGACATACACAATGATTCACAATAGCAGTTCAAGTATCAAATTTTCCTTTTCTACTTTTTTTTCTTTTCTTTTTCTTTTGCACTCCAGCCTAGGCTCATATAAAAGTTTGGTTATTTTAAAATATCATTTATGAAGAAATTGCTCTCTCTTTCTTTTTGCCAATGGTCCGCATCCATGTGTGTCATGTGTTCCAAGTAGGACACACTATGCCCAGCAGGAAAACAGAGAGATAGGCAGAGCGTAGCCGATGTGTTGCATTAGCCTAACGGTCAGTAATGGATGAAATAAAGCAAAAACTTGCTAAAGGGAATATCCCAAAATCCCCAGTGATTCAGGGATGGCTTTTTCACAGTTTGAATAATATGACCTTGTAATATCCATAATTATGGTTGTATAAAGAACTGTCAAGATTTTTAAGAGAAGACACTTAGATTTTAAACAAGCCAGTGTGAGCAATGAGGCAATAATCAGCTTGATGTGAACTAAAACAATATCAAATATGATTCACAATGTCATTAAGCTTCATAAAATCTCTCATTCAAACTAAATCTATGTGAGAATTAAGCTGCACTTACAGTATATACAAATACAGTTTACACAACCCTATTAAGAATATTCTTTTGTCAAAAGTATTATATATTGCAAAGATTTTTTTATTTCATAGAAAAACTGCATGAGGACATCATGCAAAACAGCCATGAGTTTGTATGTATGTTTAAATTAGAGAAGAATTATAAGTATGTATCACAATACCCTGAACTTTCTACATTTCACCAGTAAAATACACGCTCCCTAACTTGTGGCCAAACATTACTAACTCATGCCCTGTCAATAACTCAAATAAATCTTCTGTCAAAAAAATAATTCTTATTAATGGTCATGGCTCAAATTCTTAAGATTTCTTGTGAGTTCCGAGCTTGGTATTCACACTTTTTTATCCCACAAACAACCTCAGATGTTACCACAGGTGAGGCCAGGCTGCTGGACTGTTAAGGGAATCTGATCTGTATAACTGAATTATAAGTCAGGCTGCTCATGAGATATGTATGGAGTTATTGATTCAATTTAACATCTTCAATTTATCATCTTCCTAGCCCCATCTTCATATGATTGTCAATTACCACATGGTCTCAGGTCTCTCCCGTCCAATTCTAGTTGACTTCCCTGAATAGAAAAACACTTCCATGAGTCAAAAAGCAGATAATAACCATAATACTGAGACAGCACATCCCTCAAGTAGGAGGGTCTCCAGTAGAACATAGACACATTAATAATTGATAGATAGATAGAAAGCCAGCATCGCCAGACAATTCTAAGAAGCTCAGTTCCTGCCACAGGAGAAATTTCCAGAAGCAAATAGGTCTTGAAGGTGGCAGTTATGTCATCTTTCACTACAACAGTGAAGGGAATGGCGAGCAGGTTTAATAGACTAATAAATTATAAAATGGAACCCTTACCCTGAGTCAAAATTCAGTGGAGAATGGAAATGTTGTAATGCCTGAGTAACAATTGAACCTGTGCTACTGAGATCACAAAACATCTGTGAAAGGTAAAGAAAAAAAAGCCGCACCAAGGATGTGGATTATCTGGTTTGATTAAGTAGTTTCTAACTTGTTAGTCTATCAAACACAGTGATGCAGTTTGTACATGCCTCATCAAAATGCTTCATTTTTTGAGTTTCTATTGCAGCAGTCCCTGTTCAGCTTTAAGGTTAGATGTTATTGATAATATTGGCTTTCTCTCACTCCCTGGGAAGCTGAAGGCTAAAATTAGCAGCAAGTTGAGCATGGCATCAGACCTGATAAACTCAGCAAAGTTACTCATGCAAGGTCTGTTTTGCAAGAACAGTATAAGGAGAGATTGTTGGAGTAAACAAATGCACATAATAAAGCTCTTGCAAGAAAATAAGAAAAAATGAGATGGGTGCGAGTTTTAGGTCACGTCAGATTTGTGTGGGTTTTCTGCTTAATTCTGCATTTGTGTGAAGACAGCAACTGCCCCACGAGGCACCACATATGCCCTGACACTTTGTCAGCAAGATATTCTTTTATCAATATTGCATTGTGTCAAAATTGCTCAGATGTGAGTGTTGAAGTGTCCACCACAACAAATGGTGTATGTCAAAGCATTCTGTTAGCAGCTGTATGAATAAATATGCAATGTTGCTCAGAGTTTCCTCTAACTGTGGTGGTTCTTAAGACACCTTAAGACATGCCTTAAGACAAGGTCTTGTAAAATCACAAACATGAATCCCTCTCTTGCCATTAAATAAAGGGCTGTTAGATCTTTGCTTTCTTTGAGCTGTACCTTGTTAAAGCAGAACTCATACTTCATTCCAACATCCCTTGGAGTTTTCTCGAGTCCAGTATGATTTACTTTTCACTTTTAATCCTCCATCTTTGAGAAAAACTTACAATTATGCCTTGCACTTTCCAGAGCATGTAAGATGTCAGAGTCTCTATTAGACTTTATTTTGTGGTTCAAGTCAGGCCTTTCCCCCGTTTTCCAGTGTGCATTGTTCTCAACAAAGCCCTTATACCTCTGCCTCGGTTTTTTGCTAAGCACTACTAGCGAGCTCCACAGAAGCAAAAAGGTTGAATGTACACTATATCCAAGAACATACGGTACACTGCATTCTCAAGAGACATGGACTTGTGATGGCCTGTAATGGTATGTGTAAATGAGTTTTCAAGCCTTTAAGGCCTTTGCACAGTGTGTGCATATAGTGTGAATATTTTGAGAGCTTCCACATCTTGACATGGATATATCTTTCCACTTAAAGGCAAAAAGGTGAAAACAGAAGGGAGTAAAAGAGTGTTACGCTTCCCTTCCTTCGTAATTAGCCATTCAGTGCATCTAAAGTATTATCCTCATTGTACTAGGTAAATGATGTGTTGCTTTTTGTTTTTTATTAGATCATAGCATTGCATTCACATGGGTAGATCTAATGTTAAAGTGAATATGAAATATTCACTTTACTTGAAAAAGAAATATTTAGGAATGAAAACAGTGATTCTTAACACATCCAATTAAATGTGATTTTGTGAAATAATTTTATACTCAGCGTCCCCCTTTTTTTAGCACAGTTCAATGAGATAATCTGTGAAAAGCAAGAGTACAGTTATTCACTTAGCCATGTTAAATGATCTGTTTTTGCATACTGGGGGTGGGGGGTACTTGTTCGCCAATATCCTCAGCCTCCTTCCCTCCCTACGCTGTGTACTGGAAAAGAGCTTAAAAGTGATGGTCATATCTGAGCTCTCAGAGGGGCAACACAGATTCTGTTGAGGCTGTAGAACAGTGGACCAGCTTTTTTCTTTCTAACAAATGATCAAGGGGGCTGGAAGTCTGCCAGTCCAATTTACTTTGGATTGGTTTGCAGACTAAAAGAAGGCTTATGCCTGGGTTACCCAAGGGATTCCATAGCTCTTAAGGAGTAAGGGATGTTAAAACCACTTCTGCCAGCTGTTATATTTGCATTTTAGACATGTCAGGCCTGTCCAGGATAGGTGGCAAACTTTGCCATTGTCTCGACTCCATTGGTGTAGTTTTTCTAGACGTGATTTCAAGACATAGCTTGAGAAAAGCCAGCAGATCCGCTTTCCAGTGTTCTTCTGTGTCTCTTTCAGGAGGACCTCCAGTGCTGATTCGAATGATTTTCAGCTGAGTGTAATACATCTAAATTTGAAAGCCACTGTTCTGCTCTGCCAAAGGATAGCATTCTCCTTTCTAGTAAAGGGGAATCATATAACATAAAGTATCAAACATTTCTTAAAATACTTGGTCTCAGGGGGAATGACAGCAAGAAAGGATAATGAGACGGTGAGAGTTGGGTGCTGTACTGTGCCTTACTGGTGAAGAGGAAATGTAGAGGTAGTTGTGCCACAAGGCAAAGGTCTTGATTTATCATTTGGTCTCCCATTATGCTGTGTAAATGCAGTGAGTAGCCATTTGAAGGAGGTTCACCTGATATGAGTGCCCCTCACAGAATTCTACTAAGAATAGCTAGCTGGGTAAAGGCTGACTTAGTACTTGCTGAAGCTAGCAGCTGTTCTGGGTTTGGATGGCTATCCCCCCGGAGGAGTTGGGAGAAGTTGCTGAAGACTGACATTCATGGGCGTCTGTCTCCTCCTTTGGTACCTAAAATGCACTGTGTAGTTTGAAGAGCGGATTCAGAGGGTGCAGTATTATAGCCTTACAGAGCTGTTGGCATTACTATGAACTATTTGGAGCTTTTCACTGTCTCATCTTTAGGGCAGTCTCTTGTCATTCTATATCATCCAACCCCTCTGGTAAATTCAGTGATTTTGTAGGATGTGGGCTTTCTGTTTTCAGGTGAAAAACCCCCCCAGAAGAGTAACTAAACAAACAAAACAGGAATTTTTTGCTGTGCTGTTAGACACAATACTGTGTTAAACCTTTCTCGATTAAATTAATTATTAACTAATATGTATCAGATCAGCAATTGTATGGAAGTAACATACACTGTAGGTACGCATAAAGCAAAATAAAAATAGGATAGTATATTTTTTTTCTATTCTCTCTGACTTCAAGCCATGGCATATAAATGTCTTTCAGTCACATGCATATTAAAAACACAGCAGCAACCTTGTTATCCTTGCACTAAATGTGTAGCAACAAGCAATTTGAATGAATGTTCCTTGCTAAGTGCATGACTGGGTCTGTGTACTTCTGGCACGTTGTTTTTCTAGTTGAAGTAGTGAACACAGGTCCTGAGACTTTCCTACTTCAACCTCCGAAATCCTTCCCTCTCAACATTCAGGGGCTTCCTGACTGAGAAATAAGGCGCCTGTTCCCGCATGACAAGAATACTAGTTCTTCTTAATGAGCCCAGGTCCTGGAGTGAGATGCATTTTACACAATGTATCTCTAAGGCTGCAAAACCTTTTACAAAAAAGCAAAAAAAAAAAAAAAAACCCCTAACATCCAAACACTTGTTTAGTTATCGGAAGTGATGAATAATGACGACAAACAAAGAAAACACTGACAGTGTTCATTTTTCCCTGAAGTGATTTTATTACAAAGTTCATGAGGACTTACAGTATTACAAGAGAATTTGTCAACATGCTGAAACAGAACAAAGCAGAACACAGGATTTAACAAACTGGTAAGATAAGACAATCCACTGTTCACGATAAACATAAAAACTGATTAAGTCCTCAGGAGGTGGGAGCCGGTGAATGACTACAGTGCAGGCATAGAACGGCCACATTCACACTGACTCAGCAAAGGTCAATCCAACCAAGGCAAGATGTGCACATCTCAAGAAAACATGTTACAATTTTTATATGCCATCGGCTTTTCTCAGTACTTTTAGAAAGCTTCACTTGTATGTACATAAAACTGTACAAAAACATGGCATCACAAGCATTTTATCCTATATAAATATACCAACAATTAGGATAACAACTAGATTCTCTCTTGCAAAGACGTATTTTCAAGGCAATTGTCTTTGTTCTAGATGAACAGTGAAAAAATGAAATGTTCAGATAATTTCAGTTCGTTTGGGAGAGGGCCTTCTGAATATGAACCAGCACTGACATTTCAGAAAGTTAAAAAAAAAAAAAAGAGTAAACAGTATCTACCAATTATCTTTGGAATTCATGCTAAAATCATTGCCTGCCTGACAGCAGGCACAGCGTTGTGGAGATCTATGTACACTACACCACCAACAGACTTCTTTATTTTTTTCACACAACCAGTTTGCTAAGAGTCTTTGATCAGTAAGAAAAAGAAAAAAATCTCTTGCCAATTTCAGAACGGTAATTTGTCCATCTGTCCACAGAAATGATCACCATACAATACACACTACAGATAGGCAAAAGATACTCAAGTGAATTCAACATTAAATCAATGTTAAGTACAAATTAAACATTATTCAACATAGTTTCGAGTGTATTTAGGTGCTCCGTGATGTCCTCTTACTTGGATCAAGGAGAACTGTTCTGTGTTTGAGAAAGAAGTAACCACAGTTCATTCAGCATGAGTTCAAAAGAAAGGTCAAACCTGGTGATGTATTGTTCCAGAAGTGAGTAGCAGGAGGTCATTATTGGCTGGAGCAAGAGAGTCCAACTTATCAAGAGAGTGGGAAAAGAAACCCAGGCTTGTTTTTGTTTTGGACTTAAATCAAACTCTCGCCATCCATTTGGATCAGGAACCGACAGTTCTGACACATCTGCTAAAAACCTATTTATTCCATATATATAGATATTTTTTGTGATCAAAGACACAAATCAAAACATGTATTCCAAATTTACATCGTGACACATAGGCTGGAGCTGAATCTGAATCCAGTCAAAGCATTTAGACAGATCGAGTTTTGACTGAAGCTATGTGACACTGATTTTATCCCTCATTGGTATCTTTCTCACTTGTTATTAATTCCAGGTCAGTGATCTTACCCGCTGTTTTCAGTTCATGGAGCAGCTAGCCACAGCTATGAGAGGGGAGCTCGGGAGAGCCGTGGGGGTTTAATCACAGTGTATCATGGCTGTTGTTTGAATTTTACGTAAGTCGCTAAATGGCTTTGAAAACAGCATAATGTGCTTTCTCCCCCTCAAGGCAGGATAATCGCCCACCTTATTTAATCATGGCCATGTCCAGTAATTTCCATATGTTTTCGCGTTAATTATTCTAAACGTGGCTTTCAATGGCAGCATGATGAGGTAAGTGCTGATAAAAAATACCCCCTTTAACTGATTGTAGCTCTGTGGGTGGATTTGCATTATCTCGTGGGTGCCGTGTCCTGGGGTACGCTCACGCATGCCCCAGCTCAGGACTTATTACTCACCCTAATTAGGAAATGTCCATTCTAGGCTCTTCCGCCCTTATTCAGAGACACAGTCTTACTGTGGAAATACTATACAGAGGTGAAAGGTATCTACAAATCGAATCAAATCAATGTTTAAATCAAAGACAACGACTAGCTCTTCGATGTTGTAAGGCAGGCTAGTGGAGTCATCATTAACATCCAATTACTGACTAATACATGGTGTCCTTCAGACACACAGTATCCTTCAGATTCACTTGGAAAATCTTTGTGAAGATAAATGAAGCCCATGGGCATGCCCTGTTTTTATTCTCTGCTCAATAGCCAGAGGAGGATAAATGCCTAATAACTTATTAAGCATGTTGTCCTCAATACAAGGAAATATATAATTAACAGGCAGTTGCGGCAAAATTGAGCCTTACTCCTACCACTGTCACTGTATTTGCAGGTATTCATTTACTGAAATGGATCAAATATTTATTTCAGCTTTTATTGTTGGAATCTTTCATGTCAGACCAACATTGTTAAATCACTCATTTCAGTGTGTATTGAATTCACCTCTGGAGAAGCATGTGTCCAGTGAGAGCTGATAATTAACATTGAAAATAGCACATACCACCTATCCAGTTCACATCATATTCACGCTCAATAAGTGCTCTATCTCTCTAGTGTCTCTCAACACTCAAGTGCCCTTTCCTGTAAATAATTCCTTAGGCCTTCATTAGATCAACACAAGTTCTCTACTAAGCCGTGAGCGGAAAGCAGTATGAGTTTTAGAAAAAATGGACTGTGAATTACACAGAGAGCCCATCTGATTGTCACAACAGAGAAGAGCTTTCTCAACCGATACACTGGTATACTGTCATCAGCAGAGTAAAAAGCCAATCAGAACGTGTCTCGCGAGTACTCTGCGTTTGGTCATTGTGACTCTGGGGTACTGTGGCCAAGTCAACCGTTTTCATGATGAACGATAGGTCACAGTGCTGCGAGTCAGTGGGACATAATGTCAGTTTAAATGCTGCCACACAGCTCTCTCCACCAAGTGGAAGAGCTCTACAGGGAGCAGAGGTAAAGGCCATTCTACTATGATTAGGGGTCGAAGGGTGTGTGTGTGTGTGATTGTGTGAAGCGGATAAATGCCTTCCACAATATTGAGCTCCACTCCGGGAGATGGTTTTTAATCAAGTTTAAACAGCAGCATAAAGAAAAGCTTAAATATGCTAAAACTCTGAGGCATTTTTTTTTCAGCTTATGCCAGACAAAAATATATGTAGAACACACCATTCAAATGTATTTACAGCACTGTACATTAAGATAGACCATTTTATTTGATTGTTAGTCAAAAGTGTTAAGCCTTTTGATATGGCCTGACTGGCTGTCTATTAAATTAGATGTAGCAATGGCACAAGAGCACTGATCACAACTTTCAGTTTCAAGAGATCACTTCACAGAATGGGACTTTGCTAACTACAGTAATGATTAGTTTCAATCTGTGTTTCCTACTCATCTGACTGAATTGTATCCCATCAAGATTTCCAATAAATAAATGACTGAGTGCATCAATTAACTTTGTGGAGTCACTCATAAATATGCTAATAAATTAATATTTTAAGGAGAAAATGAGAAAAGCAGTGATCGAATGGGTCACAGCCTATATTGTTAACTTCAGATTGGGCATTGGCTTCAATGTGTGGACAGCCTGTTTCTCCTTCTCGAGTGGGGTGTGTATTTTCTTTAATTGTGTATTGATCAGATGAATATGTTCCTCACAGGTAAATTTCTCTTTTTGGAGTGTGAGCAGAAGGAGAGGTGGGTGGAAACTCAGAGGCTACGCTCAGGGGCATCTCCTCTAAGGGGCAGTCCTGATTGGCATCATGACCACTGCTGGAATAGGCACTGCGGGAGGGCGGAAGGCGCGGCCGATGCTCCTCACCACCCAGCCTGGCGTTCCCATTAGCCAGGCGTCCCAGGCTCCCTCTCTCCTGGTAAGGCACGAAGGTGGAGAGTTTCGGGGGGTTCCTGGTCTTGCGTACAGGGGAGGGATGCCCAGGCATCCAGCAGGCGTCTGAATGGCCCAGTTCACTGCACTCGGTTGTGCAGTTTCCAGTCATTGCCACATCAGGGAGGGAGCGGATATCTATGGGCAGGAGAGAGCAAAAAAGCACCATCAGAGGGAGTTTCACAGCGACAAACACTGGAGCAATTTTCATTTAAAAAAAAAAGTTGTAAAAAGGCATTTGTGAACAGAAATGGTGTCATTTGAAACACCCCATGAAACCCACCCCCCTCCTTGAGATCTTTGCAGCTGTTGCTAAGCAGTAAGCAGCAGTTGCTATGTAGCTGTTGCTATGCACTGTGTAATGAGCACTACTGTGTGTGTGTAGCCCACGAGCTGATGTGATACATTCAAGAGACGGCATGCTGTGTCTATGTCATTTAGAAGTATCCAACAGCAGTTTGTCTGCTATGTTTGTAATATATCATCGTGTTGTTAACATGTTCAACAGCAGTGAGTTAATTTCTATTAGTTGTGATTTGCATGCTGTAACTGATGCTCCAAGCATGTGTCAACATGAAAAAAAAATACTACAGGAATGGACATAATGGAACAGCCAAGCATACTGGGGAAGTACAGTGTTTGGTTACAGAGAGAATAGCTGGATCCCTCTGGGCAAAACCATTGCCGAATGAGTTATTGATTGACAGTACTGAAATGAGTTCCCCTGCCCTTGATTCTCATCAATTTTTTATTCAACTGTTCCTAATTAAATAAATGGGTCCACGACCCAGTGACCTCGTTTTACTGTGGAAGCTGTGAAATCTTCCAAAATAAGTTTGCTTCAGCTAGCTCTCACAACTCACATGTTTCTCTCATGCTTGTAAAAGCGACAAAGGCCCCATTTATTTATTCATCGCTAATGTTCAGCTGCCAGGCAGCAGACTGGTTAAGCAGACCACCTGTTGACAAACTAAACATACAGCCCGTATTAAATTTAAATACCACTCAATTTATCTTTGTTATCCCTTCAGACTCAGCCTGAGATGGCCAGATCAATGTCTGAAGAGCAGACAGCTGAGATCCGCGTGTGCGTGCAATGTCGCTGATGTGTAAAGTTTTGATTGCCGTGATAAATGCATTACTGTAAATGCCACAATAGTGACCACACCATTGAACAAGACATACGTCGTGGGAGAGCTGTCTTGTTTTGCGGCTACAGGACGGTGTGCGAATGAAAGTAAATGTTCTTGTTGAGAAAGCAGAAAGCCCGCCACTGAAAGGAGCTGGTGCATGTGAATGATGTAACCACAAGAGGTGACGTATTAGAGGCAGCGGTTCACAGCTAACAGAGAAAATGCCAGCTTGACTGTAAGCCTGTGAGACACAACATCAGTATTGTGCTCATGACCAGTGGCAAGATAATTATCTCACAAAAATGCCAGATCTCTGAGGCTACGAAAAAAAAAAACAGAAAAGAGCACAGCATCTGGTTCAACGAGGATTCAGTCAATCAAAACCGAAAGTGGGAAAAGCTTGTGTGCTAAAGATGTTAAAAGCTCTGATGTTTACTAAAAATAAAAGCATGGCATTTAGCTTAATTCATTGTCCCTATTTGTGTCTAAAACATTCATTTCCCCTGGGTAAGCTATATACAATTACCTCTTTGTTTATTAAAATAATAATAATACTAATAATCGGGCATCTATTGTTGCAGTTAATCTCATTGTTCCTGTAATCCTAAACAGCTAGATGTTTAGGCTATTTAATACTTTCACTTCACAACTGAGCAATGTTCATATTCATGCTTAATTACATCATTATGCTTAAGTGGCAAATTCCTATATCTGTTTAGTAGGTCAGTGTCAGCAAACTAATATTATTTTCATAAGAATGAACAACACTTTTATGGTTGATTAAGAACAAGGAGACTGAATTTGGAGCTACAGGAAATGAGGAATGCGAGTGTGTACACGTTGAGGTGTGTGTGTGTGTGTGTGTGTGTGTGTTTATTGCCTCATGCAAGATGACTGGGGTTTCATTTTCTCAGTTCTGCTAAGAGCATTGTCTGTATGCATCGCTGCAGCAAAGTGGAGTCTTGCTACAAAAAGATGTTCATGGGAAGAGAGCTGGAGAGAAGGTTGAGGGGTACGTTTCTAAGCGCAGGAACAGTCGTGTAGGAATCTACCCCAAAAGGATTTCACACTTGATTAAAACCTCTCCACAGCTTCCAGGAGGTTTATGCCACACCAAGAGGGCCTCGTGTTAAAATCAGCACAGCTCCACATCTACGAATCACTGTACAGGAAAAAGGAAAGACTTCACTGTACAGGTTTCCGAGAGACTTCACATGCCACAACTGGGCATGTTCCTTATAAATTAGGCATTGCCATTATGTGTCTGCATATAGGACCGCAAACTCACAGTAAGCTCCTGAAATTCACAAATGTCCTGTTGGTCTGTTTAATTTATGATTTCTCTTTGAACTCAGTAGAGATAAGTGCCATATAGGGGAACACTGAATACTGTGACATCTTCGCTCACTGTCGGGTTGGTAATTGACTTCAGGTCGGCTGTATTTTTCATTTTTTATTTTTTTACAAAATATAATGTGGAATTATTTAATGAAATGCCAACTAAAAGAAAACATGTAATGCGATATGATGCCATGCACCACTGACAGGAATTAGAGCACATTCTGAACCACGCTCATCATCATCAAGGGCCAGAAAATCAGCAGTGACAGCTAAATACACGACTAGCTTGCCAAAGTCTGCCATTTTCTTCCGACGGTGCCAAAGTACATATCACACGTCATTAAGCGAGAACATACAGCAGATACTCTAATGTCAGATATTTTAGTAGGCCATTACCTTGACTGTTAGTGCTTTATCTAAATTTCATATGGTTTTATTTATAATCTAGCTTTGACATACAAGCTGTTCTTAATGCACAATTTAGCGAATAGCAGGGGTATATTCAACTTCAGCTCGCTGTGCTGCTGCATGCTGTCATTAGCACTCTGCAGTACGTGTCATTCCCAGCCACCCATGTCAGCTCAAAACAGTTTTTAACGTGCAATAATAATGGATTAGTTATTGTGTAGTGATGACAGAATGTTATGATAGTGTGTCTCATTTGTGAAAGCACAAATTTTTACATTTGCTTCTACTGACCTTTCTGTCACACTCAAATCCATTTTCACACACACACACAAAAAAATCAATATTGGTAATTATACTTTTGTGTCCGCCTTTTGCTGTGGCCATTAGCCATCTGTAGCTGTACTACAGTCCACTTACAGTGTGGCACAAAACTGTCCACTCTGTGCATCAAAACACACTCCCACGCTTAGCTGAAATGATCATTGTTTGAATATTTGGTGGACACAATGAAGCAAATGGGTCAACCACAGGTTGAAGGAGCAGCCAAAGGCGCAGTGGGAAAATAGGTATTTTCTCACCCACTCAACCCTGTTTTCTGCTGTACCTATACCTGAAATAAATCTGCTCACAGTCTGGAACAAACCCTTTAGAGTTTATAGTCGTGTATGTCATGGATGGCGAGCCAAGGTGGACAATGGAGAACAGATGGGCAAACCACAGCACTATTATGCCAGTGGCTGAAACAGGCTGACTGGATTTAGAGAGCTTGCGATTTGGTTTTGAAGAGCAGTGACTCAATGACATTGCTTCCTTTCTGCACAGCAGAATCCTTTTCCTCTAGACTCACAGATAGATTGCACCTGTAGCGTTCTCCTTTTATAGTGGGTCAGTCCCATCTGCTTGCTTAAAGCAATATCATGGAAAAGAAAAACAGCAATTTCTACCTTCTCCCACCTTCAGAACCACATCAGCGACTCGCAGTGAACCTTAGCCAAGCTTCTAAAAGCACCTCAGCTGCAGTAGCATAACATGTACTCCACAGTGCAGTTACAGAGTGGGGGTACACACAGAGCTTAACCCCCTGGCTGACAGATACATGTGAGGGGTGGGTTTGCATGCTGCTTGCATCAGGGTGCCAGTGGGAGGTGTTGAGTGTCTGAGGCAGGCTTCCTCATCGTCTGATCCCCTGCCCACGGGTATGGGGGAAGCTGCCTCTTCCTGAGATTTCACACTGCTCCTCTCTGTTTGATTGCAAATGCTGCCTCTCCCCACCGGCTGCTTTCCAGCATACGCGCCAGACCGCTATGATCGATGGTGAACAAATATGAGAGACCTACAGCTCACGGAGGGATAACAGGGGAAAAAAACCCAGCTACTATCGTTTGGGAGTGTGCGAGAGATATTAATGGTATATTTGTGGTACCTGCAAACGGTTTATGAGGTAAATGACTACAGAAGTTCCAACAAACAAAAGGAAGAAGAAGAAATATCCCAGATCTGAGCAGACGTTAGTGTGTGTGTGTGTGGTGGCTATCGGTATAATAACTGGGTGTGAATGCATAGTGTGGCTGTCATCCTCTGCGAAGAAAAACAAGAAACCAGGATTTTGTATTTCTTTAGCTATGACATGTCAAGCCTTGTTATTCAAGTGTTCTCAGTAAGCACAGTAAGCAGAAGCTACCAAAAACATTTTTTTTTCTCTCCAGAGGAGTACATTTTTAAAGGACTGAAACTTGCTACAAGTGCACAAACATAGTGTTGACATGCACATTTTCCTTGCTCATTGTAATGGAATCCAGAAGAACAATAACAGAGTTTGTAACCTCAGACGTGCACTTTCACATCTTGCCAGCCTAACTAGAACATGCAGGCTTGTAAGCTTTGTCACCTTAACTACACAGAAACTGATGGGTGAGATAAAGCACAGTAAAACTCTTTTTGTTATAATACTGTGGCGGCGCTCTTAACATGATGCAGATTTCTTAAAGCATCGTTTTTTGTGGAACAACCCCTGCTTTCAAGATCACTATGTTTTTCTTTCATACGGGTGCATGAAATGATGCTCTAAAGATGATGATGTTAAGCATAGTTTAGTTTCTGTTAATGAAAAACTTCAGTCTGTTTGAACTCTTAATGGTTGATTGTTTTGGTGGAGACAGGTTCAGCAATTCTCAGTCACACTGTACAGAACGTGATGGCAGGATAAGAATGTGTATTGAGTTTTAAAACACATGTCAGAACCTCCTTCAAAGACTCTTTAAGATCTGAATTCTCAGCTTGCTGAGCGGGCCGGCCTCTCGCTGACAGAGGCTGATGAGTGGACATGTCGGCCAGCCGCACGTCAGGAAAATATGCTGTAGATGGTTCATTGGGTGATGGTACACCTCCTGTCAGTTCTCTCACCATCCACCATTTTGTCTTAGAGTTCCTTTATTTGAAAACTGCCTTTTGTGTCACTGCGTCTGACAAAGCCTTAGCACCTGCTGACAGATCACGCTATGCACCAGCTCCTCCAATTGAGAAGTTGATATGTGGTGTGATATGTCAACCAATACTAAGGCTTTGTCAAACTGTGACACATACGCAAGGCGTCTTCAGATAAAATAGATTCAAAACACAGGTGAAAGGCTGGGCGAGATAGCAATACGCTTTGTTTCGTGAGTGATATAATTGTTTCTCTGTTAGTGCACAAACATGTATTTGAAATATGTGTGTGGAGAAAAGCTTCATGCTTCTGCTGACAGCTGTATGTTTGCCTTGCCGGCCAATTACGGACTGGAGATTGCATCCTGAAACTTGACAGCAAAAGTATTGATCTGTAACACCTGGGGCCTGAACTACCGAGTAAGTTCAACATATCGTTTCGTTATCATGAAACTTAAATTCAAGCTATTGCATTCCTGTAACCAGCAACAAGGTCACCAGAGACTGGGGAATCTGTTTAATGTCAAAATATTATTTGCAACTAAGGTCAAATGGATTTTGGAAGAAAGAAATAATGTAAAAAAAAATGCTTAATCACCATGTTAACCAATCTCAATAAAGAGCTTGCAGAGAGTGACTCTGGGGGCATATTGTTAGGACAAAAGGATTATTATTATACCTTTATCTATGAGACATATTCAAAAGAGTAGCATGATATAGCATCTGAAGCAAATTTTGCCTCGTTGGACATTGGAGTCTCTCATTTTCCTCCACAGTCCAAAAGCATCACTTAACAGATGATTTTAAGTTGGCTGTGAATGTGGATTTAAACATGAATGGCTATTTGTATCTCGGTGTTATCCCTGTGATAGATTATTTCTTTAGGCCACGGTAAGCTAATGTTTCACTACAACTTCTCAATATTAAAAGGTTGACAGGGATTGTTTAAAAAAAGGATTCTTGAAATTTTTTATTTTATTTTAACATTATAAATAACCTTTGATTTAATTATTGTGCTTCATATGATAACACTGTAGACAATAGCCCTAACCTCAGTCCTACTGAAGAGTTGCTGAATATGCTTAAAAGACAGGTCTGTGCCGAATAAATAAATAAATTAACTCTACCAATTCTGCGAGAAAGAGCGGTCAGACATCCAGCCAGAAGTTTTGCCAGAAGCTTGCTGATGGCTACCACAAGCATCTGACTGAGGTGAAACTTGCTAAGGGACATTCAAACAAATATTAGTGGGGGTGAAAAAAGAAATGAAAAAAATCCTTAAAAGCCCAAATTTAGCATAACGTTCATGTCCATATATATGTGGATGTATCATGCTTGTTACTCTGCATGTTTTACGCTATTAAAGTAAAAAATTCTACCTATATCACTTCATCTAAATCTTTTATTAAGGCAGTCAGCTTGGAAGCTTGGAGACTATAAACAGTATTACTCTGTATGCTGTATTCACTCTCATATTCATTCAGAGAGAGCTTCGGGGACAGAGTTGAATGTGCGCATTGAGTTTGAATCACATTAGTTAGACATCAGTGATCTACTGTAAATCTCGAAATTTGCATATGTTCTTCAGGCCAATACAGGTATTTTATTAATGCTGTTCATTTAAATCTTTACTGTGGGCTGTGCCACATTTGATGAAGGATGTAATGCTAACCAGGGAGACACTGATTGTGATTAAAATATACAGTTTCAGAAATATGTTAACTACGATGCTAAACACAGTTAAGTACAATATAAAGGGACATGAATTATTTGTCACTGTCAATACAGTCCAAGAACATCTTAAATTAAATAAGAATTAAAATGATTACATACACATTTTAGCTTCGCAGGTTTTTTTGGCAGTGCTTTTTGCAGTCTTATAATATATTTATACTTGCATAATTATATTTAAACCCACTTTGCTTCTTCCGTGCTGTGGTTCTCTTACTCCTGAAATAGGAAACCTCAAATTTCCCCATTCAGTTTTCCTTATAATTTAATTAGAAATACTCCTAGAGATGCAGACGAAATCCCTGTGGTGTGGGGTTGTGACTGAATGCTCAATAATCAAATGTTTTTCTTTTTTTTTCCTTGATACAACTATATAACATTGTGACTGTCATCAGCATATAATAACGTGATTTCTAGCTAATAATCTGATCAACTGCTATCCTTTGTGCTCCTATGTGTCTGTCTGAAGTCAGTTGCTGGAGCAAATTAATTGATTATTAAAAGAAAAATGGTTTAATGACTGGTGACAGTGCTGAGGTTAGAAGAGAAGATGAAGCCAAGATATGTGAACACCAAAAATACCTTTTATGTGAAGTTTACGGTTGGGAAATATTGTCATGATAATTAAGCGGAGCGTTTCATCACCCAAGCCATTCTCTGATTACTGTGTGACATTTACTTCAAGAGTCACTTGTCTATTCCTGTCTCATACCCAAACGTTCTTTCTTCCTCTTGTCTGAATGTCTCTTTCTTGGTTCCTGCCTTTGAAGCTTTCCTTTCCTGCTTTAGGCCCTTTCTATGGCCCCTTTCAGAGTGGCAGCCCTTCATGGCCTCATACTAGCAGGTAGAAGATGTTTCATTTTGTAAATGCTGAAAAGAAAATCTAAACATTGAGTCCCCAGCCTGCTAGTGTTTGTTGAATTCAAGTTCCAAGAAGCACAATATACTTAATAAATATTAATGTTCTGCTTTTCAAATGACAGCAAAAAAAAAAAAAAAAGCGGTTGCACTGGAAACATTTTTTTCCTCATCAATAAGAAAATCAAAGCCTTCCTTACATGTGATGTCCATGTCTAATTATCAAAGAGGAATTATTTTCTTCTCAGGATTTTCCCCTGGAGTATATTTCTATGCAGAACTTTGATGCTCACTATCTTTCGCTCATTGATCTTATTGACATGCAACACGGATGTATTCCATAATCCATTTGTTGTTCTTCCTCACCTTTCGATCAAGATGGTATCGCTTTGCTAATTCTGCCTTTGATCTCAGCAGTCTGCAGTGTGAGACATGGTTAACTTGGGAGCGCTAACATTAGCTGCTAATTAGCCTACACCTGCACAGGGCTTTGAATAAAAAGAATAGAAATGATAAAGTCACACACAGAGACTGTATCCAATCTGAGGTGATATATTTTTAGTAGGTTACAGAACCTCGCCTACGGGCATGTTCCATGATGACTTTTAACACCTAATCTTAATTCATATCCTTTAACCAGAAACCAATGTGCCAGACTTGGATTTATAGCAGGGTATCTTTTCATCTACATGTATTGAAGGCCATGTATCGACAAGTGATATAAAGCTACTACGAAAAAATTTAAATAAAACATTCACAGGAGGTACATAATTTCCACCACCAGTATGGACAAACATTGATATAATCTCACAAAATCCGATCTTTAGAATCGCATAAGCCGCCCATGTGGCAGATAAATAATGACCCAGGAGAGGCAAAGCTTTTTTCGACTATTTACTGTAGATAGAGTGTTGCTGCATGACTGACAATTCTCTGGAAAGTCAGCATACTAACGCAGTGAGATGGAAAGCTCTGTTACCACAATGCTCTCAACAATACAGCTATGTGTTTGGAGCAGGACAATTCAAATTTGTAACACAGCGGAATATGAAAATTGCCTTTTGTATAGCAGAAATGCTACAGGAAAAGAACAGCGGCAATCTCCCAGTGCTTCTCCACCAATTTATCCTCTTTTTTTTTTTTGACAAGGCTTTGATTAGGGAAAGGGGAAAAATAACACATGGAATCAAAAACATGATTGAATATGTAATTATTAAAGGAAAATGGAAATTTCAGTCTTTAAATATGGATTTAAAGAGAAGTGCAAAACAGAAGACGGCAGGGGGTCATCAAGCTTTTAACACTAGCTTGATTCGGCCTTCCCCTGTTGTTCTGATCTGTTGCATTTAGCTGCTACTGTTTGATTGACTTTTATGAAGCTTTTGTTTGGTGAAGAATAGTCAACTTTGATGTTTTTTTGACATTACTGAAGTAATCATCTAATACAATAACAAAATTAACTTAATATTTTCTCAGTGGAGAATCAGGAGTACTTGTAATGTGGCCTGTCTGGGAGACTGAGTATTTTGGTTATTAGAATGAGGACCACACCTTCACTTAAGTAACATCTTATGTATTAAAGGCACTTTAAAGAAGCGCCATAAATGTTTTATCATCTTAAAATGTCATAAATGGCCAGGGCATACACTTCATTATGAGATAATAAAATGAAAATTTAATGCACTGATGGGCAAATTGGGTCATGTACACAGCAGTCGTCTGGGTCTGTCTGTGACCCTGGGTGTGCATGGCATACAGTCCCTGTTTGGCTAAAATATGTCAATTTTTTTTTAGTATTATATTTTAACTACCATGTAATTATGCTTAGTGGGAGGCAATCAAGTGTCATGGTAATAAAAATAACTAAGTGGGAAATCAATACCTGAAGGAAAAAAACAAATACCAAAGGCACAACATGAGTAAACATCTGAAGTTTTTTTTTTTTTTCATTAAAGTGTCTTCTCTCGCCATCTGTTTTCTCAGGGCCTGTGGCGGCTGTATGTTTGATGGGTACCTCATCTCCAGGCTAGATACTGTTTCAGTAGACAGCTCATCAAGATGAGTGACAAGTGTTGGGGCCTTGCACATGGCATGACCATCCAAGAGGAAGTTACCCAAAGGGAAATTGAAAAGAAAAAGAAAAAGATATAATTTCTAAAGTAAAAAGAGGTTGCATGAAGACCAACAGTACATGTCTCTGTTCCAGCTCTGTAGTTGGGAACTAGAAAATATCAGTCACGATTAAACAGCAGAGTCAATACACGCTCTAATTAGACCCAAGATCTAACAGGAATGCATGGTGAGACCGAGCTGCGTAGTCATGCAATATTCTGTCAGAATTACTTTGCCTTGAAACAAGGACTATTTAGGGATTGTTTAAAGCCACTATATAATGTAGCTTTAAACAGAGTTTTGAAATATCCAAAGAATTTAAGAATTGATTAAATAATCAGTGAGGTGCAACATGGATCAAAAACACAGGCAGGGCCCTGGAAATATCCTGATGATTTAGTTCCGTATGGAAGTAAAATGTCAGTGATGTCACCTTAAATGCAAAACTGTATTATATTTGGCCATGAGGGTAAGCAAGACTAATTCAGGTCATTTTATTTAGCTCGAGGCATGTATGCTATTGACTGCCTGATATACCATGTTAACATAAAACTGCAAATTAAGAATTGATTCTTCCACCAGAGGAAAAAGCGAGAGATATAAAAAAATGCACTGTTCCTTTTCATTCTGTGTTCAGCGGACAGTTTCAGTTTCACTGGATGCAGGCCTCATTGAGTTTGTATGGTCCCTGAACTGTAGTGAATTCTGCGATATCTGTGAGAAAGCCTTAAAGCGAGAGTGACTCTGTCCCTGTGAGACTCACTGGAAATAAGGAAATGCATGTCAGACCCATACAGTACAATTCCAGTCCCTCAAGTGCCATCCATCATTGAAGGGCAGAACACTAGTTAGAGGGAGGTTCAGCGGCTCTCGGTCCCCATCACACTATGATGGAAAGATGACCCCCGGGCTTACTCTGATGCCGGCCTGAGCTGCCCAACCAACTGAGGTTGAAGTGGAACTGGCCCCCAGCCAGCCTCTCCTCCCCCCCGATGCATAGCACTCTACCTGCTCTATGAATCACATAGACTGGGTAAGACCCAGTGAGAGCAACAGAGCTCTACCACCACTTTCTATTTCTGCCTCCATAACGATCCCTGAAGTTTCAAGTCAAGATCCCCTGGATCTGCCGGTGGACACTCAGCTGAGAAGAAGCCACAAGCGACACCAAGCTAATTAAGAAAACTTTCTTTATGTGCGTTTATAAACTTGTAGTTTTAAGCACAAATTTACACACACATCACCACCTCCAAACCTGCTGCTTCAGCACTCTGTTGCCCAGACTCACTGGCACAGCAAGAGCAGGCAGCGTGCTATCCAATTTTTGCCTAAGTATAGGGAGCTATCCACTTTTGTTAGAGTAATACATGAGCACATCTAAAGCTTAGGGATAGTGGCTTAGGCACACTGGCTCACTCATTCATTTTACAAGCTTAGTGCTAAAACCGGACAATTTCAGTGGCAGCATGGTGTAAAAAGCACTATTTATGGAGCCTAATGTGCGCTTATATGCATGTCCTTTCCTTTCAGCACATAATTCTGAACACTTATCTGGGTTTTCAGCCATGTTATATACATGTGGATAAGAGTTGAGTGGCTTGTGTAAATCATACTGAAGAGGGCAAGGGACCTGTCCCTATAAAGCAGGGACCTTCCACAAATTCTCAAATTTATTTGCTTTCCTCTTTTGTTTTTGCAAAACAAGCAATAAAACTAGACAAATATTACAATTTTAAGAACTAAAGCCCAAATAAATTCCAGGTCCTGATAAAAACATGCCATTATAAGGGATGTTACCACAGCCTTTGAGTCAGCTGGTCACAATGATGAAACTGCAGAGAAATCACTTTTATGTGTAAAAGAAGGTAGTCTGAAATCAAATGCAAGGGCTAGATTTATTGGGATAATGGGACTTCTGTTCGGGTTCCATCTATTTCACATGTGGCTGCAATCTCTGGCACACAATAAGTCAGTTCACTCGAAGAGACAATAAGCCAACTCTGTACTTTGCTACAGTTAATGGTCTGAGATGTAATAACATGTCCCTTCTGTCACAAAGCCCCTTTCAAAGGTCTGCAGTCATTTGACAAATAGTCTAATATGTGTGGCCAAAGTTTGGGATGAGAGCACGGGGCTCATTGTTAGTGATCACACAAGCGAGAGCACATTTTCATTTTCAAATTGGGCAAAGGAAAATCTAGACACATTCAAAACTGTGACGTGTTGACACATCATCAGTGCCATTTTGGATTCAGCTGTATTGTCCCATGAAGTCATTTGTAAAAGGGTTATAGTTTACCATTGTCCATGGTGTCAAAGCCACATTCAGGTTATTGAGTTTAATTCTGCTCCAGTTAGGCTCTTCCAGTGACCTATTTGCTCTGAAATAAACCTACAAACAATCAGGGGGTAACAAAACAGCAGCAGCTGATGTGAGCATAGTGTAATGCGTGTGCTAGAATGAGCTCAGGATTATAAGCGTATTACTCATGACAACATGCCTCAGGGGACCACTTGTAAGGACTTTTTTTCTGCAGAAGCCTCCACAAAACTGCCAGTCCCATGACCTGCCCCTTCTCTGCGTGGTGGCAGTTCCAGCAGTGGCTGGCATAGGCCACAGTGATGTTGTAGGCTGGCATACTCTAGTCCACTCAATAGTACAAACAGGCAGAGACACCGACAAGGCATAATGGCATCTGTTGGAAGAAACCCACACCCCTGCATCAGCACGCTTTACTGGCACCCAGGCAGGAGCCCAAGCAGGCACTCATGGACAAACAGGCTCAGTTATTCCATCTTTCAGTTTGTTTGTTTTTTCCGTACATCTTCATTTGCTAAATAATAATTTCCTAATATATATATGTTTCGATGTCCTGAGTGGAGACTAGCAAAAACAGTAGTGCTGCCTGTGTGATAGTGATATGGAAAGCAGAGGAAAGCAAAGGAAAGCCCCATGACAAGAGTTCAAACGGAACAAATATATGACGCTTCATGCATTATCTGTGAGATCTAAGGCAGGGAAAATCAGACAGCATTTCTAAAGAGCCTTATTATCATGCAAATGCCATTTTTTGCCCATTTTATCTCAACCTTCTCAATAGCCCATATGGCAGTGAGTCCGCACAGAGGAAGACACAGGGAGACCTCATGCTGGGCAAGCGGCCACATCAAAATTCCTCCATCTGTGGTCAATTGGGTTTGTGTGTATGTGTGTGTGTGTGGGCGCATGTTAGTACCTGTCTGCAATCTACCTATGTCTGTGCTAGCCCTCATATCACAGCCAAGATCCCCATCCACTGATCCCTGGAAGAGTGATTATTGTCTAGGCTGGAGTGAACATGGCGGGACTGATGGTCAAACCAGTGTCCCAAAAAGAGAGAAGGGCTTATTGTGGGTCCTGGGACTTATTACTCAGAGGTCTGGGATAGGTGAACGTTTTTTATATGTTGTATTATGTGACTCCAGCTGAAACACAATATATTTGCTTTGCTTAAGCTAATGTTGGCAAAAATGTACAAAAACTCCAGTCATGTTTTTCCCCCTTATAGTATAAGTGATTGAAAGCAACTGAAGAAAAAACTTGTAAATTAAATCGAGTGAACTCAGGATTAAAGATGATTAAAGTTGCCTGATGCTATCTCGTGTAACTGAGAGTTTTTTGATACTGATGTCTGTTTATTTATCAAATCCCCAAAACGATGCATTTTCTTTTTGAGCCAATCAGTAATAAATACTGTAAATCACTCTGACATTACCACTAATCAAAATCTAATCAGTGGTGTCTGATATACAGTGGATAGACAGATGGGACAAACAGAGACCAGTCGTCGCTCTATCTGTGATTTCACTGTGGATGACAAATCATGCATCTTGACAGCAACCAGACATACAAGATAAGCAGTTTTCATGCTGTCTGAAGCAATCAATTTAAATGGAATTACAGAGCTCAGTGATTATGATGAGAGTCTATTAAAGTAAAATAGCACTGTAATCAAAATGATTTAGAGATTTAGAGTACGATGCAACACCCGCCACTGCAAACAAATACATCCATGTACTGTATTCAGGTGCACACGCACACGCACACGCGCCAACCCATGCCCCCACATGAGCACATGCATCCAATGGACAAACATTTCTGATTAGATTAACAGTTGAGCAATGTGCATGCTACACCGTGAAGGTAAGAGTGGAAAATGCACATGGGGAAACTGAAATGGAGTGCACTCTAACACAGCCGGAAGACAAGAATTAGAAAAAGTGGGAGGAGGGAGCAGCTGCTAAGGCATGGGGGGGAAAAAAAGGAACTCCAGAAATTAATTTCTGCAGATCAGACAGCATAGATGTCATATAGCGGAATTTTTTATTACTCGACTTTGAATGAACTCTTAATACCAAAGCCAAGAATCATAACGGAATATGTTTATGCCCACTTGAGCGAAGCTGTTACAGACTACATACACACTTTCCTTTGAGCTACTCAGCCCAGTAAACCAAGGTCGTATTACTTTGGTCTGCAAGAATCTTAGCAGACAGGGGAAAAAAAACCCATTTTGTTCATTTTAACTTTCAAAAGGCTTTTGATTGTATTTACTGAGACACCTCTTTTAAAACTTTGGAAAACTGAGCTAGATTAAAGATTTTTTTTCTTCTTAAGTATTACATGGCTATGCAGCTGTTATGTTCCCCATGTACAAACTGATTACTCAGTACTCACATTGCTGTTAACCAATTAAATTATATACAGATTAGGCTCTTGAAAGTAAGAAACCTTAAGTACACATTTGACAATTTAAGTCTTGCCATTTTGCTATATGCAGATGATATTGTGCTTCCGTCAGAGGGAATGTGTTTAAATTCTGTTTAAGATGATGGAAAAATGTCAGTCAAAGGTAAATTATTTATTTTAGGGAAAAAATGTATTCAATGTGTTTTTTAATACGATGGGACTTCGGGACTGCAGCATGGGAATATACCTAGAAACTAGCAGGATTAGTTTAGAGATCATTAGAGTTGGGTGCCAACACGATAGAAGGGTGTGAAAATCTTGGGCATTTCCACAACATTATGATGCATGTGTCAGCACCATATTAAATTATGTTTTAGTGATAAGGGAATTCAAAAATCAGCCTAAAAGCAACATGTCTTGGTTAACTCGCAAGCATTTAATCAATCAATCAATAAAAAAGCACCACTAATTATAGATAAACCGAAAAGCTAATATACTTACCTCATAAATTATTTACAACTTTAATAGCAGTGTTGAAATTAATAGTGACAAGCATAATAGTAATTTTCCTATGTGTAATTTTATTAGTAATAAAAGTGATTCTGTATTTCCAGTTTATTATAGGAATGAAAAGCCTGACTACAATCTGAATTTCACTGAATTCCCAAACTGAAATGGACTTTTGAACTACACAGTCTCTAAAAATTTAGATTCGCCAGTGTCAGAGTTCAACTTGTATAACAAAACACACATCCATGTCAATATTTTCCAAGCCCGGTGATGCAAAGGCTGACAGTCTGGGGTTCATATATTGCGTTTTATCCAACTTAAATGGAGTGACACATCGTCCTCACCTCCCCATTTTTTGCCTGTCAGTCATCTTTACTGCAATGAATAAAGCTCTGTACCAGTACAGCCTGTCACTCTGTCACTCAAAATGCTTAAAAAAAGACTTCATGTCACTATTCAGGTGAAGCTTGGGAGGAATTCCTCTGTCTCATTTGATTTTTCTGTCTAATCTTTCATTTTATGTAGGCTCCCTGTTATCTCCCTGGAGTGGGAATCACATTTTAATTAGGTCTTTCCTTGGTTAGCAGTTCATCTTCGCATCTCCCTGTCCTATGTGTTCATCCTGTGGGCTTTGCATCCTTGTCAGAGATTCCCTACACCCTGTCACAATCTAACGTCGTCCCTATCCTGTGCCACCTTTTCATTCTTTAACTGCTCTGTCTCCACTTGCAATCTTGCTCCCTTGCTGCTAAGAACAAAGGCAACCCTTTTTTTCCCTCACAAAAAAAATGTGTTTTCCAGATGGCAAAAATGCAACAAAGCCACAACAATCTAAAAAAGAAATCATACATATCCCATAACATAATTACATGGACAAGACAGAAATGTGCTAGTTGACTGCTGGCTCCTGAACCCGCAAGAGCGAGACTGTATATGGGCTGATTTAATCTGATGTTTAGTAAACTTAGACTCAGACCTGTGTAGAGGCAGAAGGAAGTGCAACATTTGGGAGACTTATCCTTTTTTGCACAACCACTACTCCAGTCTTGAATTCCAGGGTCACTAATTCACACCAACATTTGCAGCAGAGATGAATAAACTAACTAATGTGATCCAGCACAAGAAGAGGCAATGCATCACAATGCAAGATGCTTTACTAAAAATGGAACTTTATCATCTGCTGCTTTCAGGTGACAGTGACACATTTTAGCCTTTGATCCTGCAATGTTTTGTAACTTGGGAACGCTTGAGACTGAAATAGTCTTCCTTTTTTTTCCCCTCTCATCACTTAATCTTTTTCCAACCGTGATGTATACTTGCACTGACAAAAGATGCATCTGGGTCTGTTTCACCCACAGTGTGACACCTTAACTGTCAGTGTTGATCAGCAATTCATCAAGTCCTCAATGATGTATTTGCCTTTTATGGGGCAGTCAAAGGTCTACCTTTAAAATCTATATGCTAACAGAGCTGAGCCCTCACTGCTTTTGAGATAAGACCACATTAATGAAGAAAGTTAACATTCTAGAAATGCAAGCAGGAGGGCGAGGTGTTGTAGGTCAGAAGTGAAATATCAGAATTTACAAGTGTATAGACCAGGCAGCACTGCAACACAAAATGCTACAATGATTGGAAATGCACCATATGTATCACTTATCATAGACATGTAATGGATTGTGTTTGGCAGCTTAAGGCAGCAAAATTGTTATTTTGATGCACTGCTCACAGATTTGCAGATTTGCAGCTATGGCCTTAGCTACCAGTCTTTTTTTTATGTTTGTTTTTGGGGGGTTCTTTGCAATATGAACCTATAGTGAGGCCATCAGTGTTCTGCTGGTGGATTGATTATTAAACCAAGAAATTATGGCACCTGCACGCCTTAGCTGCTGTGTAACTCGTGTCGGACTAGGAGCAAGGAACTGCTATGAGTAAACATAGTGTAGTCTGCACAGATGTCATGGTTCAGATTTATTTAGAGGGCAAATGCTTCATTAGTTGGGCTTTTTAATTAGCACACTTGTGAGAGAGGGTCATTAAGGATGTCTGACAGAGGACCTGCTGATGAGGGGGATGGAGACACTGCTTACTCCAGCCTTGGTACCCCCCCCCCCTTAAACACACACACACACACACACACCCACGCAGCACAGATCTGCTCAAAAACCAATAACATTTCCACACAGTCATCAACAACCACAGCAAGTCAACGTCAAGCGTGCCACAACATTTTTGGGCTGAAATGGCCAGGGAGCACAAACAAATCTTCTACATAATGCATGTCTCAACCAAAGCCTGTTAGAGCCATCAACATTCAAATGCATATTCATAAAGAATATGCCAGAATAAAGAAGCTTGTCAGTGTACCATTTTCTGGGTGTTCAGTCTCTCCAATACTGCCATCTGGAGTGGTTCTCTCATAGTGGTCCTCAGGCAGGGTCAGGGGTCCAATGCGAGGACCAGACGATGACTTGCTGCTTGGAGTCTCAGATTCCTCCAGGCCGCTGTCATAGTAGCTGTGCTGAGAGGCATCCTGCAGGTCCTGCACAGGGTTGGTGGTGGAAAAGGTCACTCGCCGATGGGGATGCTAAAACACAGAGAGAAAACAAATGAATTTGTTCAGTATAAAGACACTTCCCCCCCCCAGAACCCTTTTTTTCTTTTTGTTTCCTTTTTGGTCTGCACAGTTACATTCACAGCTCAAAACACATCCATATAGAACTATTCTCTAGATTGTGCTGGCCATATAAAGTTCACTAATAAAAAGCCAGAAAATAGTATTAAATATTAAAGACCTTTAAATATTAAATAGTTTTTTGGTCTATTATTATTCTGAAGATTGAATAGGTCAGAATTATATGAAAGGAGTGAAGATGGACTTCAATAATAAGGAACAGAAATGAATTAACTACCACAACATTCCAATATATTCTACAGTAGATTAATAGATGCATCAAAGTGTGAAGGGGGGCATGCATTTATATATTCTGACTGTTTATGGAAAGTGATTGAAATTAGTTTGCAACAAATAAGTGCCAATTTTCTTTTCTTTTTTTTTTTTTTTAAACAAAGCATCCTTGTAGTGCAAACTGTCAAAGTTTGATTTTCCTTGATATCCATGGACATGAAAGTAAACATTTTAAACAAACATCACATGGTGTCATAGAAATTGTAGCCATGATATGTAGGATTATTGCTGTCACTGTCATTATTAGTCAGACAAAAGTTTCATTTTCTAAATCTGCCACTGCCAAATGAATTTCTGATGACAATGATTGGTACACTAATCAGTAGCCCCAGTGAGCTACTTTCTATCTCCATATTTTAATATTTCTCTTTTCCCAGCTTTTGATGTTTAACTGAGTGGAAAGCTAGACAATATTTCCACAATCTAACTAAAAAGGAATCCAAAGAAGATCTAAATAAGGCTAACAACAAAAAGGGCACTGCAAATAAAGTTTGTGACAGACATCAATTTGCCAGCGCTAGAATATTTCATTAAATTTGCTTTCAGTGGTTTATGCTGATAAGATTTGATGAAAGATTGTAAAAAGTAAATGAATGAATGAAAATACTGATAGCTTGAAGAGGAGCAGAGCAACAAATGATAAATCATTTGAGATCACACCCTTTATCAAATTGAATGGCTTGTAAATAGAGTTAGGAGACCATTAAATTTCCTCTTCCAAAGATCAGTTTACTAATGGCTACCTACCCGCCGATCCACAACAGAAAGATGACTCCTTGCAGTGCACATGCAATCTTCCCCCACCCCCACACATGAGCACCTCTCGTAAAAGTCAGGAAAGCACTGATACAGCAGAACAGGCCTGCCAGTGCTGCACGAGTCAGCCCCGATCAATACCACGGGTCTGCGCTTTCTACCGTTCAACCACTTTTCTGGCAAACAAATCCATGCTAGAAATCATTCGAACCATCAGCTTTTAGTACATACACACACCAGATATTGAGAAATGCTTTTAGGGCTTAGGTAAGTGCTATCAACAGCATGTTAGCGTGCTCCAAAATGTTTCCAGAAACCTGTTCATCTCTCCATCATCCTAACCCATCATATTTTTTTTCTCAGTGCACTGATGCATCTCTTAGACTTTTATCTGAATAATGACTATGTGAGTTCTATGATGCCTTATAGTTTTTTTTTCTCTTTTCCCTCTCAAGAAAGCTACAACAACACTACATCAATAAATGATAGTCTCATCTTGGATTCTATAGATTTATGTATATTATTAAGTACATAAGAAACATAAAAAGACTTCTATGTCTTTTTTTGTCTCAGATATAGTGTAAACAAATGAAGGAAAGGGGGGGTGGAGTTAGGGGGTGTTTGGGTTCTATTAAACATGCTCTTTGATTGTACATTGACAGAAAAAACAGCTGTAAAAATGTGCGTGCAAGCTACATTTGAAATTAAACATACAGAGCAAGAATATGCTGTTTACTATACTCAAACCAATTTTAATTTGCCTCAGCTGATCTAATTCAGTTCTGAAAATATTACTTGTATGAATAGTGGAAAGATCCCACACATTACAAACACACACAAATTCCAAATAGAGACTCCTCCATCACCCTAGCTGCCACTTCTATGGTATTTTACAAACGTGACTAGACAAACTATATATTCCAGTGGTGCATTCTTAAAATCCGATTGGTCATCTCTTCGGCTCCTTATATGTTTAAAGTGAGGGGGCGTTTAGTTGTTCAAATATGGATTCTTGCTTACACGTCTCCTCAAGGCATCACTCCAGAGAGTCAGCATGTTTCCTGAGTATGATAACCAGCAAAGACTGCAGAGATGGGAAATAGATTCCCCTTTTAGTCAGAACAAAAATCCTTTGCCAGGCCTTGGGGGCTGCAGGGATGCGGCAAGACGGAAGGATGGAAGGGGAGGCTGAGCAGGAGTGGGGAGTTGGTCAGGCAGACACGGGCGGCGCTTTGGCTAGAGGGGACAAGCAGAAGGATTAGATTCTGGGAGACTGGAGGCGGGAGAGTACGATTGTTTGGGCATTGTTGTAGGAGTAAGAAGCTACAGGGCTGAGAATGAGGGAGGGGACATTTATGATGACATCTAGAATTCATAACCCTATTTAGCTTTTGCTAAAATGGCCTTGTTCATAATAATGTAGTCCCAAAGCAGATGGAAAGATATTGCATGATTCTGTCTTTATAAGAGGACCAAGATACATTTTTACATAAACAGCAATTGTCCACTGCTTAACTGCACCCCCCGGCATTCGTAGTCAGGCTGTCACAGAACAATTTCGAGCTAAACATGGTTATAGCTGAATGAGTTTTAGCTGAACGTACATACTGATTACTAGTAAGATGATGATGTTATTTCTTAATTTCTTTACAGTTTGCTGACATGGCCATGTTCCACTCTTGTGAAAGCAGGCTGCTGTGTGCTTTCTTAAATAGGCTATTTAATTATACATTCATACAGTGCTCCTTTGCAAATACCATAATAACCAAGTGCTTTGTGATAAACACATAACAGATTAATAGTCTTTTCAGTGCATATATGACCTGACTGTAATGCCTTGGACTACAGCTGAAGACTGCACTCCTTGTTCTTCTCTGCACAGAGTTGGTACTAAATATGAGCAACAGTGAGCTAAATGGCAGGAAAACACAAAACAGACATGGACTGTCTCATTAGCAGCAAATGAACTTTCAAAATAAAAGCCAGGAAATTGTCCACAGGTAAACTGACTGTGAATGGCACCATTCCCTTGACAAAATATGGATTTGCTGCTAAAAGGGAGTTTTTCCTTCCATCTGATTATTGGGGTTTTCTCTGTATTATTGTAGGATCTTTACCTGAGGTGACTGCTGTTGTGATTTGAAGCTATATAAATAAAACCAAAAACTGAATGCTAGAATGGTCATGTGATTTGAGGCTAACTTTTACCATCTAAAGTTTTTGAAAAAATGTATGACAAAGTGGCAAATAAATAAGGATTGTCACAGAAAAAAAAGCTATTTTCAAAAGAGTTTTGATGTGATTGCATCTGGAGTTTTTATGCAAGCTGGAACTACTTATTTTTAATTTACTATCTATTCAAGTAATAAAAAAATTAATGAGGACTGCACCTTCTCTTTATCTCATCCGTTCATTGGTTTGTAGAAGCAAACATATAACCCAGTGGGGACAAATCTATGAAGTTGAATTGCAAGGACCACACTTTTATCTAAAACACATCAAAATATCAAATCAACGGAACAACACAACATTATGCGATGACTTGCCTGAAACAAGAACTGGTTACGGTCGAATTGATAAGGAGTGAAATAGTCTGGTGCAGATAATCACAAGTGATGATCTATGTGAGTTAAATCTTGAGTGTGAGGTTAAGGGAAGAGAAGCCTGCTGGTCTGAACTGAAGAGTGCATTTTAGGTTATGTTGAAACTGGCAGCCCATATTAAATTTTTGGCACACTGAGATATCAGAACAAATATTTCATTTTTCAAATCAGATTTAAACCAAATTCCCGAGCGGGTTGCTATGTGATTTAAAAGCTGGCTTTCAAACGATCCTTTACATCACTTTGTATTTGACACACAGCAGTGACGTCACACCCAGAGAACTGCTAGCTCGGTGCGGGCTGTCACTAATGTTTTCTGGCGTGATCGAAGACTTGTGCACTGTGACTAGATATTGCTACAGTGTGAAGACCGAGAGAATACATCTCCATTATTCACCCAGCTTGTGGCCTGCTGTTTTGTGTCTGCATTGGGAAAAGGCACTACCAGTTTGTGAATGTATTTACGCCTATGCCGTTTCCACAGCAACTGACGCAGATGGGTTATCGTCAATGGTTATATTGGAATAGCGTGGACAGTTTGTCCCAAGGATTGGTTTCGAAATAAAAAAAATAATAATGTAGGTGCCTGCAGCTTGAATGGAAGTATAGAAAGACATTGTGGTGGTGTACAGCTGTGCTTTATCAAAAAGGATAGCATTTTAGATCATCTCTAATGTTACTGCTGATTTGCACTACTGTTCCCTGGTGGGACCGCAGACCCCAATACTGCTGTGCTCTTGTGCTGGAGGTCTCAGTTCACTGTAAATGTCCTAGGGCTACCCAACACCATGTTGTCAGGTGCCCTGTCATTCAGCCAGGCTTCCCTGGTCATCACTGCTAGTGCTTATGCAGATGTGCAAATTCTCCATGCTCTCAAACACTTTTTAAGCAAACTCTCAGAAGAATCTCAGGTGAGGTACACTGAGTTTTTGAATGCCCATCTGCTCCAAAGTTTGTATTTGTCTTTTCATTCATCTATGAGTGAACATATGGCGATCAAGCTGTTGACTGAATTGTATGTGCTTCAAAACTTATACAGTTAGGGCTATATATACTGGATGACCAAATCTGTTGTTTCATATTATGCACTGTTGTTTAATTTGCGGTGTCACGATTGTTTACAACAATATATTTCAGCATTTAAATGCCATGTTAATCTTACACGGTACTTCATGGATGCAGATGGACACGCAAATAACAGCATGGTTGGTGAGGGTGAGACGGAACTGGGTTCTACCTCTGTAGCATGGATGTGGTTTGACTGTGAAAATCTGATACCAACCAGAAAACTGTATTCTGCCAGTCATGACAACAGGCTCAAACACCACGAACCTCTTCTACCACCTACACAAGAACTATCAGAGAGTACGGACAGAGTTTTACAAATGACAAGCACAAAAGAACCATCAAGTGCTTATATAAAAATAATTTATGTTGGGCTTGTAATCATTTGTTTTAAAAAAACTGTTTTGTTTATTATGAATTAATATTTTAACATTTTGAATTAATAATCTGAGCAGACGTTATAAATAAAAAGATAAAAAATAATCACATATCAACATGTATGATTCTTTTTTGAGCAGATCATCTAAAATGTTACAAAAAATAAACTTTTCCATTTTATAAACTTGTGTATGTACTATGTCATGATGTATTGTTATTGGGATATGGGATGACTTATACTGGGATATGAGATTTTGGTCATATCACACAGCCCTATATACAATATGGAATTAATCCATTCTCTTCTACCTATTCAGTTCAGGGTCACAGTGAGTCTTACCGTGAACAGATCGCTAGTCTGTCTCAGGTCTCACAGAGTGACAGGCAAACATTCACTGCTATATTCAGACCTATGGCCAGTTTAGAACCACCGTTTAACCTAACCTACCAAATATTTAAGATTTAGCCTGAGACTAGCATTTAATATAAGCCACATCAAAGTCTGAATTTGAAACCAAAGTGGTTTCAAAATTCTGACAATTATGCCATTCTGCATCTGACTACTACCTCTATTTAGACTACTCTGTAAGCTTGCTAAAACCTGTCTGGCTCATAGTCCCTTATTGTCTTTTAAAAAAAATTAATTTATGATAAACATAATCCTTTGAATCACTCTAGTTTTCATTTAATCCCAGGGATGACAGCAACTTGTACTAAATCAGTGTAGAACAGTGAAAATAGATATGCCAAATGCAAGAAAAAGAATCAAAATTTGCCACTACAATTCACTGCCACATTGCAACAATGCTAAAAAAAACAAAAAAGTTCAATCTCTTCTTCGCTTCCAAGTCCAGTGGCTAACACTGTATTTGTCACAGTTAGTTTGATGCCAAATGTTTTTATTTAAATTTTTTATTACACAGTGGTATTGTTCAAGCTGAGTCACTGTGGCCAGAAAAACATGCTGAATATTCAGAATTTCACTTGGAGAAGCAGAGCACAACAAGAGCCCAAGTTTCATAACTTTGAACAAGACACATGAATGGGGATAATAATGAACTAAACACAATCATTACTGGTTAATAGCATCTCGGGTGCAATTTGAAAGTGGAAAATATAGCTTTTGGAAAGATAATTAGGGAACAAGAAGAAGCACTTGTAATAAAAGTAAACTGGTTTAATAGGAGACTTCAGAAGGTAAAGAATGTGGACTATGTTTCACAAAAAGAGAGACGGAGAAAAAAACAAGGATGTTCTTTAGTTTACTGTGGCATGCTTTTAACCGGCTGTGAGGCCAAACAGCAATACTATACTCCACTAGAATACTCTCAACTTTTCAAGCTGCAGTAAACCTACAGTATGTGGCTCTGTTTATCAATCCTGAGTTGAGGTATATCGTGTGTGTACTGGTGCTGGCAGCCAGACTTTTCCTATTGAATCACAGTTATGTGTCTCTCTGATATTATGAAATGGGTTTTCTGCCCATGTTAAAGGAAACGGCTGATGTCTCAGTGCCCCTGTGATATGAAAAATTCAATTTAAAAGGATGAGAGAAAGAATGGTGCACGGCCTATTTTCATTCCCTCACACTGAGAGATATGAGAATGATGTTCTATTGTGTGGAGGAAATGATGCCAATCGTACTGCGGAGAAATTCCTTCATAATTCAATTCAATTTCTTCTAAATCCCAATGGCAAGCTCCTCTGCCAAAGAGAGGCAGAATGACAGAGACAAAAAGGGAGGGTTGGAGACTAAGATGGAAAAAGAAGCACTAAAGACTGAGACTGAAACAATGAAGAAATGGAGACGAGTCAGAGAGAGCAGCCATACTTAGTGGAAGGTAAGAGGAGAAGACAGTAATACAAAGTGGAGAGGGAAGTGGATAGAAGGGACATGTTTTAGTAATGATTTATTTTGATCACTGCGGCATTTAAAGTAAAGCCAACTAATTTTCTCTAATTACCTCTCAGCAGCATCTGACAGAAGCAGAAAAAGTCATTTTCTGTTGCGATCCAACAGGACAAACTTCTAATTTTGGTGAAGTGGTGTTCGGGGTGGTTCACAGTAAGCCTGTCGTATATGCGCATCTGATTCTAAGTGTACCATTAGCTACAGAACGTGCATCATTGATAGCCCGGGAGAGCTCTCCCGGTGCGGGACCAAGAATTTTCATTTTGTTACTGTGTTTGTGAGTACATCCTGGCTCTGGCATTTTGGGCGTGTATGCAGGAATCAATGAGCTGCTGCCTCTGAAGGCACAGAAAAAATGAGCTGCACCAACAAATATGACAATGAAGAAGTGCACCTCTCAGTGTATGCAGCAAGCATAAAACCATAAAGACAGAAGCAGTTGCAAAGCAAATGCATATGGAACTGTTTTTATTTTCCATTCCTCCATTATGTCCTCCATTCTCATCCCATCTACTGCTCTCTCTCGCTCTCTTCCTCTCTCTTTCTGTCTCTCTTTACACACACACTCACACACACCCACACACACACAGTTGTTTTTGTAGGTGCAATAGCTCCGAGGCAAGCAGCGTGGAATTGGAGTCTTCAAAGAGTCTTGGATTATCAAAGAGACACAGCTACCAGAAAACTAGGGGACACGCTAGAGAGGGGGAGGGAAGAACATAAGCATGAGGCAGGGAGGGGGGGGAAGAGTGCAGAGGAGTCAGCATGGGTTTGGGTGGAGGATGAAGTGATCAGACAGGGTATGGGTGGGGGTGAGGGGTGGTTAAAGACCAGAAGTCCCTTTGTTCACATACTGTAAGTGGAGAGGGGGGAAAAAAAAGCTGAGTGAATGCATTAAAAAACAATCACATAGTCCTTAATGGTCTTGATAGGCAAGACTGGATTTGCATTCTTCACTGTCTGTGCTGCTGCCTATTCTCTAGTAGTTTCTTTTCTTTTTTTTTCTTTTTAATCCAACACAGAATTACATTTCAATGGGAGCACTGGCCTTGAAATACCATAATGTTGTCACAGTAAAACCAAGTATTACTGCAGCAGGACCCACCAAGTGTGAATATAGCTGCCACATCTAATGACAAATCTGACTGTTCATGCCATTCCATATGACAGGATGTGGGAGTGCTGGTGTGAATGCATCACCCTTTGACAAAAAGCTCTCCGTCAGCCTCTCTGTCCCACAATGAGCTATGGACGTCTTTTTTTTTTCAAATACAAGAACACTTCTTACTACTGAACACATTTCAAGTGAACCTACAAACCTGATTCTGGTAGCTTCGCTGCTGTCAGCCGCACGGCATCATCCAGCAATGATCTTGTCCAAGTGCCACAGCTAACATAAATACACACAAATACAAACCTCCCACCGTCTCTGACCTTATTTGAAGTTAATTACAACCATTTAGCAACTGGTAGGAACATGAAAGACGCAAAATGCTGATAAACAAGTCAATTTTAAAAAGTAATCTTTTCTCGTGAAACTGGGAACAGAAGTCTTCCCCCTGCTTGCACTCATTTGGTAATTTTGGAGCATGCTAAGACTGCTTCGGTGGTGCAGTCATTTGTTCTGACTGGAAGAGGAGAGCAGTAGAGAGCTGTGTCAATGCAGAATACGTTGTTGAACTCCTCCTCTCCACACGCCGCATGTATAGATGCTCTGCGCCGGTTTATTGCAGTCTATAAATAAATACACGCATTGTGTATGTGTTGGGCTTTCTTATGTGAGCATAGACCCTAAACTGCATAAAGATGGTCCAAAAAATGAAAACTTGACTTTTCCTAAGCCACAGTTACAGATAAAATGATATTACTGTACAATACCAGCACGTTTGACTATTATATTCAATCTTAACCTTCATCTTACCAATATATTTTACACAGAGGAACTGCCAGCTGGACCCTCAAGACTAAACTACCGTAGGAACTAATCATAATAACAAAGTACCACCACCACTAGCAATAATAAAAATAATAATAATGATAATAGCAAAACCTAATATCTTTAAGAATTATTAATCTTGTAATTATCTAACATCCATTAATTTCCTTCTCATCCAATTCAGGGTCATGGGAGGACTGGAGCTTATCCCAGCTACCGTAGGGTGAGAGGTGGGGTGCACACTGGACAGGTCCCTAGCCTGTTGCAGAAAAATGTTTTTTCATTAATATTATTTTTTGCAATGTTACAATTAGTTTGATAATTTTATACAATTGAAATCTATACTTGTCTTTAATACAATTTGCAACTTTTATCCCAAGTATGCTCCATATTGTTACTTATCTTTTATCTCCCAGGTACTATACAGGCTGCCTGGAGTTATTTTGTCATTTTGAATGTAAAATTAAAAAATAATTTTCATCTTTTGCGCACTATTTGAATTTTCTCTCATACACCAAAATGGTTGAGGAGTTATGAAAATGTGGCGCTCACATGGTAAAATCTAGGCAGAGCTGATTTTTCTGTCTGTATTCAAACAACAGTACCTTGTGAATGCTTTGTGCTACCATGATGTACTAAACATCCCTGTAGAGCTCGTCCTCTCTCCTTTTCAAGAGAATACTCATGTATCTAGCACAAACAGCAATGGTGTTACCATTATTTAAATAATAAAATCAGCCAGATGAAATGAATCTGCATCATTTCTGACCCATGTATAAAATCACTGAAATAAAGACATAACCGGTATGTCCTGGATTTGCCCTGGGGCCTCCTCATCTCCTCCTCCTAGGACATGCCCAAAACACCTCACCTAGAAGAAGCCCAGGGGCATTCTGATCAACTGCCTGTACCACCTCAACTGGCTACTTTGGATGTGAAGGCATAGCAGCTCTTCTGTGAGTCCTTCCCAAATGACTGAGCTCCTCACCTTATTTCTAAGGGAGAGCCCAGACACGCTACGCAGGAAGCTAATTTCTGCTCATATCCACAATCTCATTTTTTTTTCAATCACTACCCAGAGCTTGTTACCATACGTGAGGGGCAGAACATAGACCGACCTGTAAATCGACAGCTGCTGGGTCAGCTCTCTCTCCATCACAGCAGACTGGTATAGAGTCCACATTACTATAGATGCTGCACCAATCCATCTGTCATCTTCCCGCTCCATTTTCCAGTCACTCGTGAACAAGATCCCCAGATACTCTAGAAGAAGCCCAGGGGGATTCTGATCAACTGCGTGTACCACCTCAGCTGGCTACTTTGGATGTGAAGGCATACCAGCTCTTCTGTGAGTGGGCCACTAACTCCTCCCTGACCTCAAGTGGGCACTCTACCCTTTTTCTGGCTGAGAACCACAGCGTCAGATTTGTAGGTGCTCATTCTCATCGTATCAGCTCAACTGTGAGTGGCCCAAGTGCAAGCTGAAGATATCCCTCAAAGGATCCAGCAGAACCACATTATCTGCATAAAGCATAGATGAGATCCTGAGTCATCAGACACAAAAGGCAATTATAGGATGTTGACATGTTAGCGGAGTAACAAACAGCTACTGCCTTCCTGTCTATGATTCAGGAGTAAAGGTAACATCTTTGTTGAGCAGATCTTTCAGCTGAGCATTAGACAGTCAGCAGGTGGAGTTTTCCCCACTCCCAGGAGGGGTATTGCTGCTCAGACTGGGACATGTACTATAGCAGTATCAGGTCTCCTTTTCATGTGCGGCATGGTCAGTGCATAAAGCCATACTCTGAGCAGCAGGTATACCATTGCCTCGAAATCATCCTTTGTTGTGCCGTTCATGTAGCATACAAATGACCTTACGAGACTTTCAGTTGTTTTCCCATGCAACTTATATGGTACTTGATTTCAATAAAAAATGACCAAAACCGAGTCGAAACGAGCCAAGTAGGTGTTACTGGAAAAGGGCTATATGTGTTACTTTAATGTAGGACCCATGGCAAGCAATTGCATAAAAAGTTGGACTGACAGAAAAAACATCTGTGAGATATATACCTTTGAAGAATTCATCGAACCCTTTAAGTATGATGATGGTTAATCAAATATTCAAACAATCCCTTTATTTGTAATTCAAGTCACATGGCAAACAATTTCTTTAACTTTGGGTGAGTCTAATGTGAATATTAACGTTGATATTGATATATAAAAATCACAGTCAAAGCTTTGAACTGCAAGTTCTGACTATCACATAGTCAGACCTAGTTTAAAATGCATATTATATTTGGTTAATTAGTATTTTTCTGACATAATGCCATAAGATGATGGAATGGGAAAGCACAAGTGGAATATTCTTTGGTGTCAGATTTGGAGACGGGGGGGATAAGCTTTGGGGAAACCAGAGAAAGGATCAGTGCTGAAACTTAATTGGGAAGGGCACGGGATTAAAATTTTGATTGGTTTAGGGTTTAGATGGTGTTGTCTGACACACTCATTGTCTTAAACTTCGGAGATTAAATATGCTAATATTATATGCTAATATGATTGAGCTAATAGGCAATATAATGAAGGCAGCCTTTAGTGTTGCACTTTTGCAAGGAAAATGCTACTATGCACTGGAAAAAAAATGCTCATAAAGGATGAAAAACCCGAAACAAGCGGACAGGTTAAAGCACAGGGCACAGCGTAGAAAAGACAAGAGTAAAACATAGAGATGTAAAGAGAGTCCAGAAGCTCTACCTTGCCATGATTTTTTTTTTCAAAATCTTGTACGTTTTTATATTTAATTTTTCTTCCACATTGTAATCTTTTTTTCTAAATATCTGTTTAATGAGTCACGAGCTTGTGATCTCAAATGTGCCTTTATTCATTTGTCCATTGTTTGTGTTTTATTATCCAATACACCATAAGAAAGTGTTATATAACTTAAACACACTGATTTATTTCCCTCATGTAAAGTTCTCATGGTCACACTGACTGTTCTATTTAGATTTAAACTTTAATCAGTTTCTCTTTGAGTGATTAAGCTCAGCAAGACTGTCTGTTTTCTTGGACCCAGACATCAACACTCTTGAAGTACACTTGCAACCTAAGTAATTTCCTCTAACCACCACTAATTTTGCATTTAGCCAAGAGCTGTTGTATTAAAGTGACTATATTGAGGCTAACTTGGAAGTCAGGAGAGCATGCGGGTAAGTAAGCAGCAGGGATCGGGTAGATAAATGATAGAAGCCTGCACTATTTGCAGCTCGGCTTATCTTGGTAATAAATAAAGTGAGGACATGGATGTAGACTCTTTAAAGAAGATTAGCTAAATTTGTTTTACATATGCATATATGATATAATGCAAACTGTATGGCATTTATAATGACTTCACTTTACAATGGGAATACATTATATTTTGAATTGTGAAAATTATTGACTCTTCCCATTATAACTATGGATTCACACCCTCATGCATGAAACACAGGATGGCAGTGATTTTAATGATTACAGAATGATTCATCTTTAAGCTTGACACCATCTGACCTCAACTGGATATTTTAGGAGGCATATATTTCCAGTCTCTGACTCCACAACTCTGAAAAAAAAATCACTTCATTTTGTGATGCTCATTTAGAGTAATAGCCAGTGCTCTGTTGGTATAGAGTACACTGATTTTTATGGCAGTAAGAGAAGCTGACTTTGTTTACTAGAATAAAAGTTTGACTATATTAATGTATGCAATTTATCTATACTTTGCCCCAAATCAAAAAATTGCAGGTAGACAATGTAATCAGTTGTTGTAAACATCATCCAGCACTTGTGCATTTTAATATATTATGATCTATAGTGTCAAATGCCTTTTTTAAATCTATGTATAACCCAGCTACAAATTGCTTTTTGTCTAGAGAATTTGTGATATATTGTATTGAATCTAATAGTGCCAATGATGCTGATCAGCTTGATCTGAACCTATACTGACTCTCAGTGAGTAGTTTATGTTTATCTATACATTTTTCCAGTCGGCTGTTAAACAGTTTTTCCAGAATTTTTACGAATTGAGGTGCTAAAGACACAGGCCTGTAGTTTGTGAAATGGTGTTTGTTGTAAGATTTGTACAGAGGTGTAACTTTTGCTATTTTAATTCTGTCTGGAAATAGACCAGTTTGAAATAATAAATTACAGATGTATGTAAATTGTTTTAAAATAGTCACAATGACTATTTTAACCACCATCATATCAATATCATTACAATCCAAAGATTTCAAATTTTTACATTTTATGACAATTTTAGAAACTTAATTTTCATTAACAGCTGTGAGAAACATTTAATAAGTGCTTCCATCAGTGTATCCAGTTTTTCCTGTGCTTTCCCAGGGTCAGTGATTGTTCTTGCTAAATTTGGTCCAGTAGTTACAAAAAATTCATTAAGGCTGCTTGCCACAACATCCATAATATATTCTTTATTTTATCAATGAAATACATCAGATAGTTGCTTAGTCTAGACCCCCATGTTTTATAACACTGTTCAGTATTTCCCGTAATCTTTTAATATTATTTCTATGTTATCTAATTGGTCCTTATAGTATTCTTTTTTTACTATATTTTAGTATATTTATTAACTTATTTTTATATCTTTTGTATGTCATTTCAGTATCTTCAGTTCTCTTTCTTAAGAAACCTCTGTATAGTGCATATTTCTTTTTACTTGCAGACCTTTTCTTATCCATGGACAGTCCATATATTTATGTTTGCTACTATATTGCTTTATTGGAAGGTTTGTATTCCACAATAATGATTAATTCATTATACGTGCCATTAATGTCTTGTTTCTGATATATTTCATCCCAGTTCTGTTTCATTAAAAATGTTTTAAATGCATTTATTCTTTCCTCTGTTCTTACTCGTCTGTACTCTTATTTACTCTCCACTTTATTAATCTTGTAATTCCTATCGTAGACTGTAAAAATTGGGAGATGGTCACTGATGTCGTTAATCACATCTACAATGTCATTTGTAAAAATGTTGTCTATGAGAGTTGCACAATAATAGTGTGATCCTGGTAGGTCTAGTAATATTAGGGAATAGGTTCATACAGTACATTGTGTTACTAAATTCCTCAGTGATTTTTATTTTATGGGGGTTTAGCAAATGATTATTGAGATCTCCACAAATGAAAAGTTTTTCGTGAGGTCTTTCTAAAAAGGTTTCTTTTTCCAGTCTACTACTACCTGGAGCGCTGTATAAACAGCTAATTGTATATACAGCTAATGATTACATTTTTACTTTTTTCTTTAAGAATTTCAACTGTTATACATTACAGTACCTTATCAATTGCTATCATCATCTTATCCACCACATTAAATTTCAGGGATTTTTCCACATTCAAGGCCACTCTTCCTCCACCTTGGTTTTGCCAAGTTATAAATGTGAATTCATAACCTCCCAGTTCAAAGTCTATTCCTTTTTCCATATTAATCAAGTTTCCAATGAGGCAATGACACTAAGTGGATGTGAAAACAAGACACAACAACTTGCAAACAACTGGCAAACAGGAAATGACAACAGGTTACTTGCTATATTATAGAACTATAGGAAATAGAGATGCAGGATACCCAGGTGGAAGCTGTGGCTGAATATAGTACTCAGGAAATAGGAATGTAACATCTAAAAGGTCTGCGCTCATCTGAGCCTTACAGGTACCTGAATTAAATGTCGCGGCATGCAGTATGCTTACCACTTTTAAGATGACCTAACTAGTTCACCATTGATGAGGTTTCAAGAAGAAAATAAAAGACAGATCTGAATGTTTGAAAATATTTTGTAAAAATCCTGTAAAGATTAGATACAAAATACTCAAAGGATCAATTAAGGTTGGTTTATTATTTTGTTAGATAAGTTGAAAAACAGTGAACAGAGGTGGAGGAAGACGAGGCTACATCAAGTATGGAAGCAGCAGAGTCCCTTCTCCGGAGCAAGCGGAAGCATTTTTTCTTCTTTTTCATGCATTTTTTTACAAGTGCTTTTTTTTTCCAGAATGAGAGTTTTCAATTTGTTTGTTTGTTTGTTGTCTGATTGTTTCTCCGTTTTGCTTCTCAGGTTTCTTGCATCTTTGTTCCACTTCTTCTAAAGTTACTTGTTTTTCTTCAAGCTTTTCTTTCAGTTCTTTGGATGTTGTCTCCTGTGTTAACTTTGCCTTGTGCAGGTCTGCATTTCTCTGTTGTACTTCGTTGTGCATGTCTTCTAACTGCTGAGTTCTTCTCTGGATTTCTTGGAGCATACACTGCAGGTCTTCATGTATTTTGTCTTGTTGTTTCTTTTGCGCCTGCATTTCAGTATGTTCGCGCTTCAAATTGTTGAAGGACAATAATACCCCATTAATGAGCTCTGAGTTGTTTCTCGCCATTTGATTGGCATTGCTGGCATTGCTGTCTTTCTTCCAGGTGTTTATTTTGTGGTTCCATTCGTCTGCACTTCTCCTCCAGTTGAAGTTTTTCTTCTTCAGTCTGTTTAATTTTGTTCTGGAGATGGTAGTTTTCCTTCCTACTTTTCTGCATTGCCATTTGGAGGGATAAGACGCCATTTGGGGAAACTGGCCGGCCATGCGAGGAAGGAGAGGTGGCGTAATCTTTTTGTCTTCGTTGGTGTTTTCTTGAATACATGTTGGAGTTGAACGTTTGAAGGCTGCAAACAACTGCTGCGAAGAAACAAACTAAAAATTGCTGCTTCTCACTCCTCTTTATGCAAAAACTTTAGACACCTTTAAATTTAAGATTCTAAAGGTGTCCTTATGACATCATCACTGCGTAAGCCAATGAGATTGTCACATGACATTTTGGAATGGGGGATATTTCTTTTAAAACCATTTTCAAATTGAACTTAATATTTGAGTGCTTCTTAGTTTTAGACTAGTTGGTTAGTCCCCCCCCCCCTTTAGTCAATTAAAAAATTAATTGCCACGAACATCCCTAAAGTTATTTTTGGAAAAAAAAGTGTTATTGCATATATATATATATGTTTTTTTTTAATTATTGTACTTATACTGTTTGTTTGTTTGTTAATTTATTTTGATTATGTAAACGATACACAAAGTTCATTTAGCAAAGAAAAGAAGATGTAAAATTTCTTTACAAAATAAAGCTAATACATTTCAACATTGCTTCAACTGTTGTGATTCAGTTACATATCGAAAAGGAAGGTGGGAAGAAGCAATATTTAGCTTCCTTACTGATATAATGCGGTAATAAAAAAGCACCTATTTCTGATATAATATACACATTACATCATAAAATGTGCTAAACAGAGACATTCACTGAATTTCTGCATTTTCCCTTTCTTCATATTTCATGAAGATCATATCTTTATAACCCTTTTTGAACTGCTTTATGGTTGAACATTGCTTTAACTCCATCTTCAAACTGTTCCAGAGCTTCACTGCATCCACAGAAACACAAAAGCTTTCTTCTGGTACGTACCTTCACAGCTTTGAAGTTACAAAAACCCCTTAAATTATAGCTTCCTCCTCTAAATAATAATAATAATAAAAAACATACTCTGAATATTACTTGGTAGTTCATTATTTTTTGTTTTGAACAGAATTTGTGCAGTTTGGAATTTCATTAGATCAGCAATTTTCAATATTTCAGTGTGCAAGAATAGTGAGTTTGTATGATCCCTATAACCTGCATTGTGGATGATTCAAACTGCTTCTTTTGAAGAGCAAAAAGTGAATGTAATGTACTTTTATAGTTATTGCCCCAGACCTTTGCCCAATAGCTTAAAAAGAGTGAAACCAGTGAACAGTGGAGAATATAAAGTAATATCTCATCTAATACCTTCTTTGCCTTGTTTAGGATTGCAATGCTTCTTGATACTTTGAAATGAATATATCTTATGTGAGCTGTCCAGTTAAGTTTTTCATCTATTATTACCCCCAGAAATGTATTTTCACTGACTCTTTCAATATCAACACCATTTATTTGAATCTTAGCATTAGTACATAAACTACTATTTCCAAATACCATTATTTTAGTTTTATTCAAATTCAGTGATAATTTGTTTTTATGAAGCCAGAACTTTACTTTACTTATTTTATTAGTAATCTCATCCAGTAAATGTTGCAGATCATCCCCAGAGCAGGACATGTTTGTATCGTCAGCAAAGAGTACCATTTTTAATACTTTGGACACTTTACAAATGTCATTGATGTATACGTTAAAGAATTTTGGGCCTAAAACTGACCCCTGGGGTACACCACAAGCAGTGTCCATACATAAGCAACAACCATTTAATTTCACAAACTGCTTCCTGTCACTTAAATAACTTTAAAACTACCCCCCTGAGCAAAAATGAACCCAAATTTTACATAACTATCTGGAATTGGCCCGAAAGTTTGTCAGATCACATCTGGTCATGCACTATAATGTTGCTGAGCAGAAACCCTGGCAGCATTGCAAATTGTAGTATCTGTGTGTGATTGGCTGTGGGTTCAGAGCCCTGTAATGGTCAACTGTAGCTGTATTTTTCATCTAAATAAATGTCCCTAGGGCAAGTTTCCAATTCAATCTCAAAGAGCTGTGGTGCTAAACAAAACTGAATTAAAGGCAAACAGAATTTAAAGGCAATACTTTAACAGAAAGACATGGAATGGAGTAAAGTCAAAGGCCTATTTTCCACCAAGTGAGGGTATACATATATACCCTCACTTGGTGGAAAATATATATATATGTGTGTGTGTGTGTGTAGAGAGAGAGAGAGCGAGAGAGAGAGAGAGGGTATTTGAACACTTTTAATTTGTGCCTTACCTATAATATACTGTAAAATATAAGTAACTTCCAAAGTGTCTCTGTGAAAGAAATGTAGTTAATAATGCCGGAAAGTAAAGACAGACACTGAAGAGGATGGACTGATGACAGAAGTAAAGTCAGAGAGAATCAGACATGAGAGAAATTAATCCTCAATATCCAGTCTCTGCTGGGTACCTTATTGCCTCTCAAACTTCCCATCTTCAGAGTTCATATCTCTATTGCTGCAGCATCTGGCTGAAAACCATGCACACACTTCCATTTGTTTGAACTGGAACATAATTGGATTTGGGAGTGGGATAAAAAAGCCTTCAACCATACTTAAAACTTCCTCTAATATGTGCACAAGGGGTGTGCAAGTCGGTATTTCAGCATGTGCAAGCTTGTGCATGGGCATCTATGTATTGCTATAAATAGCATCTCTCATGGTCTCGCTTGTCTTGATTTGTTACCCCGCATCCAAGATGTGCCGATTGGCAATACATTCCAAGTGCTAGGCGATTTCAGAAGTGTGTCTGCATCTCATTCTTGCACTAAAAGTAATCCTTCCAGTGCAACTGGATGGGGAGCCCTCATGTTCTGCCATCTTATCAGGGAACTGAAAAATCATGGTTAATTAGATTCATAGTGACCTTTTTCATCTCTGGCTACAAACGCCCAGTCACTGCTGAAGCAGAATGTGTTCTCAACATTGATCTTTCTGCAGACTTGGGGATTGAGAAGACCATGGCGCAGTGAAACGAGGCAGAAAAACAACATATCAAAAATCATCAGATGAAGAGATTACTCTGTTTGAGTGAGCTGCACTCTTTTGAGGCCTTTAGGAGTTAGCACGTTTTTGTGAGAAGAGCTCTGTAATCCACCTACTGCATCTCAATCACTGTGCAAACAAACTCACACAAGTCCTGCCCTCTGTCTCACGGCCCATTTGCCAGACATGCACATGTAATCCCACAGCATTTCTCATTATCAAATCCTATGTTCAATCTCTCCTCCTTTTGTATCCCTGCTCTCCGCTATCCACAACAACAGTCTGCAACTGAGCATTGATCTTCCTGGAGGCTTCAAACAAAAGATGACTTACAACTTTCATCCAGACAAAAAAGCCCTTTTGATGATGCCCTGCTGATTTCCAGGCACAGGAGAATGCTTGAGCTGTTCCAAAATTTCAACATACATACATCCAGGCAACAAATATTACCAAAGCTTGGTAAAGTTTGCAGTTATAAGAACAAACAAACAAAAAAAAAAACTGTTGAAAAGAGAGCTGCTAAAATAAATGCCTCAACTACAGCAAAGTAGAAATCACATTTTAAAATCCTGAAAAATATAAACATATTTGTGTCACACCTTCTTTACAGTTTTGGTAACACTGAGGGAGAACCCACTAGACTCTGTTGATACAGATATGGTATGATATTGATGACAGATTTGATTAATCTACTGATGAAATTTTGGTGGAGTGCTCCACAATGGGGTTTAGACAGGGCCTCAAAGCAGAATATCTAGTATGAATACTCTATTGCCATATCCTTTCAGAGCTCATTTGAGTCATATCTGACATATTTATGGCTCATCATGTCATATCGTAGCCATCAGAGTACAAGCACCATGAACCACTTAAATACTGTGGGCCATGCTGTCATCTCCTGTTAGTAACATATGTCTGATAGATGCATAAGAAGAGGCACTCAACTTGATTCTTTCACTGTGCTGCCGAGGAGCTGGAGCCCAGGCTTGGCAAATTTACAGGCAGGAATGATTTCTGCAAGGAAGCCTATTTAGCTGAATATTTAAAAAAAAGAGAGAGAAAAAAAGAAAAAGAAAGAGGGAACCCGACTGCTTTATATTGAACCGTATGCGAGAAGTGCACTGAAAGCATGGGGAAATGCAACAGAAGCCTTATCAGGATACAGAATGGTACAGTATATTTTAAAAGGAGTACAAGTTAACAGTTGCACCCCAGAAATCTATAATGATCCTTTGTGTGCACCTTAACAGAGTTGCCTGGCAACAGAACTAGAGCTCTGCAGTGAATTAAAGTGTCAAACGAAATACATTTGTAATCCAAAGGCAACATGGATTAAATTTTAGACAGTAGGAGTGCCTCTTGGACAAGATTTCAATAGGTAAGGTGGGCAAAGTGAATTGGGAAAGGCAAATAATTTTCTGCACTTTAATAACTTTCTGAGCACTGACTGCTACCTGATATGGATGGCTGAATGAGCACAAAATAAGCACAACTAATTAACTGTACAGTTTTTAAATGGACCGTCTTAATGGAAGCTGTTATTCATCTGCCTTCGGCTAGAATCTATGAACAATCATGAGGGTGGGCGTGAAGCTGATAAATCAAAATAGCATATAGATCACTGTCACATATTTTTCTATGAAATTATTGATTAACTCATACGCATAGCTGCTGTTTGAATAACACATTTCCTGTTTGCATCTGGCATTTGGCTTGATAAATATCATATCAAGAACTGGTTTATGAAAAACAACGCGTCTAAAATGCTTTATGTATAAGCAAGATGAAAAATCTGAGAAACACTTTCTACCCCCCGCACTCCGCTTCTCCTTCTCTCAAATGCAACACACACAAATAAGCAGAGTGCTTATTTTCCAACAATGTTAAGCATTTAAACAAAGGGACCCAAATGAGCCACTGATTGAAGATAGAATCAGCGCCCAAGCAACCCATCACAGAGCCTCTCAATCCCACATATGCATGATTAATACATCAAACAACATCAATTCTCCTTCCTTTTCCACTTGTCAATGAGTGCGCACGCACATACACGCCCACGTACACATTATAGGGGCAAACTTACGCACACATACATGCATATACACTCTCCCGCGTGCACAGACACAGTGTACCCAAATCCTTACAGGACTGCGCGCGAACACACAGACACTGCCCCCTCCATCATGGTTAATACATCAAACAGCATTAGCTTCCTGGATTCCTGAAGCTTAGACAGACACGGTTCTGACAGCCCATGATTCCTCACTGGCTGCCTCCCCCTTCAGCTTCCCCACTTTCTTTATTCCCTATGAAGTCTGTTTGGGTGGTTACAGAACATGCTGCCAAAATAGATTCACTTACATATTACCTTTGCTTTTTGTAAGCTTGTATAATGTCATGTTTGAAAGCCATCTCTACAATAAGATGACACTGCTGAGGAGCTTTAGAAGCTTGGGAGACGTAATAATAATAACCACAAGCCCTGATCAACAAAATCTTTATTTTATAAGAGTTCCATATAGGCTTCTGACATCAGCAGGTATTTATAACTACACATATCCAAAAGCTGCTTCTGTACCAGCATTGGCTCATGAATGTCTTAGAACAGCACCTAAACCAACAGGCCATCAAATACAATCAAATCTAACCTTAATAATTCAAATATGTCCCGTTTTTAGCTGGTAATAGCCTAAAGTCAGGGAATAGTCCTTAAATGGAGATAGCAGGTGGCTTATTGGCTCATAGTCTAATAAAATGGACATTCATTATTATATCTTTAGCAAAGAGTACTGTGTAATTATTGTGAGAGGCCTGCACACAGTGCAGTTCTGCATATGATCTCCATTTGATTTTATAGTGCTTTTAGTGGGTTATTGATTTAAACTTGATTTTAGAGATCTAAGCTTTAGTCTTTGCATAAATAAGTAAACAAGAGTCTTTTTTAAGTATCTCTTAATGAACCTCAACCACAAAGGAAGCAATGGAGATAGTTTGTCTCACCAAATACAATAAAGAAACTGTCAGATTTTGTGATGCTTTCAACATCAAATGAATACACCTTCTGTTCTCTTTAGTCTCCATCTGTTTTCATTCCCCTCTATACTAACACAAACACTATAGCAGTTTTCGTATTTCTGAGGAGAAGCCTTTAAATTTAAAGCTCAGTGTGTACCTCATTACTGTACAAACTAAAGCTTCTTTTCATCTAATTTGTTTTTTTTCTTTTTCTAAAGTGAACAAGTTATTTATGAATTATTTTTTTTATGTACAAAAGGCAGATGCAGCTCTGATACTTCTTCCACAATACTTCCACTGGCCCGAAGTAGTAATGCTAGGGCACTTAGTAGATTGCTTTATAAATTTGAATGGTATCCAATGAGCATAGCTCCTCCATAAATGCAAAGAAAGGAAAAAAGAAATAAACAAACAAAAAAAATGAAAAGGGAAAGTGTTTTTATGGATACCCTACCAGGCTGCTGATAGTGTAGCTTAAGTGCAGGGAGACTATGTGATCTGCTATACTGCAAATCCTCAAAAAGAGGATAAAGAGGCTTTAAAATCACATTTACAGCATAGGAGCAGTATCCTGCTGATAAATACAGATCATGGTATTTGACCCTGTCCATCAGCACATGGAAAGACTCGTGGCTTCTACACTACAGAGTCAGAACCTTTGTCACTAATAGATAAAGGGCCACACTTCAATAACTCTAAATAATAGCTAGCGGTTTGTGAGACCTAAAGAGCAACAGGGGTGAAATTAACTATGAGTCCAGAATTTCCCGGTATCTCGCTCAGTTATCTGACCTTTTATTTGATCTATTAAATGAAAGCATGTTCTTCATTTTAACTCTCAGGCTTGCTTTCGAATTGACCAGAGGCCTGTTATGAAATATTTTGTATGTTACACAGATCAATAGGCTTCCTAAAAGCCAGCATGCCATATTTATTTGTTCCTTCATAACATTCAACAACAACCTTAAATGTCAATACTGATCACCATCTGCTAGCATTTTCAGTACTACCTGAAAGGAATTAACTTCACAAGATTACAGGAATCCAGTAGTTACAAAACAAGGATATTACTTATCTAGCCATGAACATATTGTTAATGCTTAAGCCAACGACCTTCAGTATGTTCCTTTGACATTGCAGTATGACCTTTAGTGAGTCAATCCATCACTTTTAGCTTTTAGTTAATGCTGCAAACAAGTCACATCTTTTTAGATAAAAAATCTTTAATGACAGCTGGTGGAAAACATTTTTTTTTCTTTCTGAATGATAATTTTAGCTCCATTTTCCGGGGGACAAACACACAAAGCCACAGTGACTAAAGTTAATGGGTTTAAAAGTGGTTTGGCTTTCGTCAGACTTGACTTAGATTGGAACTATTTTATTGTCCTCACAATTTGATGTGAGTCAAGCTGTTGGCTGTCTATAAACCCACTTACTGAAGACATAAATTTGTCTGATTTTGGCAAAAGAAACAGTGTTAAATAATCAATGCCACAACTCGAAGCATTTTCAGAATGAAGACATCAATGTGGGATAAAGTTTTTAGTATGGACAATAATCAAATTTTGGCTTCCTGCAATTAAATGAACATGACTGAGCAATATTTAAAATTCTTGGTCAACTATTTAAAACACAAAGCAATAGCAAATCAAGCACTTCCTAAATCATTGTCTCACATGCTTGCAGGAGCCAGATGTTCCCTGCACCGGATAGCTTGAAGCTTCCTGAACTAATGTGGATGAGTAATAGACAGATATTAAAAGACAGATACATAAAAAAAATCTAATCTGACAAAACAGAAAGTGAAGAGCTTGTCCTTCAAAACAAATCATCATCTGTTTTTTTTTTAATACTTTGGATTTAACACAAATGTTAACTATAAGCAAATCAGATCCAAAGAGTGCTGTCTGTACTGTAAAGCAACCACCTGAAAAGACACTGCAACCAGAGTCGGGGTCGGGAAAAACAGTGCAGTGTTTGCCATCATGTCCATAACAGCAAGCCTCTGGATCTGCCAACGTGTCCGTCCAGCTTACAAAGACACAATGAAATGACCAACACAATCGCATTCAATTTGGCCAAAGATGTGTCCACCAAACAAAGTAATGAATATTTTAGGAAAATGGACAACATGCTGGACAAAAGATTTTTGATCCTATTGCAATTACTTTCACAAAGTGGCAAAACCTCTGCTGGATTCTAAACACTGCAAAGGAAATGCAGAGGAATCGCAGACCTCTATTTAGTTCTATTTATATCTATTGCATCTATTTGATTTTTTTTTACCATTTTTTTTTTTTTTTTTTGCAAAGACTAATTTGAAAAAGATTAATTAGCACAATGTAAAAGCGAAAGCAGTGTCCATTTTTGTTTAGTGTTGTGTTAGACTTCGGTACAACTTTTTTTATCTTCTAAGAGAATGGAGGCCAATTTTATTTTGAAGTCTTTGAAAGTCTTTCACACATTCAAAAGGAATGTCCTATTTGTACAACAGTGCAAAAAACCCCTCACTAAAATCAATTAATAATCATGAAAAAAACTTCATGAATAATCATGAAAAATTCTCCCTGGATTGAATGAAATAATTGTTTTGGCCACAATTGTGCAGCCCTAGATTTGAAATCTCTTCACAGGACACAGCTCCTGCAGTTCATATGACAGAGCTTGTCATGCAAGAATTAGGTAATTAAAGCGAATGGAGAAACATCATGCATAAGCTGACACTTTATATTTATTCGTTTATTCTTATTTTTTTATGTGACAGAGAACATTCACTGACCTGATGTCTAACTGTAGCGTTTATAGGCTATAGTTTGCAACTACAAAAAAATCATCTCTAATTTGAGTAGAGCTTGAAATGGAAGTGCCTGAAAGTGGTGTACTAAACTTCAAAACTTCAGAAACAGTTTTAGATTTCTTTTGAATGTGAAAGCAAGCAGTGTTGGGACTAACGCGTTATTAAGTAACGCGTTACAGTAACTACGTTATTATTGTGGTAACGAGCACGGTAACTAGTTATTATGCCAAAACCAGGAACGCGTTACTCGTTACTGAGATTTAGATAGGCTCGTTACTCGTTACTTCGTGTGGTGGATATCGCGGAGCTTCCACAGATTCAATAACATTAGCAAGTGGTGGAAGCCAGCAGGTGGATGAAGGAAACGGGAGGCAAGAGGAGAGACCCGAAGCGGCCGCCGGTCCGTGTGTCAGGTGAACTGAACTTCAGGTAAGAAGTTATGACCTGCAGTCTATCGGAGTCAGATATAAACCAAGTTTAGGTGGAGTTTATTTTCGGTATGCTGACATTTTCGTATTGCGTAATAGCTAGCATGACGGAGTTTCTATACAGCTGTGTGGGTGCTATGTTACTGATGTTGAACTTTATTTTGTTCATACGGTTAATTATTAGAGTTGCCAACCGTCCAGTAAAAAACAGAATCGTCTCGTATTCAGAGAAAATATTACGCGTTTCGTACTGAGGTGAAAAGGAACACAGTTTGTCCCGGACTTCAGCTACAATGAAAAAGACACAAAGCTGAAGCTGCACAGCTGCCTCTTCTTCTCTCATTCTCTCCTCTCCTGTTTCTACTTCAATCACGAAACTGATCAATGATCAGCTGATCGGCTTTTCTCTCTTGTTTATTTATCGCCCACTTTGCGCCAGAAAGAGGAAACCAGCGGATGTCGCGTTAAACAACAGCAGCACGTTTAAGCTTGATCAGCTGTTGTTACAATTTATTTAATATTAATTTCTAGTATCAGCTGATGTTTGCTGGAGCCACAGCTGTAAAGCTGCTGGTCATGATATCGGTTTGGTTATCTGGTGAGAGGGAAACATGCAGATGAAACCAGGAGATGTCCTTACTGAATCATCAGAGCTGAACAGGTGATGGAGAAACAGGTTTACCTTTTAGGTGACATGGATGAGTTGAAGGGAAGTTATGAACTGTTTCTGAGAGACAAATAACACCAGGATCCTTTTCTAAGTAGCTGACAGCTGGTAACTGTGCAGGGGTGGATCTAGCAAAGTGTTGCCCGGGGGCCAGGTAGGGCATTAACAGGGAAAGGGGGGCACAAGGAAATACTTTTCTTTATTATTCTCATTTAAAATGTCTCGCTTTAAAAAAAAATAATTATCTGAGTCTTACAACAAACAATTGATAGATTGATACATATATACCATCAGAACAGTGTACATCACTGTCACAACAGTGTTTATTTTCATTCAAAGGCTTTATGATTTTTCCTGTAATGGCGGGCCGGTCTCTAGTCAAAATGCCCGGGACGATTTTTTTGTCCCAGTCCAGCTCTGTATGCAGCTCATCTGCAGTCTGGTGTTACCTACATCTTCCTATTCAGAAGGCAGAATTTCCAAGTTCTGAGTACAATCAAAAGCACCACGACTGCAGTTTTTGTGTTGGATGTAAAAAGCAGGCTAGAATCATGGCGGCGGTCAACGACGGTCCAGGCGTGGGATTTCTCTCGTGGAAATGTGCACATTATTTTTTCCTTTCTATTGGTAGGTGGCACAGTGCACTTGTGGCATGTAAGCAAGATAGAAGACTGGCAATCTTGCTGGGTATCCAGTTACGGAAGCAACACATTAACAAGAGAATTCTGAGTAAAACCAAAGTTACTTTCCCTAGTAACTAGTTACTTTGAAAGTAACGAGTAACTTGAAGTAACTGAGTTACTTTTTTAGAGAAGTAACTAGTAATGTAACTAAGTTACTAATTTAAAGTAACTTACCCAACACTGAAAGCAAGTAATGTACTAACAAATATAACTACTGTTTAATTGCAGATTTTACATGTTTGTCTCCAAAAGAGGAGAACATGTGTGCCCACACAAGAGTTGATGTATACTCATCTTTGGGTATTAATGTGACTAAAAACTACAAACACATTGCTCACTATAAAAGCATAGCCACATTGAAATCACCCACTGCTTTTAGATTCTGCAGTTACCTTACATGGATAAAAGGATGGAGTGCAACTAACTGTTAGTAAGCTTTATTCTTAAAAACTACAGATGCAGAAGACACACACATACTGGCTAATTAGCGCTAAGTAAGAGACCAATAAAACACTACCTTTGTGGTCTGTACCATTCAGTCATCCATCGTATTACTCAAATATAAATCAGAAATGCTCCAACAGACACCAATATTCCACAAACACACAGTGAAGAGGTCCCATCTGCCAGTAGCTGTAGATGAGCACAGTGGCCCTGAGAAGCCAAACGCACTGCATCCAAAGAAAACACAAACAAAAAGGAAAGTTCTAAACTTTTGTTGTGTCTTGTGTGCCCTTGCAGAATTTTCCTCTTTGCTGGTGTTTCCTTAGGTTGCAGTTTCTTTGAATCCTAGCACACACCAAATGAGTCGAGGTGCTATTATCAGGATAACTGTCAATCAAGGCAGTTAGCCACGCTAACTACAGTATCCAGGTGAAAAAGTTGCAAAAACAATTCACCCCTGTCAGTTCGGTGTTGATGGAGAAAACAATCCACTGAAAGCAAAACCATAAAAAAATAATCTAAATCAACTTTTAACTTTGTGAAGTTGGACATTTGATAGGGATTGACTCCCTTGTAGATTCAGCCTCAACTGGCACATGGAGAACCTGCAGTGTTTTTTCTATGTTGGCTTAATTTTTCAGCTCCTGTTGGATGCCCCTTAAATAAGACATACTTTTTTTTCTGCAATTTGCAGTAAATTGTGTGCCGTAAATCACATTTGTTTGATTAATTTATATACCCTCCTCCCACTCTGAAAGGGAAACGCATATGCAAATACATATGCAATAAGGCCAGCTGTAAAAGTAACTGTCCGTGCCTTTCAGTTACGAAGCTGACTCTGCACCTCTTCAGTAAAGACCGACAGTAGGTTTTTGAATGCTTGGTGCAGTGTAACAAATCCAGTCCTCAGCTTTTATAGACCAGTTTGTATAGTTTCTTGCTCTTATACATGACAACAGGTATATAAAATAGCTCTTTTACATACAATAACATGTTGTTTCAGTTAAACTGAGAATTTACATTATTTTTGCTGCAAATCTAAACAGTTTTTAAAGAGTCTTACTGCCATTAAAGACCAAATCCCGTGCATTACCATTGCCATTTTATCCGATAGAGATAAACAACTCTTTTTCCCTCAGATATTAGAGGTATTTGAGAAAAATATTTCTGTTTCCCTCGTGGCATTTTAGTGACATTTCGATGTGAAGTACCTCTGGTGAGTACTTCACATCATAGTAGGCTACACACACACATATATATATTCAAAATGTTTTTTTAAAGTGTTCGATTGCTACATCCAAAATCCACATGAACACCCTCAATCAATAAAAGGAAACCTAATGTGTTTTTTGTGTCATTTTAATAGAGTTCCTCTCATAACTACAGTGTGTTTTCACATTCTGGCATTGGTGGCTAATACAACTCCTGGGCTGATGGAAACGACGGCAGTGAGGTTAAGTTTTCGAGTAAATACAGTCATGGCCAGTTTTCATGAGTGTTCGAGGTGGTTTGTTGTGCTTTTCCCCTTTCCAAAACTGAATGAGAACAGACCTGGATGACTCATTGGCACTACAGTAGTAGGTTCCTGCTTTATTTATGAGAGCTGGTGGTTTTCTCCAGTGTGTCTCCTAGGCCCAGTGATTCATGAATGGACTAGACAGCCTGAGCCTGCAATTGTGGAGGTGCATTGGGAGCAGTGGGTATTGAGGATTAATTTCTTTCGTGTCAGACTGTTATTCCCAACCCCCATCAAATCCATCTCTCTTTTGCTCTCTATCTACAATGACTCACATTTCTTAGTTAAACGGGTGAAGCACAATTATTTGTCCTCAATCTGACAAATGGTCTGAATATTACGATAGAGCAGCCCTCTAATATACTGTAGGCTATATTGTGTTGTTGGTGGTGGTAATGATTCAGACAGCACCAGTCAAATTCTAGCTTGTTTTTAAGCACATATAAGGTTTCATTACTTACACTGGGGACCAACACAAAAGGAATAGTAGGCCTATTATCCTGCAGGGTGATGCAATCAAGGGTTCAAAGAGTGAGTGAAACAGTATATCTGGCAGTGCTTAATGCAACAAAGCTCAATTATGTTCTATTGCATGCTCTGCCCCCCCCCCCCTTTTTTTTTATTCTTTTTGCCAATTAAACTGTTTAGTCCTGGTGGAAGAATGGGAATGCCCATTCCTTCCATTGGCTTAAAGGACAAAGATCAACCACATTCTGTCACAGCTGGAGATATTAGATAGATCACTTGAAATATAGCCTGTGTCTCCACTTTCAGTGACACAGTAGGTGTCCAGAGAAATTTTTTGAAATAGATGAATATGTCCTGGTTTCAACAGTGTGTGTGTCCCAAGATATTCAGTTTTTGGCAGATTGTTAAATATTCCTTTCTAAGTAATGTTCTTCTGCATCCTGACCCACAAAAATCAAACCATAAAACAAACAGCTATAACCCCATGTGGGGTTATTTCTGCAGCTGTTGATGGTTGCTCAGCTGCTGGCATGCCAGTCAATCACAACAGAAATAGTTTGAACCGTCCTCCCGACATAGATTCAGTGGGAGCTCGTACTGTCTGACAGGAGAGACTGCTGACATTTTGCATTTCACCTCACCAAAGACAAAACAATTTAACTAGGGTCTCTGGTGTGAATACCTTTGTCATTTGCTCATACTTAGTAATCTTAAGAAAGGCAAAAAGAAAAACAAAAGTGTATTTTCAAATACAGTGCGTTGCCAGTTTATTTCTTTGCTTGCTAGTTAATGCGTTTACTTGAATATGCTCCGTTTCAAAAATTGTAGAGTGTATTTTAGCGTGTTTTTTAAAGAATAACAACATGCAGTTAGTCTACAGTTAGTCTTCTGTAGTTTTGAAATCCACCAGCAAAAACAATTTCAATAAGGTCAAATGTGTATTTGCATTAATTATGAAAGAAGCAAGTGCTGCAGACTTCAAATACTGAGGAGACTACTTTCTCCTGGCCCCTTTTCTGTTGTTATTAGGCAGCTTCCTGGCTGATCAATGTGTTAATTTGATTTATAAAGAACAAGATGTATTGAACTTAGCAATTACTAAGGGTGGTACAAAATGACTGCAGATACGTTCTATGCACGCCCACAAAAACCCATTTTGTGCTTCAGTATAGCTTTGATCTATGAGAAAACATATGCAGATCTGCAAACATCCTTTACATTCTAATCCAGTTTCGTGGTATAATCTGTTCTCTCTCTTCACCGTTTCATAGTTCAGCTGTAATTGTTGAACCTCACTATTTTAACTCATGCCATATCATGGGTCTGTCTCAAATTTCAGCAGTTCAAGGTTGTTCTCCTCAGCTTCAACACATGATTTTTTGGGATCTTTGAAATGTCAAAAATTATTAACTGGAAAAATTAATTTCACAACACTATAGGATTTGAAACTCAGTTATGAAATGGAGTATTCAATCTTTCTGATACATTTCTCTTGGAGAGTAAATATTACAAGATAAGGTAGAGCCTTGCAGGAGGCTGTAGGTAACAATCCTCCATAACAGCACATTAGGATGTGCTTCTTTTGTTATGATATCCTGGTGGAAATGAATTCAAAAGGGCTTTTTTGCTGGGATGCTTATTGCTCAGAATCGCAGAATATTTCTATAACAGAGACTTAACCACTTAACCTTGTGATTGCTGCTATATTACACAACAACTTTTGATAGACAGGTTTAATTTTCACAGTCACCACATTGAAAAAAAACCAAGCTGTGTCTGGGCAATATGTAGGCAATATTGCTAACAGACAAAGGGACTATGAGAAAGAGCTCTTAAGAGCAATGCCACCTTGGAAATGTTATATCTCTGACTTAATATGAAAACTGGGACTGGTGAATATTGGTTATTATTAAATGGATCACAGCTGTCTAGACTACTTTTATAAAAATTTATATTTTGTATAATTATGAGAGCAAGAGAAAGAGAGACAGAGAGACAGACGAACTGTCTGTCTCTCTGTCTTTATCTCTCTACCTTATTTATTCAGATCCTGGGGCCTTTCTATATAGAGTCTCCATGTTCTCCCAATGTCCAGTTAAAAACATGTGTGGATTAGGTTAAATGGTGTTGACTCTAGGTGTGAATGAGAGAGTGAATGATTGTAAATCTCTCTCTGTTGGCCCTGTGACAGATTGGCAACCTGTCCGGGGTGTAGCCTACCTCTCGCCCTATAACAGCTGGGATAGGGTACAGCCCTGTAAGGCCATTCCCAAAGCCCTGTCCTCAAGCCTAAAATTTGCAGACGATGCTTAAAACCTTGGTCCATGTCAGGAAACCAACCAGTTTAAATGAAGTATTTCAGAAGCGAATGTATACTTCTGTCCCTGTATGTGTAGTTTTTTCATTGCTAACTGAAGGTATGTGTACTTGTATGGCAATGTAACATTTCCACATAACATCCATGCTCAGCTTTTAATAGTGTCATTTTTGTCTTTTTACAGCCAAGTTGCAAATAATAAACCTAATGCCTTCCTTGGAGTCCCTGATTTGTTGTCATCTTATGGAATTTCTGGAATAGCTTCCCTGATAACTTTGTTTTCTTTTTTTGCATGCAAGTATTCAAATTAAAACTTAATGTTACAGTTATGTTAGTTGTCCAATTAAATGTATGAAAACTGAAGGACTGTGTAAAAAAATGGAATTCTGAGAGTTGATGTGATTATTCTTGTTGAACTCTTAAAGCTAAAGGTCTAGAATTCAATCAAATTTTGATTGATTCTCAAATCCATTGTGGTGGTGTGGGGAAGGAAAATTGTAAAAACGGTGTCCTTGTCCAAATACTTAAGCTTGACTGTGTATGGTAGTCATTCTGTAGCCCTGGGCACAGTTGTTAAGTCTTACTCAGTTCAAACCAACGCCTTTTATGACATGGCAATTTGCAGTGTTGTAGTTCCCAAAGATTCAGACTGACATATATTGACAATAGTTCAGCTAAAACAAATTCAAACTTTCCTAAGTATCTTGAAAAAGTATTTTTCATGTGGGTAAGATAACTCCTGAGAGAAAGAATAGATTTTTTTTATTTTCATTTTTTCTTAGTCGGCAGTAGGACCTAACTAAATAGCCAGGAGGGTTATGATGAGAACAAAACCAACAGGACTTGGGTAGCCCTGGAGCTAACAGTGGGTTTATCATAAGATAAATATTAGAAGAAAGAGATGGAATAATTCCAAGCTTGATGGCAGCAGAACAATATGACCTAGCCACTCTTTCTCATCATGACATCGTCTTCTCTACAGCCAAGCAAATAATAAGACAGCAGACATTTCCTTTCTTTTCCTTTCTTTGCCTCACTTTCCTGCCCTGGTGCTCCGTCACTCACTGTCTGCGGTCTGTTGGATGTAAGAGCATGTCTGACACATTTCCATTAGTGGGGAGACTATTCAATTACTATAGCTCAAGATATTTAAACTTTGCCAATTACTGAACATCTCCCCTTTAAATTATGCATACACAGAGCTGATAAGGTTGTGTGTAGTGATTTCTCCTTTTGACACGTTGCAGAGTGTTCTGCTGTGTCAGACTTGTTTCTTCAGAGAGAAATCTACCCATTTGTCTCAGTAACATGTCCATTCAGTGCTAGTGTATCGCAATGATATCGGCCATCTGTGTGTACCAAAGTGAGTCCAAAAATGTTATACCTCTTACCTTAAAAAGAGTTTTCTGTATAAAGTGTGTGAATGATCCAATGTGATAAACTTGGCAATAAACATGTTTTTCTCCATGTTTTTAGGTGGTAAAATGCTGATTTTGCAATGGGCTTTGAGATAGTCTAAAATCTAGTAGTCTTCTCCTGAATAAGTACTAATCATTGGCTCTATTTTTTATGCCAAATCCAGTCGACAAATTGCGTATGCTCTCCAAGACCATCTAATCTCTTTCCTTGTATCCTAGCAACCCCCCTCCATTTCAAACAATACTGCAAAACTCACACATACTCCTACATAATCCCACGTACCTCTTGCTGCCTACTGTCTCTGCTCTTTGTACCTGACCCCATCCCCAGGTGAGCAGCTTCCTACGATTTCTTACTAGACTATTTCTTCACCTTTACCCTAACCCACTCATTTCAACAGAAACACATCTATGAAAGAATAAACAGAAACCTCAGTGCTCTCTTTTCTTTAATGCTACTATATGCATAAACTGTACAGTTTTGCTTTATATCTTCTGTGCAATTCAACAGTTAGAATGCATTATGGTATGTTCCTCTTAAGCTACCTCCCACTTACAGTAAATGGAGCCACTGTGGACATCTCTGCTTCAGAAACATGTCTTTCTTTTTTACAACTAAAATTAGGGATCTCCATCATTTCTATCAATCATCTGTCATCTATCAAAATGACGACACTGGTTTATAGGATAATGTGCCTAAAAAATGTAGTGAAACAAAAAGTTAGTATGCGAAAGTTGTGTGGAAGTGAAACTGAAAAAGAAAATATAATAAAATTAAATAATAAAATATAAAGAGCAAAATAAAAAAAAATCTGCTTTAAATTCAGTTAATAAATATGAACAGATTTTTAAGCTTTAGGGAAGCTGAATGATTATATGGTTTATCTTAAAACATGAATTGAAATCTCTGAAATATATATATATAGTCAAAATTATATACCCTTGATTTTATCCCAAATAAATTATATATCAAAAGACCATTTAGCAAGGATTACGTTGATGAAATGTTTTGTCTTGCATCAAATATTGTCATAAAGCCCTGACATCATTTTCACAGATTCTTTGAAAATATTCAACTAGTGGTGAAGTCTTTACATAAGAGTGATGTTCATCAAGATGCAGATTAGAAGTGTCAAGATGTCTGGAACAGGGCTGTGGCATATTATTAAATAGATGTCAAATTCACACTGAAAGTGTGAAGTGAATTCTCCTTCCCAAACTATTCAGTTGTCCTCATTGTGACTGGCAGGAGGAAAACACTATAAAGGGGTTAAAAGGAAGCAAAATTGCAGTGCACCTATTTTGTTGTCCTACAAATTACTGGACATTTTGTTAAAGAAACTAAAATCTCACCACAAACTCATAAATAATCTCATATGACTTTCATTGAACGACGTCTCAGAGAAAGCAGAAAATATGATAACATTACCCTTTTCTGAAAACCCTATGTCTTTTATAGAAACTGGGAAAATGAACTCCGTTATGCATTATTACATGTGAAATGAAGGAAATTAATTGAATTATATTCAAGTCATAAGGGTAATTGTTTCTGAGTCAATAACTGTTTCCGACAGTGAAGCAGACAAGCTGAAAGACACAAACAAGCTCCCAGCTGGAGAGATACATGCACAAAATCATAGAATCAAGCAAACTGCAAATGGCTAAAATCAAATACATATTCTAACACTATAAAACCTCACTGAGCTATACCTCTCTCTTTTATCTGACAGATTTTTATCAGAAGCATAAACCAAATGGCTCTATTATTACAACCAGACAGTGTGTCAATCTGTGAAACAAGTTGACATTTAGTCTACAAATACATTAAGAACTGAAAGGATAAGTTATCATTATAACCCTTGCTGTACCTTTCAATAAACAAAAATGGACTTTGTAAGTCCAAGCAAACAGCATAGCATACAGAGAAAAATTTAATTAAGGTGGCTTATCGATAGGTGTTACACTACATATAGAGTCAGTATTCCCTGAGTTTAGAAATAATGATATTTTATGACCATATGGCTGTAATCTTTGGTCAGACACAAATTTATCTGACCAAATACAATCGGCACAAAGATATAAGCACAATTGTACTTCACTGATTGTAACAAAATCTCTCTTCATAATATACTCAACTCAGTATAATGCTGCAGACAGATATCCTTAAGCTTCAAGTTAAATGTGCAGCGTCAGGATCAAAAACATCCTGTTAAATTCAAGAACACAAACTAAAAGGGATGGGCTTTAACTCAAGTCTATAGTTTTTTTCTTTACTATAGCCCTCAATAATACTTTGAAGCACATAGGTTAAATACATATGCTATTTCTAACATATTTCTGAGGCTTTCACAAACAGATCTGTATATCAGAATCAGGTTTCTGATATATTACCAGTGTTGCGGCAGGCCTAAAAAAAACTATCTGTAGTAGATTAACAGTGTCAAACCCTGAATAAAATGATGAAAAAATTCTACTAATGCAGGACCTTAGAGATGCATCTAGCCCAAGCTGATCCATCTACTGTTCATGGAACATGATGAAAAATGGTCTCAGAAGAAGCCTGGCTCTTGAAAAGCCTTCTTAAGGAAAGAAAACAAAAACAGCTGAAAATGAGTGGAAAAAAGTCTTACAGAGTGATGAACTCAAATGTGAAATTCTTCGTTCAACTCATTGCCAGTATGTAGGGAGGAGGTGAGGAGACAGTGCAAGTCTATAGTCATCTGTAAAAGATGGTGGAGGCTCTGTCATGTGTTTGGGCCTGCATTTCAGCGAGTAGTGTAAAGGATCTTATCTGTTGGAATTGATGAAGTCATAAAAGCAGAAAAGAACTGCAAGATTTTGGTCCACCATGTACTACCCATTTGGAAACATGTGATTAATGCAGTAAATGCAAACGTGGATAGAAAAAAAACACACAATAGAGCACTATCAGTCATGGATTGTCCTCCCCAAAGCCTGGACCCAAACATTACTGAAGCAGTGTGGGATCGTCTTGACAGAGAATGAAACAGATGGCAGCCAACATCCAGTGAAGAGCTTGGGAACGTCATTCAAGAAGCCTATTCCTGTAGACTATATAAAGTTGTAATCTTCAAGAACTGTGGTAGGCAAGAAAATTTCCCTAAGGCAATTTGGATTGTGTTGAAGAGTAAAGGTGATCCTGCCAAATATTAAATTTGAAGGTTTGAATAATTGAATATTTCTATATATATATATATATATATACAGATATGTGAATAAATTGCTGTATCTAATTCCAATTTTTTCCAAGCAAAAAAAATACTTTTTTCCCCCATATCTTCATATATTCATATCCTGGGAAAGCATTTCTGGCTTCAGCAAAGTGCATGGGGAGAACAGCAAAGCCTGCTTATTTGTTCCTCTAGCCCGTGGAACCGTTCGATAACTTACCACCTGATGGTTGCTAAAACCTTCATGCCTTTGGTAATAACTACTGTGTGGGCCGTAGGCAGTCAGAATAGTCACAAAACTGCAATTGATAAAAAAGAATGTGGACCTGGTACGATGTGTTATGTCTAAGTTTGCTGTTTTCTGCTTCCTAAATCGTAAATGTCTTACATCACTGGTATTTTTGGAGATAACAGGTTTCAAAGCAGATGATGAAATGGCATGTTCCTTGGTTTTTCAGAGCTGTGCTGTTACATTTTCAGTGAATTTAGTGTCTGAAGCATCACATTTTTCAGATTTTTTTTTAACTCAAAAGAATTGTTGAATTGTTGAAGCCATACACATCAATTGTAGTTGTTGATTGAATTGTATGGTCTAAATTTGAAATATGTAACAAATTAAATGAAGAAACATGTTATTTTATTTTATTTTTTGCTAATTGAACCTTATTTATATATACAAGACGCAATTGAAAACCCTTTAGTCAAAAAAGACCACTTGAACAAAGACTACTGGAAATTTTGATGTTAAATGAAACTTTTTATACACCAAACACTTCATTTCATTCAGTGAATGGTTGGCTTTAAGCTACATCTTTGCAACACAATAAGCAAGAAGCAAAAAATGCTGCTGCTGCAACCCTTTTTGTGATAGATTTTCCTTCTCCTGGTTCATCTCTCCTGTACTTGATTTTCTGGAAATATAAAATGCCTTCTGTGAGTCTTAATATGTTTTGCTGGAGTTATAGGAATGGTATGCTTATTATGTTAACTCTTCAACAGACACTGTCTGCATTTGACAACATGAGATGCATTTTCCTGTGACTGTATTGACAAAATCGTATCTTTTAGTATGCAACAGTGAATACAGCTGCAATGGATGCATAGTGTCTGAACTGAAGTGGAAGCTGGACAATTGTCCTACTGTAGGATGCCCTGGAGCGTAAACTGTGCAGCAATGGAAATATCAAAGTGATGTGCAAAAGAAGCTTTAGACAGAAACCTAATCCAGCTGTGCTACTGAACTGTTCAGCAGCTGGAACCCTGCATTCAAGACCTGTTTTCTCGGTTTTCTCAGGCAAAGCAAGGATAGTTTGTGAATGCATGAATTATACATTATAATTTGAAAAATGAAAAATGAAAAATGAAAAACAAAACAAAAAGATAGGGATTTGAACACCTACTGATCTCCAGTCTATGAACTAAGAGAATTCTACAGATATATTTATCACAGAAACATATCTGATCAGTACTGTGATCAGAGGATTTTCTCTTCATTGTCATACAGTGCAACTGTGAGCAACACTTCAAAGGGAAAAAAGGAAACATTTCACCATTCTGGATGCTCACTAACTCTAATGACATTGAACTCTTATAATCAGGTCAGTAAAAGTTACAAAGGACAAGTGCCTAAGGGAATGCTCTAAAAATGATATTAAAAAATAAAATAAAACAGCACAGGTTTGCTAACATCTTATAATGAGAATATAGAGATAATAAAAAAACAAGCTTGGAATTTGCTTGGCTCTGATATCAACACTGTGTTTAAATTCTTGGCCAGTGACATGGTATAATCAGTTTAATAGTATAAGAAGGCTGCCAGTTATTCTGACCTCGAGACAGCAGAGCCTACAATAATTCTTCTGGCAAATAATTAGTTTTATCACACAATGACATGGGTCAGCCGTAAGGGCCTGATTTTAACAAGAGAACAATACAAGAAAATGTGCAGTTCAGTGAAGCTCTCAAAGGGGATTGCTTCTTCATATCTTGTCAAATTCCAGATGACATTTCATATGACTGCAAACCAGAAACAATCCTTCCCTGTATGAGCTGCTGCAGCCTCTGAGAGTCATTATGTTGAGAGCTGAAATTCCACACTGCAATGCTTTAGTCCTCAGTCTAAGTGTTTTGTTTGTACTGACACTTAGCACAAAGCAAGAAGAGGCAGAAATCAGTTTTGAAAATCAATACTGTACGTTAGGTTTGCTTGAGTAGCACATGCAAAAGTATATAAATGTGAAAACAAAGTACTGAAATTGTATGACAGTGTTAAGGCCAGCTTTGTTTATTATTAATTTTTACCACTAACTGATTGACAGCATTTATGTGAGGTTGTATTATTCATCACACTTTCCATTAACCGTGGTGAGCTGTTCTCTTAATAGCATTGCAAATTGTGCTTGCCCAAAGGAAATGGTATGGCAAACATGCACATTTTGCTATTTTATTTACTCTGTCTCCAATCTGTATGGTATTGACCATATGTTGAATAATATAGCCTACTATTTGTTATTCCAATTACATTCAGTGCACTATTTTTTAGCTCTGCCTGATGGATTTGCACTCATCTAACGTGTGCAGTGTACTGCTGCTTAACAGACTCAGAATTTGCATTATAATGATTTAGAACACCAATGCATTTTTAATGCTCATAAACAAGAGTGTGTACTGTGGCTTTTTTTTCACAGAATATGTTTACGCCACCATTTAACTGTGTGCATGGTCGTAGTATTTTGTACCAACTCCTTGGTATGAAATTGCTCTTGCTTGTGCATAAGACTAATCACGATGAAAAATGTATTCTAGCAGAAATAAAAAGACGTCTGAGAAGTGAGCTGCAGCACTAAATTATATGGACTTTGGTCATAGCCATGTAGAAAATGTGATATGTTTGTAAGCTTGCCTTTGAGAGAAATTAATAGTGTGTCTCTTATCACTGTCGAGCGGAACTGTTGTTTAGAAACTGATCAGCTTTCGACAGAACTTGAGGAAATTATCCGTGTCACTGCTTTAAATTAGGTCAAGGGGGCGCTAGAGTACAGCACTTCTTCATTCCTCTAGGATCACACATAATATCTCAGTTACTAGGAAATGAATTTTTTAAAATTAGAGAAATTATGCCTGGCAAAACTGTGTTTGAGAATTTTTTAGATGTAAACAGATTTGCCTAAAAGAAGTATCAGGCTTGCCATGTGATTATCCCTATATTAATAACCTGCCACTGACGTACGCTACAGTTCCACAAATTGCACAAGGACGTAGTATGCACGATGCGTTTATCTTGCTATTAGTTAGTATGCTATATCATTCATCAATACTTTAATAGAACAACAATATAATTAATGTTGGGTACCTTACTACAATAGCAACGTGGCCACAATATGCTCAGTACGAGTCAGTCAAACTGTTATTCAATCAGTCAGGAGATTATTCAGTTTATATAAGAAGCAGCAAATCATATAATAGAATGTTTTGACAAGGTGCAGTCCACGGTGTCAAACAGCACCGTGGGGCAACTTAACTCACACAATGCAACCACAATATTGCAAGACAGAAGAGTCTCTTAAGGTACTAGGGTGGCCCTAAGCCTTTATCTTATCAAGTTTCAGTCCAATACACATGGGATGGGGGCGGGGACAAAAGGAAACCAAGCAATTAATTGTCTTCTCTGCTTGGCATCTCATTTCAACACCCCAGAAGGTCTATTACAGGAGCAGGACAGTCATTAAATCTCAACAATAATCACTGCTGAGCTATGCCTTCATCCATTGTGCTACTTCAGTGTTTCTTCGTTAATGGCACTCAGCTATGACAATTCCACTCAAACTAAGTCACATTTTAATACATGAAATGCAATTTATAGTATATAAATGCTATGTTAGTTGGTGACATGAAACTGAAGCAGGAAAGTAATTATGGTGCACTAGAATCAGTCTATCAATTATATGAACTAAATAATGCAGTAAGATTACTGCATAATAGAAGGCAGCAGGACCTCTTCAGATGCAAAAACCTCCAATACTTCTCAAGCAACAGAGCAAAAAGAGAATGGGGAAGGTAATGGTGGGAGAAGTGAAAGAGCATCACTGGGAGAACAAAAGAAAAGTAAAAATGTAGGCCAGGGGAAAGTGAGGCAGAAAAAAAGAGCATGGTAGGTGAGAATGAATAGAATAGGGGTTGAGGGCGCTCAAGAAGAAAATGGTGGTGGTGGTGGAGGGGGGGGTACAGGGAAGAGACTGAGGGTGAGAAAGGAGTTTCAGAGGCATAAAACTGGCAGTTGGGGAAGCGGAGATGGTTCATTTGTCACTGTCAGATCAGTTTGTTTCTCCTTCATAACTGCAAGGACGAGATCTGGCCCACAACCCAGCCCCGATCTTCCCCGTTCTTAAGCCAACCACCCATCACCATCTATCCTCCAACCTCTGCCAGCACCTGCCCTCTCTCCTATTACTGGTTGGAGGATATAAACTATGCTGCAGTGCACGCAATACACACACAATTGTGTCTGCCTGTATGGACAAGCTCACTGAGCTTAATCAGTAGCAGTAACAACCTATAGCCTGCAGTAAAATCCTCAATCCATTGGCATGTCTAAAATATATGAGCCCTTCAGATCTTAATAAGTCATGAGGTATAGCCATGCAACTGTAGTCTTCTATAAAAGTCACGCTGTCTATAGTAGATGATTGTTTATATTAAATGCAACATAATGCAAACGCAGAAGAGCCACTTGCAGCTCTTTTTGACCACAGTCCCTTTTTCTTCTTTATATGTACCTCCTGCAGTGCAATCGAGGCAGCATGCTGATATAGCACTCCTGGATGCATCACAGGCAGAATTCGACAACCCTTTATTGGCTGAGTGTCTACACCAACCTGGGCCTTGTAATGAGCACCATGGTGGTGCTTCCTCAGTAAAAATCTCTCAGTCGGAGGTTAAAAAACACTTTTCTTGGCTCAGAAAGCGTGATGTATTTGGCAATCATATTGCATGTTTAGTCCCCTGTGGGTAATGTGTCTACGCATCTTTCACCGGGTGTAATTAACCTGAACTGTTTGTGGCGTGTAGGTAACTCTGCAATTACTGCACCTAACTGTGAGATGTTTCTGCTGCTCATGTAGTTTCCTGACAAGCAGTTGAGTTTTAGAGGTAAAAAAAAAAAGTTCATGGTTGTTTCCATACGGATTCCATTTCTTACTTTTGACTCTTTATTTATTTATTTATTAAAAGTTTCCTTCCAGCCCTCTATGGCTTACCATAAACAACTTGTTTTTTTCCCATTTGTTGTTTGGCTTTTCATCTTTCATATATATAATTACTTTAAAATCAGTAGTTGAATGCTGTGTACCTTTATATATACCACATTAAAATGCTGAATTAGTAAAGCTACATATAACAATTTCAATCCATGTCTATGAGAAGATATTAGGTATGTAAAGGAATACAAAACATGTACATTTGCTCAGTTATCAATAATTGTATTGGAGGATCAATAAAATTGGAGGATGTATTCTGTTTGATCAATACAGAGTATTATAAAATTGCGTACCACTGAACTTATTCACTGCTTGTTCTACAACCAACCCTGTAGATCTTGGCATATATAGTATTATTCAGGACTGTAATAATCGTAATTTGCTTTCATGACTGACAACTGCCGAGTAGTTAAATGAATATTTTTAGTTCTACAAATTGTACTGCATTGTTTGACTGATGGAGGAATTGTGATCATAAACGCCAAGCAGCTACAGCTTTGAAGGTTTAAATAGTTGCTATACTATGCTATATTTACATACCAGCATGGTCAGGTTGGTTGTGCATTGCTGAAATTGCTGAGATATACTCACAGTATATCAGTTTTTTCCACAAATGTCAGTAGGAAGGGAAAGTTCTTGCAACAGTTAAGTGAAAACTTTTTAGAAATGATCATGTGATAATTTTATTTACAGTAATAATATGCACATCAAAATGAATGAGAATAGTTTATGAGTGAATCAAGCAGCAAAGTCTCTGAATGCTAACAGAAATTGCATTGTCATAATCTTGATTTTTGTCTCTAGATTACAGAAATTTGTGAACTACTACTGACTGTTTATAAGAAACTTTGGATCCCTCAAGTAGACTTGTAGAGGTACATTAAAGCTGTTTTATCAACCAATAGTAAAATCTCATCTAGCTATTAGAAAATCAACAGATTAATAAATAAAAATAAATAAATAAATAAAATGTTTCCTGTTATCGCATTTATGGGATCTGCTCTTACACTTCTCATGGCTTTTACAAAAGTTACTAACTAAATGGGACTGGAACTACTTACACCACTATCTAAATCTAAAATGAATAACTAATTACTTAATAGCTGTCAAAATATTCTCCAGTTAAAGTAAAAGATTGACATAATCAGACAGGACACACAGATTCACAAATGTTAATTGGAAAGGCAAACTTGTTCCACTAATTAAGTAAAACCTTTATGAGAAATTCTGATGTAACATTGTTATTCATATTTAAATTCTGCACACATCAAAATTAATGAGACTCTTTCCTTTTGTAAATGTTCATTCTCTGTCTTTTCTCCTTTCTGTTAAGAACCATATGAGCAGTAAGGTGTCTAAGCACATAAATGGCATTGTTAGATTAGCCCTATTAACTGTATTGATAATCACAAATCATGCTCGTGGATTACATGTTACATGAGTTACAGACTATTCAGTACAATATTTCTAGAGGTAGTCCTCATTATTCTTATATCAAAGGCTAAATACACATAAAAAATTGTATTTTCTTAAAACTCGTCAGCAGGTTTTTCCCCAATCAAATATGTACTATAAGTTACAACATGAATAAAGGTGTTGTAAATGCAAAGCAATAAGGCAGATAAAAAAGGTTTGAAAATATATATTACTTGCAAAAGACATTTTAAAAGACATATCGGGTGTGCAGGAAAAGAAGTGAAACACCAGAAGAATATAGCATGCCACTTGTAATGTGTAAAGAGAAATTTGCTCAGTGGGATACTTTAGGCAGAGAAGTAATTTCCCTTATTATGCTGCTTATCTCAATTTCTCTGGCACCAATGTAGAAATAAAACAACAATAACAAAAACTCTCAAATATATAACTATATACATAAAAGATGATGGATCTTTTATGATGAATTTTCTTTTCATAGCAAACTCCATAGTATCTTGCCCCAACCCCACCTATATTAGGATTATCCTCCTGTGATCATCACTTTAAATAAGATTTTTGTGAGATTTTCATTAAATACAGGCACACCCAACAATAACCAATACTGCATAGCAGAAAAAATAGTTGATTCATCGATTATAAGAGTGACAGAATTAACTGCCAACAATTTTAATTCTTGATGGATCATTTAAGTCACTAGTGCCCTACCTGTTCAGAACACGCCTGTTCAGATCAGGCTGATTGCGAATTGCAGTGAGTGATTGAAGTCATTTGGAGAAATAGGAAGTGTCAGCAAATGCACAGCTGCCAACATTTAACTGCAATGATTTAATAACGTTGGTCTTATCCGAACTGCATTGCAGATATATGACATTATCTAGATTGACATTATGTGCCTAGACACCATTTCATGTTACCTTGCAGAGTTTGTCTTGTGTGTGTTATTATGGTTATAAGGCACATGACAGAGCATGCATGTGTCTCTGTTAAAAGCTAAATTAATTACATAAATTATAATATTATAATATTATAATGCTAACTACTCTTAACCAAACAGAAAATCACAAAAAATATGTAAAGAGTGTCTCAGAACACAACCAAAATATGGAAACCTCTCACCAGTGACTTCATACTTGACATATGAAGCTCTAATACCCCACATAAGAGATAAGCAGATTAGACCCCAGTCATATACGCCTAGAGACTGGTTGGCAACTGCCTGGCAAACTCTGGTTGCTTGGGAAAAATTAGCTTTCTTCAACTGATCGTGAGCGTTTGTTGGCAGTTGCTAGCAGTAGTTGTGAAATCAAGATCCAGTCGGTGCTTGGTGTTGGGGGGGGGGTGTCTACATACTAAGAAGTTTAATTATCAGAAAAAAATATAAACTAGTTGCAGCTTTACATGTATTCTAAGTACCTTGGTCTAAGCAAAGTTACAAAGGACTTGTATAAAACAATGAAGGTCTTAAAAATACAATTAAACAACAGTCTATAGCAGATGGCACAGAAAATAGTTGTAAACCTGAGCATTTCTGGGGGACCCTGGGTAGTTGGCTTCTCTTCCCATTTGGTAATCAAACTGTGCCTCTAGGCTACAGTACACACTCAAAGCTGCAGCCATGCAATGGAAATCTAAGCAAGAAAAGTGCAATGAGGAGCTATACACTCTTGGATGTATAAAAAATCATATTAATTAACTTAAAAGAATACATTTTCCTTCATGCTTCCATGTCAGATCTATGAGTTAGCAAACAAAGCACGAAAAACACACAATTAATCATGACTCCACAACAGTTTGTCACAAAGAGAAACACTCCTGACGCTAGAGAAAAAAAACATTCATTAGGCAATGCTCCATATGGCAAACTTTAATGGTTAATGAGGTTGTAATACATCACATTGCTTTAAAATTAGTATACTTATTTGTGGGTGCTGATAACATTTATTAAATGTCATGAAACCCTTCGTAAAAGCGAAGTGGTAGACAGCATGTCATGGCGAACCTTTTATGCCCAATTCTATCCCGAAAGGTGTCAGAAATGGCTATTTGTGGCCCAGCAAAGGATTCAACTTTGACTTGATCTAGGATTTAAAATTTCAAACTCACTTTGGAAAATGTGTCTGCCTCTGGAAGATTTGGGTCAGGCTCATCAAATGTAATAAGCAGCGCTCTAATCACAAGAGAGGCAGTATGCTGGAACCTCACAGCTGTATGCAATTGTTCCAATCGGAGCAGGGTGAAAGAGCTGCCATTTGCTGGAGAGCTTGTTCAAGCAGTTACAAAAGAGTGAGTGAAATCTCAGCTGGGATCTGCTTGGGCTCAATAATGCTTATGCTAATTTATATTTATAGCTATACTTTGCATAGTGTACTGGTTTGCTAACTGGAAAAATAAAACACTATATATTTAACTATATTTTTAAACCAAGTGTCATCAAACATCACTGCACTTTAGGATGGTTAGAATTATTGAGAAATGAGTCTTTCAATACGATTTCTGAAACTATGTCAGAATCTTGTGGAAAAATACACAACTTTTACCACATTGCCATATGGACTGATGCTTTTATGCAACCTTATCTGACACTTGGCTTCGAGTAAATATCCTAAGGAACACATGGCATTCCAGTGACAAATCAAATTTTACACCATCTGTAACTGTGCACCTTTGTGGCTGACTGGCCTTAAAGGTGTCTGTGGACCAGAGCACTTCCCTAATGGATCTTAATGGGTTTTATGGTGAACTCCAGGCTTCTAATGGGGTAGTATGTCTGATGGGGATGCTGCTCCCTGGCCCTCTTGGGCCCTGTCTAGTTTCCTAATGTGACCTGAAGAGAAGAATACATAATGTATTGCTGTTTGTCTAAGTCAGAGGGTAATCCTTAGACCTATAGAAGAATTTTTGGGAGAAAGGAAGGTAGGTTGAAAATAAGGAAATGTGAGAATATGAGAATGTGTAAGTGCAAAATACTTTTAAAAAGAACCCCAGGAGTTAAAGCAGCGGGAGAAAAAACATGGCATATTATTGAGGGACACTTTGGTGCTAAGCTGCTTATTGATAAAAGCACTAATCTGCCTGGCAGAAGGTAAGGAGGCTGGGTTGTGTGGTGATATAATATCTCAGCTAAAGGCAATGCCATCAGGGAGCTGAGCCTCCACACAGCTTTACCTAAAGAAGAACTCATTTTATTTTATTTTTTTTATTTTTTACATAAAAGATGGAATCTGACCATGTGCCACTCACAGAAAGCATTTGAGCCTGAGGAAAAATGACAGCAACCAATAGCTTTTCATCAGATATTTCATTAAACTTGATCAATAGGGAGACCATCACATTTTAATGCGCACATGGATCACCAGCATCACTTTAATCAGGTCTATTTTCCCTCTACATCAAAGAGCAAGTCAGCACTGCTAAGCATCTTGATGACATCAAGAGAGCTGATGGCTGGCAGTCAGGATTTGCTGCACAAAAAGTTGCAATTGCCATCCATCAGGAAGAATTTGGCAATTGCTCATTCTACATAAATCAAGAACTTGTTACATTATTAGAAATGTTTTTAATGAATAATTACTACATGAAAGCTGACATAACAAATACAACAGTGTTTGTGAGAGGTATAAAAGGTTAGAATCTTGCTATGTTCTCATTTAGCTGAGATTCATAATGTTGTCGTTTTTATGTTGGCGTGCTACAAAAGCAGTGTTATAACATTTGCCTTTGTTGAAAACACTCCACATGGGGCAATGAAAATGTTGAGCTTACTCGCCATGTTGTCAGTGTACAATCCAGTATAATTTGGAAAACAAATGTAAAAGTAATATATATCACTCTCACAGATAGTATAAGGTTTAAAAGATGGACACAACCACCAAGAGATCACCTGATGGTTTTAGGCCACCACCATGGTGGTATAACATGAGTGAAAGTTACTTTATCTGCTAAAACTAGTTACCTTGGTTGTATATAGTTGTAACACACATATATCAGCTAGTTAGTGTTACAACTAACTAGCTGAAAAGTAGTAGAATTTAACTGACCAAAAGTGAAGCTCAGACTTTTTGGATGGTCTGTACCCCTCAGCAAGCCATCGATAATTTACTAAAAATACTCCAAAATGCTCCAACAGCACACACAGCAATGAGATAAGGTTAAATGCCTCAAAGTACTGGATGGGACCTAGGGCTATAGCTACCTGTGTTGGGACACCTGTCAGTTACAGTGACCACCTGACTGACGCACCTAATTCAATTATTCTGGTCCATGAGTTACAGAAATGCAAAACAAAACTAAAAACATGCAAGCTAGTCAGCATTATTGTGAAGGCAGAAACTATCTACAGAGGCCAAAACAAATTTTTACACCAGGCTGTAAATATGATTTTAGAACCAGCCTCATTTTTCATTTTGCAGCTCCCGAGGTTGCCCTATTGTTCACATTATGTACTTTGTTGGCACATTTTCCATCTTTTGTAAAACCTTGATTAAGGAAGACAGACTACCTCAGAAAAGGAGATCCCCAGGTAGCATTTTACAAATAAGTTTATCATCCTTTGCAAACTGAAATATTTACTTCTATCCAACCCACAAATGAAGTTTGCCTATTACCCACACCTGTCATTTCTGCCGCGTCATACTTCAGGCAAACCGTTTCAAAGGGCTAACACTAATAATTCAGTATAGGAAATGCAAATAAAATCAATCCCTATGTCCTTGTTGAAGTGATGGTTGTTCATTAGGACAAGCCTGCTAATTGAATGCCTCTCTGCTGTCTCACTTGCCCTTAAAGGGTTTCATGCAGAGCCTTTGGAATAAATGACTCCTTTGTAACCTACTGGGAAACTTTTATTATAATATAATTATATTACATTGAGCTCAGAGTATAATATTATCTACTCACAAGAGTGTTCGTAAAGAATTTCTCATTTCCATCACTTTTAACTCTGGTGATATGATTCACGAGTTCATGCTACATTAAGTACATCTTTTCAAACTTGTTATATTTTCTAAAGTATATTTTGTGAACAAGCAGAAGATCATTGTTTACAAAACAGTGGATGTTTTTTTTTTTTGTTTACCTCTTTCTCAATCCATCAATCAATTTAGCACATTTAAAAAACAACACAGGTCCACTAAAGTGTTTTACAATGTAAAAAAAAAGTACAGTTTAGGTGCAGAATATGTTTGATAAGTGATGTCCATCTTTACATCAACATACATGATATACAGTAATATTGTCAACGATCTGGAGCCCACTAACAAGCCCAAAATTCAATGCAAAGACAAAAATATGCATATTAAGGAGCACTGTACACAATAAAAAGTTTTCAAATAAGATTTCACCTTAGCTTACTTATAGAAACTTAAAGAAACAATGTAGCTCCGAGGTTTGACAGCTGATTGGCTAATAATTAGGATGTATCCTGGACTTTAAGTCAGCCTATAACGGTACATGAAACAGAAAGCATCAGAACGGTACATGGAGGGTGCCAAGAAACTGTAAATGTGCTCAATATGACAGGCAGCCTATACATCAGTGTTTCCACATAAACCTTGATTATTGAGGTGTGCCATCTTTTTTGCTGTGCTGAGCCAGATCGCACAGCTGACATCCATCTCCGTCTACAGTAACTCAAGGTAACACACCTTCTCTATCTTGGCAAGACACTTCAAAGGATGTCTGAGGATGTTATGTGAATATTATTGGCATGTATTTCAGCCTGCCTAGCACAATTTTTTAACATTAATTAGCAGACACATCAAAGAAGATTGTCATGGGTGAAGTTTAACGATTTTAGGCAACTGCCCACGAGCTCCATACAGTGAAATGATTGCTGGAAATAAGAAGAATAATGTAATAGTCGACACAGATCAAATTGTAGTGAGTTATTTATGTTATTAAGGTTTATTTAGATCATCAGCTAAAGCATTTGAGCCATCTTGTCAGCCGCCCTGCTTGTGCACATTTTACAGAACAAAGTATATAATTGAGACTGCACAACTTTTGTTTTTTTAGACTTCCAGTAGGCAAAAGCACCCCACTTTCACTCCCTACTATTTAGAATAGATTTTTCTCCGGTCACTGCATGCAGCCATCAAATGTGCATGCATTCACTGCAACCAATATCTTAGTCTTAGTGTTATCTATCTTAAATGTTATATTTTTTAGATGTTTAAATGTTATATTAGATCAGTTTAGGATGACTATTAACATCTATACATTTGTAAACTGCTGAGACATAATGATTCTAACCATGTTTTATTCCCATAAATCATATCATACATTGTAAAAATAAAAAAGAGAGCATACTTATTTTAATTGTAGTAGAGGAACACATTTTTTTCACCATGACTCTTTCAAAAGTGCACATAAAGGTAGATTACAAACAAAAAACACCTTATAATCTTTGTCATGGTGACAGATTGTGTTGCACTGCTTAAATTGTATTAGCCCCTAATTATTTCAAGTATTACCATCTTCATATTCACAATACTTTATTATTTTTTCATTTCTTCCATCCATTCATCAGCTTCTTGGAAGAACTGGCAACTCGTGGTGGATTCAATATCATGGCACTAATCTCAAACAATGGAAACTGACAGCTAAACATATCTGGTGGCCTTAGCTGCTGCAGTTTTCTCAACATTAGATTTTCTTCTGATTGCTATTCATTAACTTGTTTTTTTCAGGGTTTTTTGTTTGTTTGATTGTTTGTTTTACAGCTCAATCAAAAACAAGCACTTTGTTCCAAATAAAGAGGATTTCAAAGAAAAAACAAGTTGGGAACTTACTGAAAGTGTAGATGCTAGTTTAATGAACAATCAAATGGTCATGCAAGGGAACTTGCATGAGAACACAGATGTATTCCTAATAATTTGGCATTGATTTACCAATTATATCACAAAGGTTTAATCACCACATCCCAAAGGTGCTCTATTGGATTGTGTTATGTGACTGTGGAAGCCTTTTGAGTCCATCCCTCAGATCATTACATCATCCGCCTGAACCACTGATACAACAAAGGGTTGATCCATGTTATCATGTTGTTTATGCAAGATTCTGACTCTACCATCCAAGTGTCAGAGAAGAAATCAAGTCAGCCTAGCTGTTCAATTTTAATGGGTCTGTGTGAATTGTAGCTCCAGTTTCATTTTCTTAGCTGACAGTAGTGGGACCCAATGTGGTTTTCTGAAACCCACCTGCCTCAAAGTTCAGCATGTCTTGTGTTTGGAGATGTGCTTCTGCATACCTTGGCTGTAACAAGCACTTAACTGAGCTACTTCTGACATCCTATGAGCTCAAAGCAGTCTGGCCATTCCCTTCTGACCTCTGGCATCCACCAGGCATTTTCAGCACAGAAAACTGCTGCTTGCTGGATATTTTCTCTTTTTCTAATCATTCTCTATAGATGAGATGATTGTGAATGAAAATCCCAGGAGATCAGCAGTTTCTGAAATATTCACACCAGCCCATCTGGCACCAACAACCATGCCACATTCAAACTCGCTTAAAATCCCCTTTCTTTCCCATTCTGATGCTCACTTGAATCTTCAGCAGGTTGTCTTAACCATGTCTACATGCTTAAATGCACTGGGTTGCTGCCATGTGGTTGACTGATTAGATAGTTTCGCTAATGAGTAGTTGAACAGTTGTACCTAATATGCAGGCCAGTGACTGTATTCTCTTCATACTGCAGAAAATGCAATAAAGTTCTGAGATTTGACGCTTATCATTTCACTTTTGTACAGCAAACATGCAGTAATACAGAATGGTTGCAGTCCAAACCCCACATTTTGTGGCAGTAAGTTGAACTGCTGAAAAACTGCAATGTAGAAAAGTGAAAAGCAGTTGATTAAAATGTCAGGTTGTTATGTGCTGGTTTTTAAATTATTTTTTGGCAAAACAGTTATATGAAGTTTTGGTGTGAATATTCTTTTTTATGCGTACAATAGCCCTAACCATTTTTGGGATGCATGAAGAAAGTTTTATTATGCTTTAATTTAATTATCATCCCAAGGGAGGTTGCCAGTTGAGTCTTTGTGTTCACCCATCCTAAACAAAATGAAATTAAAAGCACACTGTCTCTTAAAGCAATGCTTCAGCAAAAAATAATGAACAGGCTCTGATGTCTCTGAATTCCTTCTCTAACAGCAAAGACAGTATGGCAGTAGCTCGAGTGCTTACAAAAGAACTGCTGTATGTATCTAGCCAAAAAAAACTGCAGGGAATGTGGTATTTTCTGTTTTCCTACACTAAACTGGAGTGCAACACTTTGCTTATTATTGTGCTCATTGAAATGCCAAATTCACATTCAGTCAAAACTCAGTATTTTTGTCTCCTCTGTAATACAGTAAGACCGGTGAGTCCTTACCTAGCAGTTACATAGGCTTAGAGATATATTTAATACACAGCCTTTATATATCCTATAAAGTTGTCTCACTCATACACCCACAGCTTAGCTACACATAGGAAAAGTCATAGCACCTTTTGCATCATCTCATTCTCTTTTCAGCTTCAGAGAGACATATTCAGACAAAGCCTCTGTTTCTTGCTTTTCCCAAAATTCTCCTATGTTTGTCAATTCCAACTGTACATCGCCTGATGCTGTCACCTGTTTGCCAGGCTGTTTCTCATCAGCACTTAGTCACAGAAGGCTGCTTGTTACCTTCCATGTTACCTTCCTGCCTTTGACCATTTTTATTGTTGCGTGTTTGCCTTACAGTAACTGCCCATTGAGTTGGGCGATTGGACGAATATATAGACTATCCCTATCGTCGATCATTTTTACAAGGGCGATTTATTTATTGATTTGACCGTGAGTACGTTTGCTAATAATAATGGTGCTAATAGAAGCAGTCAACAGAAGAAAAAAAATAATAGCGCTGTTTTAACAGCACCCTCTTTTATCTGCGAGCAAATGCACAGAGTGCGCCCAAATGCAGCGATTCATTTACTCAAACTCATAACAGAAACAAAGAAAGGCAGTACCCTATGTTCAGAATAAAACATTTGGATGGTGGACACGTACATGCTCATGCAAGTTATGTTTGAGTCCTTTGCTCTCACTATACCTCTGCACAAGCAGCACACTGCTTTGGTTACAACCTTAGGTTGACTTCATTCATCCGGTTTAAAGGAAAAGAAATCCCAAATTGGCGACTTTATATAGCTTTTGGTAATTAGTTCGTCCAGCTTTGAACTTCTTCTGTGTTGTAAATGCACAAATCAGTCCATGCATGATTACATTGCTCCGGCCCTCAAAAAGTTTAAGCATGCACGAATATATCACCCATCGTCGGTTGGAAAATTTTTACATATCGCCCAACCCTACTACCTGTACCTGTTACAGTGAATAGATATCTGCAACTTAGCTGATCTCAAGTTGATTTCCTATACAGGTTCTACTGCGAATGTATAAACCACTCTCCTTGTTGAGGAGTACAAGCCTCAAATTATTTTACCCAATGGTGTCAGTATTTTAGTCAAACTTACTATGTGGATTCAAACACAGAAATGTATTGAACAAAGAGAATAACAAGGGAGATGATGTCCAGTGTGGTTATTGTTAGGCACACTTAGCTGATTTAAAGTTTAAAATGAGTTCAGGTTTTTTTTGGACACGTACATGTACATGTAGTACAACCCCCCCATCCCCCACCCCCCTAAAAAAACAACCCACAGGAAAAACTATGCTTTATGAAAAGGTAGGTGCAAAATGATATACTACTGCATTTCTTAAATAATAAACTGCTCTGAACTAAGATCACTTTGGCATATTTTTTCCTTTTTGTTATCTGGCTGTATTAAGTTGTGAAGGAGCAGCATCAAATGTGCAGTGCTTTCACTACAATGCAATACTGATGCAGTGTATTGAATCATGCATTGACACTATAAAACAGTAAGAAAACATGCAGTGCAGGCAGGGCAAATTACTCCACCATTACCTCACTTTCCTTCTAGCCTTCTTTTTCTGAGTAATCAGCCAGGGCAAATATGTGGTGCACAAAGAGCTGTTTGTGTGTTTGTGTATTTGTGTGTTTGTGTGCGTGCCTGTGTGTGTATGTGAAAGAGAGAGTTGGTCTGTGGGTGAGTATGTCTGTGTGTGTGGCTGTGTCTGTTTGTAAAATACTGGGAGGCAGATTGGAAAGTGAGATAGGAAAAGATAATTTAGCAGCATGCCATGCTATCCCAACTATTCAGTAAAATGCAGATGACATATTTTCAGTGATTTCAAGGTTCCACTGGTCTTCAGTAAAAATAAGCATAAGACAAATCTGCAGAATTGTTGCATACGAACATATCACATACAAATCTGTGATTTATCACTATTTTTGCACCTTCATTTGTCTGTGCTTTACAAACAAATTGAAAACTGCCCCTAGCCATGTATATGGGGAAAAAAGGGGGAAAGAGGCCTGGCTGTTTTAGGAAACATACAAACAACTCTTTAAAATGAATACATCCACTACTACTACTACTATGATTACTATAACTACTACTATGATGAATAATAATGACTATTATTCTCATTAATATTTATAAAACTTGGATTCCCATTAGCTTCTCCATTGTGGTTGCTAGTCTCCTTGGGGCCTGAAAATGTTCCTATGTGAAATTATGTATTTCGTAAAGTTACAGTGAAGTCAGTAAATCGCAGACTCCAGTCAACTGAATTCTGTTTTCTTACCCTCCCCAATTCAAGTGCACAATCCTAGCTACGGTGACTGCTGTAGGACAAACATGTTTTAGTCAGCCTGCTGAGATCAAGGCATTAAATAACATTCAACTATACCCCATAATGCAATTGCCAGCCTATTAAACGTATATGATTTCATTATATTATTAATCTATTGCCTCTTTTTGTTATAACTCAGTTTAGTTGTCATATTTCTTAATCTACACTAGCATCTTCTGTCAGAAATACATCCTCATTTCTAAGAAATCTCTTAAGCCTTATCTCAGTATAGCATTGCTAATCTTAATTTATCATCAAGGCAGGGTTCCTTCACTGAGCGTTTCCTAAGTGGAGCATGTTTGTTTAACAAATACATTAGGTTATCTATAAACAGGGTTACACCACTATTTGCATGATTTCTCCAACATAATTCTGACCAATTTAATTTCATTCAAAATTAAATCCACATCAAATTTCTGTAAGTTCTACAAAGGACAATTCTAATTTACAGGTTTTGAAAATTTTGCTTTCCAAGTTACAACTATCACATTATGAATGCTGGACCCAACTACCACCAATACAGCCCCTGATCATAATATTTTATTATTTAAGAGATATAACTGTTGGCCGTGTCACAATTTGAGGAAAGTTTAGACATCCCTGTAACTTAGATAAGGTTTATTTCTTAATGAACAGTAGTTATTAAGAAATTCATTAAGATTGATTGAAACGAATCAATGTTCAGGTAACCAGGAAAAAAAATGTCAAAATTCTATTGTTACTTCCTCCATCACTATACTTAAATTTTCAAAATACTGTACATTAGAATTAGGTGGTCTGTAGCAACAGCCTATAAAATAGGCATAAATGTTGAAAACAAATCTTTAACCAAAAATTCTCAATCTCTGAACTCATTAAACATTTTTTTATCACTGTTCCTGGAGATAAAAAGCAACGCCTACACCAAATTTATTTCTGTCTGCCCTGTACAACTTGTAACCACTTACAGCCAGCTCAGAGTCATTGCAGCTTGAATCAAGATTAATTTCAGGCAGAGCCACGATGTGAATATTATTTCACTGATACCAGTGACTTCATCAGTCATATTTCTTCAAATGTGCAATAATCAAGCCCTTTTCAGACAGGCTTGTTGAAAAATAGACATTATTAACTTTAACTAAAATAAGAATGGTAATATATGATGATATGAAGACACCATCCTATTGTTGTTTGTAGACAGAATGATTAATTTTGGCTAAATGCTATTAGCATTGCATCTAAAGGAAGAAATCAAAGATCCATGAGTAATTTGGCCAGTACTTACTGTTTTCTAAAACACCATAAGATACAAAATGTTCAGAATTGTAATAAAAAAAACATTGTAAAAAGTTTTAAATAAAACATTAAAAAAAACCCCTGAATTCCATTTAAGCAAAACAAAATACTAAATGGAAAACTGTAGGCTTCAACGGTTTTATTAAAAATGCCATATCATTCCTGGATGACATCATTACAGTCATTTTCTTAAGTCAGTTTCTTGGCACTATCACAATTTCTTAATTAATTAATTAATTTAATTTTTCATTGCAGTGAGTTTCTCATCTTGAGCTGACAGATTACGTGCTCCTTCCCCTTCACTGTTTTCTTCTTTTTTTTTATATAATGTTTGATAGCCAAACTTTTTTTTTTCCCTGAGTCACAGTGCCTGTCTCAGGGGGACAAAACATTCAGAACTCCCATTATTTCAGCCACAGACTTTTTTTCAACAATCCTCAGTCTGGGGGAAACATTTGTGGGACAAAAATGTTTCAGTTTCTTCATTTGGAATTTCTCTTGCTTTCTTGCTTCAGTGAAGCATACAGGTTTTTCTCTTTCAGCATTGCCACTTATTTCCCCACTTAACCAAGAGGTAAATGCATTTTCTTATATAGATAATGCTGTGTGCAGATGGTATGCATATATACAGATTGTACCAGTCTGTTAGTTCAGAATGACTCTGTTTTGCTAACATGCCTATAGTGATGAGGGGAAAAACGGGCAGTGCACTTACTCGATTAATCTGATAGTAATTTTACGAACTTGTTTTTTGTGCACGGTAAGAAGATTTCCAAACACACCTAAGTAATTGAGGGCCAGTGTGTCACAGTCTCAAAGAACAAGTGCAAATTGTGCTTCCAGCCTCATCTGTAATATACCTCGGCTGACTTCAAATACCCGCACTGGACTAAATCGGGCTAATCCCAGCTCAAAGGGATGCCTAAAGTTCACAAAGTGTGGGCCCTTCTTAACAAAGAAGCAGGTTAATTAAGACTCACACTGACTCACTCTTCTACCCTCTACCACAGACGGGCATGGAGATGAACGAGTAAGCCAGAGCTGGACAAAATTCCTCCTCATTGAATGAATAGAACATTTTATCAGCATGCGTTGATGCATAAAAAATACAGTGATGCAGTAATGATTGTTGTGTAACAGATGATTTTCAGTCCTTCATAGTCCTTGTTCATATGTAAGATTCTCATTAAATGAAGTGTGAAAAAAGGTGCCAGCTCTTGGACCCAACAGAGCTAATTATCAGGTCTAATGGCTAATGTGAGTCACTGGTTTCTCTAGCAACCATCATGCAATATCACACATTCAAAGGTGATGAAAGGGTAAACTACAAAAGGTGCAACCTTGAGCGTCCTGGATTTAGAAATGTGCAGCTTACAATGTTGTGTTTTCAAAATACAACTATGTACCAACATTTGCTTAGCTATGTTACTTTCGTGACTACTGCTATTGATTTGCTTTATTTTGTCCAAATGGATCGCACTGGGTAAAACACACTTATTTAAAATATTCATATTCTGTTAATAAAATAAAAAGTTTCCTTTTAAATCTTAAGAATCAATGAACCATTATGGATAGTAACTTCACATGCGATACTCAGTACAATATATTGTTTGCCCAAGAATAAAATTGTAGCATATATCTAAAAATGGCTTAACTTGCCAAGACCCTGAGGAAAATTCCCAGTGTCCCTACTTTAATTACAACAATACCCAAACAGGTGCAAGCAGAAACTGTAAGAACCTCTATGCATATTCAGGACAGTGAGGCTATAACACCCCACCATTTGAAGTCTCCCACATGTTTGTTTGAATCTAGTATAGAACCATTTGGGCTGTCTATGATGCTACATTAGCGCTCAGTAATTTTCCTTGATCTAAAACTTTCTAATTTAGCATTTGATGAGTGTTATTCTAAAGGGTGTTGGCAAAGGACCACAGAGGAATGAAGCTGGGCTTCTTTAGTGCCTATCATCCTTTCTTCCACCTCTGATGCAATGGTTCTCAGAAGCTTTGGAGCTAGTTGGCAGCAAAAGCACTGTCCATGTTACTGAATATTATTGGTTGTAGACACATGGAATGCAAAGTTAGAAGTGTGATTAGTAGCGTTGAGTGTCTGTTGCAGTTTCTTTTTTGTGAAACATTACATCCTGGAAACAGCATTTTAGGAATATTTGCAGAAGTGGGTTAATCTAAAACAATTACAGGGCTGAAACATTCTCCACAGAGTCTTGGGAAAAGATCAAAATGTGTCTGAACTGATAGCAGTACTAGCTCCTGGTGTAGGAAACTAAACAAATATTATTTTGCACATATAGCTGGCACATGCTTAGGTAATATGATGATCTAATTAGCACATCTGAAACATCTGTTCGGGTTCTTGAGTAGTATAGTACTTTAATATTCTACTATTCAGCCTTGGGCTGTTCATTAATCTAGCATATTAATGTGGAGATGTTTCTGATAAGTTCAAATAGAGAAGATGAAAAAGTAATCATTTTGTAATGACCAGCTCCACAAATAAGTTCAAAATGAAAGTTAAGTAGGTGCAGCAAACAAGACAATATTTTACCTGCAAATAAATACTAATGCATGTATGACACCCTTTAATTACACTACATCTAATTTTGCATTATCAGTCTATTTGCACCTGCAATCTAAACCTGGGCAAATATTTTCATCTTTTAAATACATCTCTACTATCAACGTCTAATACCACTAACAGACTCACAAACACACTCACACATTTTTATATCAGTTTTTTGATCAATTTGTTTAATATATCCGCTCAGATAACCACCTGACAATAGATTTGCGTTAAGAAGGAAACTGTCTCTAATTAAAGCCTAAAGCATGAAGATACTGCTTGAAACAAAAATATCACTAAATGTTTGTAATATTTCATATGCTCATAATCCCTGAACATGCACGCTGGAAATTTGAGACTTTGAGACTTGACAAATAAAAAAAACTAGACATCTGACCATATTGGGGAAACAAAAAAACAAAACTATTGTTGAGTGCAGCACAGTTAATTAAAACAAGGGCACCACTCTAGATCTGTCACATCACTTGGCAGTTGCTTTAATTATATATTTTGGTCAATCTGTTCTTCCTGATGTGAGAGGGGATGCCATACACGAGACAACATCTGCTGAGGTATGTCACATGAGCTTCAACATCTGTCCATGTTTTTAAACAGCCTGTCACTCACTTGAGTCATGTTGCATATGTATTTATGCGATCATATTGAGAAAGCACACACACAATACTGTCAAATGCTGAGAGCTTACATCTGTGCCAGACACAATTAACACTCTTAGATTAAGGAGCAAATCTACACACAAACAGAGAGATTGGCACTACACACAAACACCCAGACACACCCTGTGGCTTGCAGTCATTTTGGTCCCTTATGTTGTCCATCAAGAAGACAGTGGTGACTGTTCTCTAAACTGACTCCACCCACAAAGGCTTGTGATCACCTAAGCTGTCAACTAACATCTGCTGAAACTACCAACAAGCCAACTGTGAGACTGGCTCTGAAGATATCTCCACAGAAAATGTGTCACCTACACATGTTCAGAACTCAGCGGCATGTTTTCCCCTTCTATTTTTGCTAATTTTTATGTGGCAAACGTTATCTGCAAAGCCTTGGAGAATGTCAAACTGTTTTGTATGTGTGACACTGAAATGTAGGAAGTGTCTTGAAAGCTCATGTCAACTCGTCCTGGTTGAAAATAAATTGTTTACATCAATGTCAAATATTTTCAGTACTAAATAATGGCCATCCTTTGAATGCCACAGTAGCGACATGAATAAAGTATTGTTAGATCTAGTTGGTGTGTGTTTCACAAATATATCACTTTTCACTCAGTGTAGTTCAGAGGAATCAGTCATGTTAGGTTGCTAATCATACCCTGAGTTTTTGAATTTGTGGTTGTTTGTGATGGAATGCCCCTGTGCAAGGCTGTCTTTGGTGCTGGGTATTCTTTGAAGTTGTGTGATCAGCATCTTACCTCTCACTGACACTAGCTGTTTTTTTTCCATGTTAAATGTGAGTTCAGCACATATTTAACTAAAAAAGTAAATAAATAAAAACCACAGATCTGTTTCAGTGGCTCAAGCATGGCTGTGTAACTGGTGGGATCAAGACATCTGGACATTTTTCTGTATAATAAGGAATGTTCTACTATATAAGGATAATGATAATCTGCCTTATCCCCTCCTGCACACACATTTATATTTGTGTAGTCCAAGACACACATTTACACAGTTGCAGATGACACAGAAACCCAGAGACACACTAGCTTTCTAGCCTTACTCTCTAAAATCTTTCTGTTCGTAATCCCTTCTGACTCTATTAATATTTCTGTTTCCATGGTGATTCAAGCCCAAATGTTGTACAGATAAGAGGAGATAAGAGCATAAGGAGCAGGGAGATAAGAGCAAGTGACCTGCTGAGATCACTACAGAGCACTAGAGGTCAAGCAGAAGAGCAGAAGTAAGTAAGTGAGAACAGACCATCCCTGCTCAACTCTTCTGCCAACCTACCCGAAAAGTAAAAACACATATGTGACAAAATCTCATTTTTTAGCAGTGCCACAATACTTGCAGCAACTTTCTTTCTGTCTATGCAATTTTAAGAAGCAAAACAAACAGTTATTAGTAAGAGAAAGAATGGATAATATAATTTTGAAAATTATTTGGTCTGTTCTTCGTATATCATCACACACAATTTACAGTTATGCACTGAGTAAAACAGCCAGTAACAAATTTGTACTAAATTTTTAACTATCATTTTACATTTTTACAATCCAGATAGATGGCACAATGACAAAAATGCCATTCACATAATTCAAATTTGGGACTGTTATTGTCAAAGTAAATCATATCAAATTACTAGAGCTGCCAAAGTAGTCATGAATGAGAGTTGTTGAATGTGTGATATGTTTCAGGACTGTAGATGATAAGAATAAAATATTGCAAGTATATAATGAAATCAGTGCTCTTCAACATTCTCACAAAATGCACCAAACCAATCACCCATTCCTCAGACAGACCTTACTATGCGCTTGAGATGACTGTACCTGTTTGTTGTTATACTTCGGTTGGCTCGTCTTGTAGCTGTAATCTGAGTACTGGTCTGAGCCAGTGGAATTGTCATCTCCTCCTGTTCCTACGAAGGTGTTGGTGGCAGGGAGGTCCTGGACCACCTGGTGCTTCTGTGAGGCAGAAGGCGATTGAGCTTGCAGCTGGATGGAGGGTAAAGGGGAGTTGGAACGGTAGTGTCTGCCTATATCAGGGCTTCCTGGTGAATATGTTAAAGGCAGATGTATCCTGGGGCTATCATTGACTCCATCAAGGTTGAACTTGAGACTTTTTTGAAGGCTGACCTCTTCTTCTTCCCCGAGTGGTTTTGGAGACTTCTGAGGTTTGCCTTTCCGTCCACGTTTGCCTTTGGTGTTTTTTGGTGCCTGTTTGGGTGCATATAAGTCCTTGGTTTCCTTTTTGCCAGCTTGATATCCACTCTTGGTTTCTCTTTGGATGCGGTGGCGAATAAATACCACCACCAAGATCAACATTACAACACCTGCTACACCAGCAAGGCTTCCAAACAATATATTACTACGCTGAGCAGCAAAACCATTGTCGGGATCACCAGCAATGTCCCTGTCCAGTGGAGTGTAAAGACTGTGTCCCACTAAGGCTTCCACTAAGCTGACATTTGAAATGGTTTCATTGACATAGATGTGGACCAGGGCAGTAGCGTGGCGTGCAGGCTTCCCCTTGTCACTTACTCGCACCACTAGGCGATGTAATCCGCCATGTTTGCGTGTCATCTCCTTTGCTAGAGTGATCTCTCCACTTGAGGGGGAGATGCGAAATAACTGGTAAGGGTTTCCACCAGCGATACTGAACACCAGCTCTGCATTAGGGCCATTGTCCAGGTCCTCAGCTTCCACTACTTCAACGTGGCTATCTGGGGAGGCTAGAGGTGATAAGCGTCTGAAGGAGGAGTTGGAGGGCTTAGTTATCACGGGATCATTGTCATTTTCATCCAGTACATTGATTGTAACACCCACATATGAAGACCTGGGTGGCTCTCCTCCATCCACTGCTTTTAGACGGAAATTATAGCTGCTTTCTTTCTCCCTGTCAAACGAGATGCTTGAGAGAATAGTTCCTGTTCCATTTTGAACAACAAACTTCCCTTCATCAGGCTCTACAGAGAGGTGAACGCGGGCATTCTCGCCTTTGTCCATATCTAGGACTGTCACCATACCAACTGGACTCAGAGGTGGCATGTTTTCCAAAACTGAAAAACTGTAGCCACTAAGCATGAATTTGGGATCATTGTCATTGCGGTCTATTACTTTTATTACAACAGTTGCTGTTCCTTTATGGACAGGAGACCCTTTATCTGCTGCAGTGACCCGAAACTCATATTGTTCTTTGTGTTCACGATCAAGAGAGCTTTTGGCTCTTACTTCGCCTGTATTTGGGTCAATCTCAAACAAGCCTTTGATGGATGAATCTGGCAAAATATTATAGAGAAGTTCGGCATTAGTGCCGCTGTCAGCATCTGTGGCTATAACATCTAAAATTTTTTCCCCTGGTTGGTTTTCTTCAGCAAAATCAACCTCAAACAAGGTAGGGGAAAATACTGGAGAGTTATCGTTCACATCAGTCACTTGCACCTTCAAAGAGTTTGTACTAGAGAGTGCTGGGTTTCCAGAATCTACAGCCACAATCTCTACTCGGTAATCTCTAACTCTTTCATAGTCGAGAGGCGTGGTGGTCTGTAGGAAATACTTCCTCTTGTTGTCACTGGTTGAGTCACTGGCAGGGCGAAGTTGAAATGGCACATCACCTGCTACCACACAAGTGACCACAGCATTTTCTCCCTCATCTTTGTCAGAAACTTGAACTAAAGCAACAGCTGTTCCCACTGGCATGTCTTCGGAAATATTTGCCACTCCTTCACTGTGAGTCACAAGGCCAATCCCACGAATCTCCACAGCTGGAGCATTGTCATTTTGGTCAGTCACCTCAATGGTTACAAATGTCTTAGAGCTTTTAGGCTGAGGCCCTTTATCCCTTGCTATCACATAGAAGGACAAGCTGCTGATTTCCTCCCTGTCCAGTGGTCCTTTGACATAGATGATGCCAGTGGACCGATCAATTCGTAAGAGTTTCGGCACTGGGTCTACTGCCTGGTGAAGGGTGTACTCAATTTCTCCATTCGGGCCCATGTCAAAGTCGTTTGCTTTAACCTGTAATCAAAACATATTCAATGGTTAAAGGCATTAAATATGTGCAACAGTTTAGTGTTGTAACTAATGAATCATTGGTCACTGAATAAATTAATCCAGGAATCTGTGTGAGTCTGATCACTTTAAATCACAGCATGTAGATAACTTTGTTTTGGCTATTGCTTTTCCTCTGTTTTTTGATAGTTACATCACTAGCCTTCTTTTCCCTTTTTTCTAGGATTCAATGAAAGGTTGTAAATTATTAGGCCTGACATTTCCTTCATAATAATCAGTGTAAATTCACAGCAGCATGCTGTGAAAATCCTGCACAGAGCAATTTATACTCCAAAAATAATATCTCACACTGTTCTGCAACTATATTGTCAATACAAGCTATAAGCATTTATTACCTGTACAAGGATAATGAGCTAATGCTCTCTTCAAAAATATATATAAAATGTCAAATCCAAAATTTAAAACTATACATTTACTTAGAAAAACATTGCTGGTTGCAATTTAACTTTGCAATCCAGATTACAACATTATACAAAAAAAGTTTATAAATTACCTGCAACACAGAGTGTCCGACAGGGCTATTTTCTGAAACCTCTGCCTCATAGGTGGACGTTTCAAACTTGGGAGCGTTATCATTGGCATCAGTCACCACCACTCTCAGTAATGCACTGCTGTAGCGCTGAGGGTTTCCTCCGTCCACTGCCTTTATGGTGAGGTCATAAGAATCCTTTAACTCACGATCTAGGTTGCCCAGGACAATGAGCTGTGGGAGCTTCCCTCCCCTGTCATCAGCCACTTGTAAACCAAACAGGGTTGCAGCATCTGGCCCTGCAGTCAGCGCATAGTCAGCTACCCCATTCCTGTCAGAGTCCCTGTCTGTAGCTAGAGGTATGGAGAATAACGCTCCCATGATCGTGTTCTCGGGGACTGAGATGGTGAGCACAGAAGAAGGAAATTGGGGGGTGTTGTCATTGATGTCCTGTACTTCAATGCGTCCTTCAATAAGCCGTGGGCTCTGGTTTTGTATCAGATCTGTCACTGATACTTCAAATTCCAGGTAGCAGGGTTTACCCTTAGCCAGGGAGCGACAGTCCCTCAGGGTTTCTCTGTCTATAGGAATCTCTGTGGTGTAAATGGCCCCTGTCTTTCCTTCGACACGAAGATAAGGGGCACCCACCTCTAGCTTGTAAAGGTGACCTGAGTCTGGCAGTCCCTGGTCTGCTGCCAGGCTACCTATGACAGTATTTGGAGGTTGCTCCTCCTGGACCCGGTACAGGATACTGCCTTCAGCAGAGCCACAGTGCAGCACCACGACCCAACACAATATCACTTGTAAATTCAGTTCCATTAGGTCATCAGACGATCTGCCTGTAAAATGAAAAAACACAGTATGGGTCAAAAAGCTGGTTCCCTTTCTGCTGAAACCTAGCTCCATAAAGCAATATGTACATAGCTGTTACTTTTAATTTAATTATTCAAAAATGAAAAAAACAAAACAACAGAAGGTCAAAGTGAAACATTAGACAGGGGAAGCAAGCAGCACTGTGTTTTTGAATTATGACTCTACAGCTATAAAATTAATAGTTTTTTTTTCAGTAACTTGCAGTAAAACATACAGCAAACCTAGAAGCACAACACAATAATTAGACAACAACAATAACAAAGAGAAAATAGGGCATTTAAAAAAAATGCAATCATAGCTATCCCAGCATGGCTTCTTTTCAGTCTCAGAGCTTCAAGAGTTTCAATGAATATCTCAGCTTTATGAAATTCATGGAAAAATGAATGTAGGAACAAGAAATTATATCTTGTGAGCTTACATCCAAAACAAACTTGAGGGCCAGTGTGGATTGTTTCAGCTGAATAATCAAATAAAAATGTAATACAAAAACTCACAGCCTAAGAGACTCATTATTTCTGTATTACACAGCTAGACATTGAGTAGGGAAGCAATGTAGCTCTAAAATAACCTATGGTTTGAAACCCACGCTCAAGAATACACCCTTACAAGTGAGCCAAGATTTTGCTTGCTGAGAGAAATGAAATATTTGACCAATTTGTTTACCCAAGAGGCGTCTAACAATGAACACTTGCATACTATAGGTCATAGAGTCAAATTTCTTTCTCATGCCGATTATGCAACTTTGCCACTATCATCACATCCAGCTTCCACCCGACACTGCACAATGCAGACATTTCCACACTCCATTGCCACTGGCTAGCTCAAACACTGTAATCATTGTGTTTGATTTTGAACCTTTCAACTCTGCAATTACGACCCATTATTTTAGTGTCTTCTTTGATCTTTACTCCCTCTAGCAAAAGAATTCTGTTTTTTTTCATGCTGCAATGATTTTAGAGTATAATTATTTCCCCTCTCTCTCTTTCTTTCTGTGTGTGTGTATATGCATGTGTGTGTGTTTGAGTCCTATTGGTAATTGAAATAGGAGCAATCATTGGGGTTAAGTATCAAGGTCTCATGCTCTGGAAAACTTCATCGTGAAAACAGTTAAAAAAATTCTGTGTGTGCTGAATCAGTGAGTGTCCACTTACTAATCAAATAGAGTTCATTTCAGTGCATCCGATTTTATTGTGCTATGTTTGTGTTACTAATGCAAAACTTCAATATGCTGATCAATACCAGCTTTAATGACTTGGGTTATAATTAGACAACAGCAGTCCATGTCACAGTCACTGTCTCTTCAATACTGCACTGTTTTAAAGCATTTCTTTATTTCACAGGCTTTTAGAGAAAGTTACAGCGAAAACAAAATGCTACTTCTAGTTTGAAAAGTTATGTAGAAGTAAATCATTATGTTAATCCAAACACAGGTGAATAGTTCCAATTATTTCCACAATAGTTTTTCAACTGAAAAAGAAAAGAACACAGGTGCTCAGTGTAGTGTGGGTCTATGTCGTGGTTTAGGGATTAGGAAAAGAACAAGAGGAATCAATGCTTCCCTAGTTAGTGTGGGTGAGAGCTGATAGAAATATACAACAGCATGCCGTAATGTTCCATACAGGAGTAAGGCAAATGAGTATTAAGCTAGACAGCAAAACACAAATATACAGAAATCCAATAAAAAATCCAATTCCTTTTGAATACATTAAAATTGAAAGTGCTAGTTATTGATGCACTAATTGCTCAAAAATCAATGTCTCCCTTTTTACATTTGCGAGGAGAACCTGTAGTCAATGTGGCATGAACAGTGATTGCACTTTCTCCAGTTCATGTTTGCAGTATAAAAAAGCAGGAAGAAGCAAAAACGCAATCAGCAGATACACTTTTCTTATACCCAAGACTGACATTAACAAGGTAACAGCATCCCATGGGATATAATTTTAAGGGGAATTATAAATCACACTGTAAATGTTTCATACTGCTGCCTACCATTCCATTAAACACATGCTTTCATCAAGATATGTGAACTTATGAGGTGTGCATGTATGTATTGCTTCAATTAAATTGGTATTTGGAGAATTCAGTAAAAATTACTTTAGCTTACTTGATATGTGCATCATCTGTGTTTTCATTTCTATTTTAAAATTCACTGTTAAATTTCAAAGTTTTCAAATGTATTTATACAATGTGGCATCTAAAAATGGCATACCGTAGCTGATTTTATAATGGTTTGGTTGTAACTGCTCCCCTGATATTATAGCCACTTCTGCAATGAATAGCCATGCTTTGATAGTGACATGATTGTTATGGTTGATGACACTCATGACTTAATGTTTTCCAGTTGGCCTCATGCCTGTCTTCCAGATGGCACCATGCCTGACAGTCTAGTGAATTAGTGTCCTTTTTTTCTTTGTTTACATTTACATTAAAATTCATGTTGTTCGTAAAATATGCGTTTTGCTATCACTCAGTGAGAATCTCTTATCAGCTGAATATCATTGACACCACGCCTTTGGGTTTTATCTCACATTCCTCAGCTTTCGCACAAATATTTTTTCAAAAGCTTGACAGTGCCAGATTTCCTTTTCTCATCTCAAAGTGCTGTGAGGTGGTGGCGAAGGGAAACAGGAGATTTTTCCCTACTGGAGGATGTGAAACTTCTTGGACTACTGGATGTCTCACCGAAATTTACTACCTGAGCATCAAAATTGATAAATTAGAAGTGCTGAACACAACTAGGAGTGACATTCCCTGCATCTCAGCTCTTTTTCTCCAAAAAACTTGGTTATCATCTGTCATCCCAGATGGTAGACCCACAAGACTACAAGCTGATTCAGGCAGATCGCGATACATAATTCAGCAGAAAATCAAAGGGAGGAACAAGAGGTTAGTTCTCTCAGAGTGATAAAATGTTTTTGTCATAGCTGAGTCCTGTTGAACTGCTCAAAAAATCAAATACTTTTCCTAGTCATTTCCAAAATTAAGATTTTAACTTCTTTAATGAATGAAATCGGCAATAAAAATGCCAGCTTTGGAGGAAAAATATTGAACTGGATCAGACATTGCAAGACTGCAATATTGAGAAAGTGCGAGGCTGAGAAAATGAAATCTCTTTGGTTATTAAAATTCACCCTGTCAACAACCAAGTATTGTGGCAGCACTGCTGTAATAAACTAAAAAAGAATCACTGAACATAAACTTTTTTTCATTTGTCGTCTGAACAACCAATTATAACTATAAATTATGTTTTGCTAGCTGCTCCACGGGACAACTTTGACATTGCTTGCTTGGGTAACTCCAACTGTAGTACAACTTGTGTTAAGTCCAGGAGGCAGAACTGTGGAGATTGTGTATGGCCTAGGTGACTCTAATTCCCTTGAGCACTGTTTGTTGGAAAATACACTGTGTTCAAATAGACAATCCAATTAGCATACTGAGCCAGAGACATTATGAAGGTGATCCAGAGCAACACATATTCTTAGGAAAAAAACGAAATCCTTCCAAATACAATCAAGGCATCCACTGTTTGACTGAGGAGGGAACTTTAAGTCTACTAGTGAAGCAGCACTCACCACAAAACCTCATGCTGTGATCACGCAATGGTCCAGATGGTTGCTATGTTGAAAAAACTGAAAAATGAATGCTGAAGGCAGCCTGTACCACAGTATGGAGGTGGACTTTCAAAGAGAGCCTCAAATTGCCCGATGGGTCTAGTGTCTGTTGTTTGTTTTGTGTAGATGTTTAACTTTGCAACAGAAAACGCAGTCGAGGCAAAACTGCTAAGCAGTAGAGTTTAAGACCCCAAGGTTTATCTGGATTGACCTGCCACACAGCAAGAACTCTGCCTGGCCAAACCTTAGCTTATTAAGAATATCAGGAGTGCCAACTGTAAGTACAAGTCCAGACAATTGAGTCGATGTTTTATGACTTATGTTCAGTTTGGCCATCATTACACAGACTCACAATTTACTGGAGAAGCTCACCCAAGCATACTTTTTCACCTGTCAACGACCTCTATAGATAAGAGTGTCTCTAAGAGGGGAAGAAAAGTGGTTCTCACTCATGCCCACTTTCACACCTGGGAGGTTGTTGTCACTTATGTTCAAGTTTTACTGAAATGTAGTGTAGAAGTGTAGAGGTTGCTATTTGACTACACAACTCCTTGACCTGAAGGCAAAAAAACAAACCTTGAAAAAAGTGTCTGGTAAAGTACTGTGGTACTTTTTGCTGCATTATTTTTTATAAGAAAAAGAAACAAATAGAATTATTAAATGTGAAATTGTGTTATGGTTTGGTTTGTCTTTTGCACAAACCTTTGCAATAATTAAAAGAAATGACCACTGCTTATTTGACAGAAAAAAAAAACATGCAAAAGGTGTTGTTGGAAAATATGCTGTTTTGATTTGAATTTATATATCTTCCAGCATTATCCTTCTGATGTCTGCGTATCATAGATTGAAGAAGTAATAATCATTGATACGCCCCACCATGTTCTAAAATAAATGAATAAATAAAAATGCAGGACTCCTCCACTACACCGCTGCAATTTTTTGTTCTTCACTGAGGAGAAGGTGAAAAACTTCACAGGCAGCTAAAACATCAGTCAAACTACGAGGTCTGATTGAGTCTCACACTGAGCCCTCACACAGTGCACAACCCAGTTGACCCATCTGTTCAAGAGAACTTTTCAACTTCTGCGTGTCTACAATCAGAGTGCCAGCCTAGGTTGTGTCAGATTGTGCTGCGGTTCCCAAGGAAACAAGTCCCTGCCTCGCTAAGGCTGTGGTTGCTGAACCCAGTCATAACAATGACCTCTGAAAAATTGGTACCATCCAAGCTTATATGACAGATCCAGTCCTGAATCAACTGGAGAGCAGTGCAGAGATATCTTTACCACTCTTTACTGCAATAAAAAATGGTGCTACAATTTTCATTCTGAGGACACACACACTATATATAAATATATATTTACAGAGAAAGAGAGAGACAGATGAGAGACAGAGATAGAATTAGCATTATTTTATTATTTACTGTAAGTAACTCTGATAAATATAGGGAAGGAAATACAAGTAGGAGGGTGAAGTTTGATTAAACAGAAATAATTGGTAAGATAAATGCTAATAAAAAAGTTAATGCAGTACTTCAGCTAACAATAAAATTGTATACAACATGGAGTGATTATGTTGTTTTTCATTTTTTGTAATTGAAAAATAAATAATACATCTTTTACGTGCCAGTATGTAACAATTTATTGTAAAGCAAAAGTAATTTGCATTGTTTGTGAAAGATTGTGAAGTAGATCAAAATTGACTTTTAGAACAATATTTGGCTTAAAATGAAATTGTTTAAAAAATGATAAAGGGGTTTGTGCCTGATTATGTAAGTGTTGGTATTATAGATTAAAAAAAGGTAGTTATAAAAATGAAGAACAATATAATTGTGCTGCGGAGCATGTGCGCCTGCTCTGGTTGCCATGGAGACAGACTATCTTCTGACTGAGTCAACTCAGAGACTGACTGGGTGACATTTGCTCTTTAAGTTGGCCGCTCCACAGGTCCAGCAGAAATGACTCACATGCAGAATTAACTGAGGCATAATAGTAAATTACTCATAAGAAAAAAGGTTAGAGTTGTGCCAGGAAGGGAAAAAAATCATCAGAGGAATTAAATAGGCTATTTTGTAGTAGTTGCTTGTTTTGCAGCAACTGATAAAAGCAGGACCTGAATTTTCACCTGTTACATGCTGGGACTCAAGTTCATGAATTTGTGCTGTACAACGCTGCTCTGTGCTCCTTCCTGCTTTGCCAGAGTGTGGAAAGATAACAGATGATTTAATGATTTTCTCAACTGATGTGATTTGATGTATTGGCTGACTCTGCGCCTTTAGCTAGTATAACAGGTAAAATCCATTACCCTCCCACCGGCATGATTTATGATAGGTAGTATCACAGCCATGGGTCTCTCCTTACACTGCTGATCTACCAATGGAATTTACTGCCAAATGTAAGGTTGCACTTTATACTGACTGCAAACTGTGGGTTTCAGTAATTAGAAAGCAACAGCCTTTGGTTGGAAACACTTTCTAAAGGCGTGAGCACTGGAATTATCCATATGCACGCTGAGACACGCTAATGTGTCACTCCTGTCACAAAAAAAGTAAAATAAAAAGAAAAACAAAACATGAAATACACTGAGATCAAAAAGACCACATTCCGATATTAAAAGCTTCTTTATATAAGGATATAAAGAAACTGGCAGGTCGTATAATTTGGATTCCTCACTGCTCTGTGTAACATGATTAAAACAGAGTTTAATTTCCTTATAGGGGTTATTGTACTGCTTTTGTGCAGTTTTGTAAAGGTTCACTCCCTCAAGCTCAAATACCTGCTGGAGAAGTCAGAAAAAATCCTTTTGTGCCCTTTCCACAATTTGATCGGTTTACCACACACTTACCCTTCCTTCAGCAACCCCATTACATGGCACATTGCATGTTATTGTACAATATTCAGAGGAAAGTTCCCTACTGGTAATAATTTAAAAATAAAATAGGCAGAGGAAATTAGCCTTACAGACTATTCTTATGTGTGATAGATAGATAGATAGATAGATAGATAGATAGATAGATAGATAGATAGATAGATAGATAGATAGATAGATAAAAGTTTCATTCACTGCATGATTTAGATAATAACATTTATCAGGTTCATGTCTTACAGACAGTTTCTCAGATCTGGGCTACAATTAGGTTATGGGCCTGTTTGATCTGCTCTGTTATGACGGCCTTGTAGCCTAAAGTATGTGTGGGAACTTAGACCGACATCATTATGTAGAGCAGACTATTAAAATGTGCCTGGTGGTCGGTGGAGTGGCGAGAAACAACACCCCAGACTCTCACTGGAGAGCACAGGAGATTACCCGTGCCGATGATCTGATCAAAGATTTCCCCCCCCCAGTTATAAGGACGAATCTCTCCATAGAAAAACTGTATAACAGTTATGAACACGACAGGCTGCAGGAGAAGTCCGAATTGTTTGCAAGAAATTTTTCAGAGTAAACAACGCCAAATCAAGATGCACGAATAAAGGCAATTAGTATGATGTTTGCAGCTAGTATGGGATAAATGGCGAAAGAAGGATGATACAAATGGTTCACATTTTCTGCTTCACAGACTCATAATGGTGCAATAAAATGCAATTAGCCGATCGCCGGTACAGATCAGATTGAAGCGCACGCACTCATATTGTCGCTGAAGTGCAATGATATGCAGAGTTAATGACTTAATACCAACCCCGACGCAGGCTGGAACTCGTGTCTACTCGGATAGGTTTTAATTAAAATGCATCGTCTAATTTATCATGCAGCGGATCCTTATTGCGGGTGGCACATCTAGCCTTTGTACCGCCTATCAACCTGTAACACCGAACAGCCAGCTGTTTTGTGCTCTGTGTGTGTCTATTATAAAGTGCAACTTGTTGTATAAACGATCTGTTTGAGCCACGGCCTGTGTTAAGCGACAGCACTTCAGACAAGTCCGTAATGCATTCCTATAAACTTCATAGGAATTGCATCATGAATCACGCACAGTGGCCACCGGTCAAACCAACTTTCTTGATTATTTCTGCAGTAATTTCAGTACCTGAGCCAGAGACTTTTTACGTGAGCGCTTGTCGCGTAGCCAATTCTTCCCGCAGCTGATATGTCCAGCGGTGCTCCCAGAGGCAGGTGTCTAACCCTCAAACCTCCGTCACAGTGCTGAGATCAAAAATCACTTCAGCAGCCACAAAATCCATACACAGTATTCAGAACTTTCCGCATGAAAATTCAGAATCCTTCGTCCACCGCCGTCCGACAGTGTGAAGAACAGAAACAGTTTTCAGTCCGTGGGAATATGCGGCTGTAACTTATGAGCAATTATATTATATATACTGTTTTATGATAGAGATGGGAAACCAAGAATCTCATTCCATAAAGATGCCCTACTGTGTGCCATTTTCAATCCTCAGTAACTGATCCTTGGGAAGATTTGCACTCGCTGTCGCATCCCTTTGGTCCAAGTTTCTCCAGCCCTGATCTAAGTAGCTTAGAGCGCACTCTAAGGACGCACTGGATGTCTAAAACACAGCAAAAGAAATGTCATTTTCGCAACGTGCAAAAAGAAACAGCTAACCGGTCCTAAACAAGAAGCCCATCTGAAGCATTTCCAGACAGCAAGTGGTGAGATACAGTGGGTACGTTAGTTGCTCCCCTAGCTCCCTCTCTCTTTTCTCTCTCTACTCATCAGAGCGTGGGAGGAGGTGGGGCTCCCATCCACCGCAGCACACAGCAACTTCATACTCTACATTGCATTATGCCAAGGCTGCCTACCAGGAAATTATGTGATGCCTACAGTTTAAGAGGATCTTATTAAACTGGGTCAGCTCAAACAGGAGGATGCACCTTATTAAATAATCTTATCAAGAAATCACTCCGCTTGCCTTGCACTATTTTAATTCGTGTCAGTCTTTCCTTTCCCCTCAAAACTGCTCACTAATCGCACAACGTGTCCAAAATTGATGTAACAGGTAGCCAGTGCCGGCCGTTTACTTGTTGATATGCATTACATGTAGCAAAATGAGCGGCCTAAAATGGAAGCTGTTTGGCCACTATTTATTCATTTGGCGCCACCCTCAGGCGGTTATGATAGGGAAGAAGAGAAGCAGCACAGTCTATATCTGCTGAGGAAACTGCGGGGATTAATGTTAATAATGCTTGATGTAGGAGTAATATGCGCTACACTGTCTTGTTCTTGGAGACAATGACTATCAACTGCACGTGAAACAAACTGTGCTGTTGGTGTACAATGGAATAAACTAGTAATGTGTGGCATCATCTGTTAAAACTGCAGCAGTGTAATTAAAAAAACAATGCTTTTGCTCAGGGCTATAAATCAGCATGGCTCAGCAGGGAGAGAAATTCATCCCACGCCACAGTTACTCTCTTCCTTTCTTCCTGAACACTGATGCCAGTGATCATAACTGCTTAGGCATAAAGCAATGGACCAGGGGTAATGAGTCAAATGCAGGGTTTTGTCACAAAGGAAAGCCTTAAGCAATGTCCTCCGGAGAAAACTTGATTTCCTATCTTCCCAAGCCATTCAGAAGCAAGAGTTTATCAGAGTGTTTCCAGTCTGTGATCCTTTACTCCTCCCCCATCTCTCATTAGCTGCAAACACACAGCTGTTGGGTTACCTCTCCAGGGCTCCCATTAAGGGCTGCCACTCAGGCTTACAGTGTCCCTGAGCCAATCATATTAGAGCTCCCGCCCACGCATCGCCACCGCTATGCTGCTTTTCAACAGCCATACTAATAACATTTAAGTAATTTCACAGGTGGCCCAGAAGGCGCCTGAGAACACTGCGAGGTAGCCTACAAAATGAAAGGGTAAATGTTGGAGGAAAAGAAATGAACATTTTATGCATACAAATTAAAATCAATTACGAAATAATTAGGAGATTATGAGTCAGCGTTCCGACAAAGTGACCAACCCAGTTGAGCGAAATCATTATATTTCATTATAGATGTGTTAAAGCATCATTTATGTGATTTGGTTGTTTGCTGATCTTTTCCTGTCTAATTAAATAGACAACTGGAAATTGAAGGCAGTGTTTCAAGACAGTTAAAGTGAAACAACTGATTACATGTATGGTGACCTTGTTAAAGCTTCACTCAAAACGATTTTATAAGGATATCTGGCATTCATATTCATTCTTTTATTTAACCAGAGAGCTGAGACAGACCAAGGCCATGATTTAACATTTCTATTGTCTGTTTCACGTATAACTGGTTCAGTGTGGCCTAAAACACTGCATTTGATGTCTTTATTAGCCAGTTTAAAGAGCACAGGCAGGTTTGATTCCCATTCTCTTTTTCCTGGTGGCCATAATATGATGTGAGGGAAAAACGAGGACAAGGGAAGGGTAATAGGTGCATCAGAAGAAAGGCAGATTATGCCCTCAAACTCTTTCAAATTTCCCAAAAGGGCCTGCCCACCATGCACAATCTAGCCAGCACATTGTCTGTGGCCAGCACCCTGAATACTACAGTCTCATACTTGGCTTTATCTGATTTATTTCAAAGCTGACCTAGTCCAGCCAGCACATTCAACAAACATCAATTAAGAACTTGGCAAGTACTCCAGAAAATATGTTTTCAGGACCCATTTCCAATTACGTCAACTGATGCTGAAAAACTTGGAAGCTTTGGTAGGCTTGAATACTCTTAGGCAGACGGAATGTTAGAATTCTGAGCTCGTGGTTTTTTTGCTCTCACAAGCACACAGCAACACAGCATGTGAATGTGATCTGTATACATTTACATCTATTCTCTTATCATAAACCACACCTGGAGCACCGTCCCTCCTCCCACAAACACATACTTTCGGAGGAGGCATACACAGAGAAACGACAACTACAGACTCAACAACATACAGAAGCAAGGTGACACACACGCAACACAAATGGACATCAAAAGCAGAAAAAATGAGGTAAAAATGCTGTCAGTATATACTTTGAAGAGCAAATCCATACTGAATGATAATGGGCAAAAAAGGGAAAAAAAACACACTTTTTCCACAATGTTCTCTATAGATACAAATGTTCAAAGTTGAGGAAACTCTTGTCACATCCCAGTCAGTTTTTCCTTTTGACAGATGATTGAGCAGACCCGCTGTGCCATCATAGGGTGTGGCCAGACATACTACAAGATTTAAGCCCATAGGCATCAGTGCAGCAGCAGTTCTCTGCCATATGTGATCTGGAGCGACTTTACTCTCTAAATGTCACTGCAATAAAAATAAAGTGAGATATGTCAGCTGTAGGGAAGAGCATCCTTTATCTTTCTTATATTTCTTTTCTTTTCCTTCTTGTGCTGACTCAGTTGAAGAGTATGATGCATTCAAATATTTAGAAAATCTACTTGTGGAGCCAAAGCATATGGGTCAACTGACAGATAGAGGGAGCACTGATGCGAAGAGAAAAATTCACTGTTCTTTAGCCATTCAGCCCAGAGAGACAGACAAGCAACAAACTTATAAGGCAAGATTTGACCAAAAGAGACAAGTTTCTGATTTTCTTTGAATAGTTTCATAGTTTTATACAAATAAGAGATAAATGTTAAAACAATTTAGCAGTAATGCTGCAGGGATGTCTTGAGAATATTTACCAAGTAAATAAACAAGTACCAACCTCAAGTAATAGATACTTGGTTTCAATAATAAAATGGTGAAACAGCTAAAAGTAATGAATAAATAGCAAAATTGATCAATTGAAGCAGGTGTCTAATAAAATGAATATATAAGAAAAAATGGTAAATGATTATGCTGATGGATGTAAAAAAGGTTGACACAATAATTAGTTGTGGAGAAATGGTTAAAATGTTCAATTGCAATAAATATGTCATTGAATACCAAAACGAACAAATATATCGAAAAGAATTTACATGAACATATTTTCATTTGTTGAAGGTGAACTTTAACAAATTAAAATATGTTTGGCTAAGATCATAAATAAATAAACACATTTTTTACTTCTGTGCACATCAGTTGTTGGAATGAAAGAAACCGTTCATCATTTCCATCAATTTGCTGTAACAGTAACAGGTTGATCATAGCAGCAACTTTATTAACATCCCAAGTATAAAAATGATGGGGTTTATGTTGTTGTTGTTTCTTAACATATTGCTAATCCATTATATTCCTTTATTCTTTAGTTCCATAATCTTGTGAACATTATATGAAGATCCCTAATGATGTAATTCTGCATGGTCTAATCCATTTTTTTTTTCCAGTTTAGCCGAGAAAACAGTTTTAGAATATCAGAAAATATCACATATTTGATTTTGACATTACTGATTCATTACACCTTTAAATCCCTCCTTTGTGATGAGTGAAAAGTGAGGATTATCTATAATATAATGTTCCTATATCATTGTAGATATATTAATACCTCTGCAAACACACAATACAAGCCACAGTTTGTGGTAAAACTCTAAATTTGATGCTTTTCATGTCAATAGGAAAGACAGCTCAAAAAATGAAATAAATAAAAGAAACAATATTAGTCACGTAAGGTGGAAATGATCTAACAAGTAAAATGTGGTAATGGACAGCTGATTTCCTAATGGCAGACAGGCATCAGAAGAGGCTTAAAAGATGTGTGTTTATAAAGCTGTCAGCACTACATGAACAACTCACCGTCACTCCTGTCAAGATTTACCTTGGTGTCTGAGTGTGTGGTAGGCGTTGGGTGTGGGAGAGAAAGTGTTTGTGTGTATGTGTGCATTTAAGATCTGCAGTTAAAAAGACTGAACAATTTAGCAGTAATATTTCCACCAGCAGCTCCTGATTCTGTTCTGTTGTCGTTACATATAATGCATAATTCCTTCCCCCCCACACACAGTGACATACATGAAACCAGCGAGGAGCTTAGCATTAACACTGGCACTATATATTCTTGAGGGGGGAGGGAAATACAGAGATTGTCAGCTCAGTGACAAAACCAAAGCATCAGTAAAAAGTCAAGACTGGCTGCAGTCATAGGTTAAGGCTTTGCTTATTCTTCTGCATTTATTCCTTTTGTATGAGGTCTGACCCTCACCTCACCTTTATAGCATACCACAGACAGTATATGTTGGTAGAAAAATAACATGCAGACTATGCTGCTAGGTTTTATTCAGTGAGGAGACTCTACAGTTAGAGAAGACACTTGGACTTATGTTTAGACCCATGTGGTTTGGTTAATTAACAGAAAGAGCTCTCTTGTAAGCAGAGTATTGAGAGGCAGGAAGATCCACATAACCCTTCCCTTGTGTAAATGAAATATATGAAAACAAGGTGCTATGGAAATAGCGCTCTCATTTTCACCAGACTGGACTCAAAACAACCAACGAATGGGGAGATGTTTGAAAATTAATTAACACTTTAGTGAATATGATGAGTATATAGCACTGTGGGAGTGAGTAATCCTGTCATGAAAGCATGTCTTCATGTGTTATCCTAAGGCTTTCTTATCATATTCAGTAGGCTACATTTATTCCAGGTGCTATATGGATGTCACTGTTCCTCTTATTGGAGCATGCTGGTTTGCTTTGTGTTAAGGAATTCCAAGAGCTAGAGCAGTTTGCATTTCTTCTTCGTGTTCATTGTTTTTGTTTGCCACAGGGTTTGGATTATATTCACATGATTAAAAAAGCAGCAAAAATAACACTTCTGATAGTGAAACAGTAGGCTTTAAACATCCCTCCAGCCATTTGTCACACGGCACAGTTCCTAACCCTAAACCATCTACAAAAACTGGGAAGGAGATAGTGAGATTAAATTAAGCTACTTAGCATTTTGAATTTGTTTTTTTATAAAGATTCAAATTATGTAGAAAATCGTAAATAAAGACTGTCAACTTGAATTGGTGAGCAAATGGTATCATTCATTTACTTACGTTTTACAATCTAAATCAGAGACCAACAAGCTGGACTTAGGATAAAGTTATTTTGCCTCAGTCTTCAAACCTGTATTTGTGTGTGTGTGTGTGTGTGTGTGTCTGTATGTGTCATCCTAACACAGTAAGAAATGACTGATTAACAGAAGAAGAAGAGTCAAAATTATGGTATAAAACAGTCAAGAGCAAAGATATCTTGCTTTAAAAATCTAGTTAGTCATAGAGGTGTAAAGTGAATGAAATAGACACAAGAAGCTAGGCAGTGCTGTTACTACTAATAAAACAACACAATAGAAGATACAGGTTGGTATTTAGTTAGTCTACTTTAACCTGTTAGCATGGCTTCAGAAGAGAAATCTGAGAAAAAATGCTTGTAAAAAAGACTTATTGCAAAAATACTTCCTAAATTTTGATTTGGGTATTCATTATCTCCCTTTAACATTTTAAATTAGCTGTTCAACTTGAATTCCTATTCCTGTTGCCAGTTGGTTCAAACATTAGCGTGAGGCACTTAAGCAAATTAGACTATGATGACGTACACGTATTATCATGTATGGCTCTTGGGGATCATTGTTGTGTATTTTCACATGGAAAAAGATCCATACCCCTTAAATAAATAGTGGAAATTGAAGGCATGGCTTCAACTTAAATAACTATATTTTCAGGGATAAAAGAATTAAATGTCTTAACACAAAATAAAATACTGAAAATCTGTAAAACTTCCAAAAGGTCCAAAACATAAAACTTTATAAAATATAATAATAATTGGAAATATGTGGGAGTTACACTGAGAAAGACAGTGGACTATATTGTTGTTTTGATTATGTGATGTTGGTAAAGTGGTGTCTAAATTCCACATTTTGATACTGGTCAAAATCACATTTTTTTTGTTATCACGCTTAAAATGTGGAAGTCTACTTAACAAACACCATATTTGCAACAAACATGAGATAAAAAGACAGTAGTGTTTGTGTGTACCTGACTACACAAACCACTGTTGCTCACCTTGTCATACAATATTCTTCCATATGATGGTAGATGGGCTGTTTCCTTAGAAACAGACACATTTAGACCTCAGTTACCAATGAAATCAACTGAACCATTTACTGATTATTTTGTTTTGTGTTGTTTTTTGCCTTCGCTTTTTTAGCGGTGGTAGATGTTGGTTGAAATAATCTTTAGAATCAATTATTAGAACATATCAGAACTCGCACACACAACTTTATTTAAAGGCACTTTATTTACTATATCCTGACATTACTTTTCTAGTTTTAAAAAAATCCAACTTGATATTGCTTTTGCCATCATAACAAATAAGTGAAGTTAATTTTACTGGTTTTGCAAAGTGTTTGTTGTTGACTATACATTAGTCCATTAAAGCAAAGCTAAGCCTGTGCCAGCTGAGCTACCACTGCCTGAAAACAAAAGTAAATGTGCAACCTAGTTAATGTTTTTGAAATAGCATCATATTTAACTTCAAGAGTAACAAATTAAATTAAGAAGCACATTACTTAAGCATTTTTTTCCAAAATCATAGACAGTAAAATCCAATATATGCAGTAAAACGTCATTTACTAAGCTTTACATACTCAGTTATTTATTTTATTAGCAATTATATGACTGCATCACAATCGTAAAAATAACTCAAAAACACTGAATGAATAGCAACAGTTTCTAAATTCCTCATCAGTGGTTGAGTAGCTTAAGTTTATGTCTAGACACAACTCAAGGTTTTTAACAGGTGTTCAAGAGTTCAATGTCTAAATTTTTCACAAATGAGTAAATTCTAGTTACTGAAAATGCTAAAAAACGCTCTTTAAACTATCTGACATGAAATGACCCAACAAGTTAATTTTTTAACAGGTTTATAACAGTAACATATACCAAGAAATTTACTGCTTGACACAATAGCTTATGTAGCCAAATTTCTTTGCCACAAACACTGTCTTGATACAGATGCTATTTTCTTCTACAAGAGACAGGATGCTATATTGGATTTGGGGTTTTATAAAATATTTGTTGTATTTTATCCAAAACCTGTAAATTGGGCTGATCATGTATTTATTTTTTTTATTTTTCATAATATTTTTGTGTTGCAAAATTAATGAAACCATGAACTCTTCTTTCTACCGCAAAGTGCTGAAGAACAATGCCCTGACATCAGATCATGTCCTGAAGCTCAAAAATAATCAGCTTATGGAGCAAGACAACAACTCAAGATACACCAATAAGTCCACCTTTGAATCCTTCAAAAAAAAGAACCAAAAATTAAACAAAGGTTTTGGGGTGGCAAAGTCAAAGTCTGGACTCAAATTTGATTAAATGCTTTAAGATACACTTGTTGTCTTCATATGTTTTTCTGTAAAATCAGTTCTACCTCAAAAGAAAACAGCACAGGTTAGTTCTGTTTAAATGATCAGTGCTTAATTAGGGGACCTATTGCAGTCATGTGAACAAGTATAGCTAAAATATCTACTGTCCTCATCAGTTGTAGTTCTTCAGTTGGAGTGTGATACTCCACCAAGACACAGCAGAAGTTTACTTTCAAGTCCTTCTGCCAAGAAGGCGCACTAACATGTGGTAAATGTTATGAAAGGGTCTATTTTAAACCCAGACCATAATGTTTTCCTAAAACTAAGCAAGCATTTTTTGTATGTGCCTAAACCTTCACAATCAACACCTAAAAACAAAACAAGAAATTCACATATAAGTAAACCTGAAAACTATAAATCAACAATCTAAAGATAAGGATGAAGAAAGAATGAGAGAAAGGGATACATTTGACTGTGCTGCCAGTACAGGTTTCAAAAGCAAACTTTGTTGCATTTCAGTCTGCAAACACTAGTGTTGTTCTGTGAGTCATCTCCATTTGGGTTATGCTGTCATTTAGGAATGAAAGAATGTCCAAAATATAGAAAAATAAGATAAGATAATCCTCATCTTTAAAGTGCTGAGAATGAAAAAAATAATAATATGATAAAACATAAGTGTTTCAGAATTACCTATAAAAATCTCATGGGTCAATGAACAAAAGCCTTGGCATGCTATATTGGATCAGCAGTGGTGAAACAATTGTAAATGAAGAAATAATGATAAAAATAGTGTTTGCATTTTTTTTTAATGTGAGGCAATATGGCATATAAAGAAGACACACAAATCCAGTGTCTTAAAGTCTTCACTGTGCTGGTAATAAAGTAGAAAATGATATTAAGAGATCAGGCAAGTAAAACACACATTGTGGTCTTACAGGGCATTTTTGGTTGAAATATTCAGCAAACACCATCTATATATGAATACCTACTGGCTGAAAATAAAAGAAATGTTTCTTGCTTTATTGTTCATCCAAACAGCTTCTTGAAAAATACAGAGATTCCTGCTGCCAATATAATACTTTGGGGAAAAGACTGTAGCAAAACATCTGGCCTCCAGTTTTTAATTAGAATTACAATTGGGATTTCTTTCATTTTGCATACTGTACTGGGGTATTTCTTTTCCTTGAGGAATACTTGACAACATGATATGAAATCAAATATAAAGCATTTGTTTCAAGTGGGTTACCATTTATTTAAGAAATAATGTTAGTTTAGCTTTAATATTATACTGTGAAGAATTTTCTAGAACAGAAATTCTAAAAATAGTCATATGCAGTAACAGAATTTGCAAAGACTGGAGTATTAGACTAGTAGATGTTATAAGTGGCCTGGTTTTGTGAGCCTGCTGTATGTTTTGAGTAACAGCTGCCATCTTCTACCCCGTTGGGGTGGAGCTGGAGTTTCTCTCTCCACCTCTGATCACCTGCAAGCCATCAAACCCGTTCAAAATTACCAGCACGGCCATTTAGTCTTTGCCAGATTATCAGAACACCAGCCTGGTAAACAACCCAGCTAAGACACTTTCTAGCAAAGTACTACTTGCAAATTAACAGATTTCTCCTTGTTTCCAGTGTCACTTGGATGAGTGATGAAACGTTTCGCCTACTGAAAACGTTAAGTCCAGATGAACAGAATCAACCTTTTGGGATTTACTTACCTAGATGATTGAGCATGCATCAAGACATACCTTGCTAAATTTGACAGCGTAATCTGATCTAAACCTATGGACTCATCAAACCTGGTCAAAAGAGCCGTGGATAAGTAGGGAGCCTTTTTGTGGGAATGCATGCCCGCACTTCAATTCCTTGGTGCCCAACATAAACTCACAACTCAGTGGCTAGACCATGTAACCCAGTTTATTGGATAAACTGTGTCAAAGTTATCCAAAGTTTTTTCCCTTCGCATTGCACCGTCTCTTCCACTAGAGCTCCAGAGGGAGCGGCATCACCGGCTGTTTTCGCTATGCCGTTTTTCCTCCACTTGAGCCATTTTCGGGAGAGGTCGGTTGCTGTGGATGGTTTCTGCTCTGGTGCTCTCTGGCTTTTGTGCGCTCTCCTCTCTCTTTCTGAGATGATAGTTCTAAGGTTTCTTTTGTGAAGGCTTTTATGTGGGCAGAGGCTTACCTGCTATCCAGAACAGCTGCTACTTGTTCTTATGAAACACTTATTAAAGAGCTTAAGGGACATTTGACCATCCTCTTAGTGATGGCATGGTGCCTATGCATCTATTAGCTCTTAGAGTAACAAAAGTGTGGTGGAACACATAATTGAATCTCGCACTCTCATCACAAGTTCAGGTTGGCCAGCTAATGTGCTGGTGTGTTTCTGAACTCTCTGAATGATCATATGATGGATCAGTTAACATCCAGGGATGAGCCCTCCTCTTTTGAGGATCTCATTTCCCTCACTTTACAATTAGATAATTGGCTTTGCAAGAGAAACAAGGAAAGAAACTACAGGTCAGTGCTTCCGGTCTGCCATCATTGAGTTTCCGGTCCGTGCTTGCACTGACGCCCTCCACTTCTGGGCCTCCCAGCTTCAAGTATTAGTGGATTCAGGGGCAGAGCAAGATTTGCTAGATAGCAGTTTTGTCAAGTAATTAGACATCCCTCCCTTGCCTCTACAGCACTCTGTATCAGCCTCTGCTTTAAATGGTCAGGTAATTGCCATCATACTCAGTGCTTGAACCAGTACATTTAATAGTTTCAGGTAACCATCATGAGCATGTAGCCTCTTATCTGTTGACTGCTCCACTTGCTAAATTTGCTTATAGATTGGGACTTTGGTTATTATTTTGGTGCCTGAAGCTACACTGTAAACGTAATTTTGTCAGTTTCATTATTTGATTCATGACTGTAAATAAGCAAATTAGACTAGTTCAAATGAAAGGCAACAGTAAAAACCTTGAGTTGTGTATAAAAAATATCCTAGACTGAGTTTAGTTTCACTACTACTTCACTGCTGTAAATGGGTTCAAAGATTCTTCAGTCTTTACCTATTTTTGGGCACTCCTTTTTTTTTTTTTACTATGGATTGTCAGACTGCCCTAACTTGAGCTCAAGAAGGATATACTTTTTACTTTTTAAAATGAAGTCACTGTTTTTTCTCGACACTTGGTTGTTCTTGCCTTTATTCATGGAAAAATGTAAAGCTTGACAGTTACAAGTTTTTTCCCCCTTTTTTTAACTCCTTAGCTTGGACACACAATAAAATATTCCTTGTTTCTGCCCACTGTGTCATGACCAGTAAGAACATTAAGTACACTGTAGAACTTTAGGGTTTGTTAAAAGAACTTAGGGTTGTGAATCACACACACACAGAGGTGAAATTAAAGATGCATTTAAAAAGTTAGTTCCTAGGTGTTTGTTTGTTTGACTTTGAAATTCCCGTAGTTATATTAATTTTTCTTCAAAGATTGTATTTCTCCACAGCGTTTATTTGTGGTCTGACAATGCTGTTGATTGCTATTTCAGTGGTGCAATACCAGTAAGTGGGTTGGTACTAAAAATAGTTTGTTATATCATTTTATTTCCAACAGCCACACTGGCAGGTAATCAGTTGGGGGCCGAACATTGCTAGCAGTTTCTTAGTTCCATCTGTGATTTGAGCCCTCCCTGTGTTAGTCTATGTTGTGATTGAAATTGCAGGGTAACATACGCTATGCTGAGGATTCAGTGCAACTTCTTGCAGTGAGTTTTGACAGTATCATAATTTACAATCACTTCTACCACCAAAAAGAGAAATGTAACACTAGTTAATACAAGACAAATGAAAGCCACTTAAAGAAACCAAGAGATACATACATTTCACCATCTGAAATACCCCATACAATATGTTTTAGCCGATACTGCAGAATTGCCAGGGGGATCCTGAAGTTGCTTATATACTTGTTTGTGTTAAAAGATTAAAGCTAGTATCCAGCTTGCCAGTGTTGTAGATGATAACTACTGCCTTACCACAAAAAAATACAAAGTTAGAGAAACTAAAATGTGGTCTGCCATGTGTGTAGTTTAATTCCAACTTTTTATCTCCAATCTAAAAGCATACAGCACTCTTTTGACACACTACCATTTCTGTGCATTACATTGTAATTGGCAAAGATATAGATATAAGCATTTACAACAAGTACAGTTCCACCTTATTTAATTAAATAAGGTGGGCCTGGAAGTCCTGTGTGCTGGACTGGGAAAAACATTCTCCCCTTTTGCATAGCGATCCCACAGTCACACCATATGTCAGATGGGTTCTTTTATACCTTGTTCCAATAGGTGACAGGGAAAAATCTAGGCGACGATTTTCTGAAGGTGTAATTTATTATGCCACCTCTCAAAGTGCACAAAAGGACTATTTGTAAACAAACAAACAAACAAAAAAGAAAAAAAATACACTATTTACAAATTCAAATCCTCTAAACTCAGTTCTTCTATAACTCAGCCAGCCTAAAACTTATTGTGACGGCTTGACCACAAGTTACCCTAACTGTAATCGCGTTTAGTCTAATGATATAGGCCTCCTTTACCCGTTTGCTCCTCCCACTGGGCATCTTGTCTATCCATCAGGGTATCTTTCCCCACTAGGTAGTATGTCGCCTTGCTCCACTAAAAGGGATAAAGGGGTAGCACGGTGTGTACTCGAAATGACGGATTAACTGGCAAGACACAGAAGTTTGAGATCAACCTGCAAGAAGCTCCGAAAAAACAAAAGACCTGGTATGACCAGCAGGCACAACACCATGAATACCAGCCCGGCTGGCCCATCTGGTATCATCCTTACTGGGTTCCACAACAACTGGTGAGAAAAACTGCAACAGGAGGTTGAGAAGATGTTACAGCTTTGGGTTGATTGAGCCTTCCTGCACAGAGTGGTGCATTCCAGTAGTCATCATCTTCAAGAAGGACGAGTTGCTATGAATATGCATTGAGGATTTGTTGGAAAAGATTGGAACCACCAGGTACATTGCCACTCTGGATTTGTGTAAGGGATACTGGATAGTGCAAATGAAATAGTCCTCTCAAACATACACAGCCTTCCAAACACCAGCTGGACTCTCCCAATTTACTGTGCACAGGGTAACCCCCACCTTCAGGAGGGTGATGGAGCAAGTACTGCAGCGCAGGCGATCATCTGCAATACATGGGAAGAGCACCTGCAGCACCTGTCAGAGGTCCTTGGAAGGATACCAAAGGGCGTGACTGACACTCTTCTAAATTTGAGTGGGCACAGCAGGAGACACGCTACCTTGACTAACAAGTGGGGTGATGCGAAGTGTGTCCACAGGTGGATAAGGTAGAAGCCATCCAGGAATTCCTCTTAGCTTCGCACAAAAAGGGAGGTACGTTCTGTTCTAGGACTGGTTGGCTGGTACAGAAGATTTGCCCCAGTCCTGACAAGATAGGACCAAAAGAACCCACTAACATGGACAATTTAATAAATGCCTTCAATACTCTGAAAGCCTACTTGTGTTCCCTCTCCAGTCCTCAGGAGCCCTGACTTCAGCAGAAGATTTCTGCTGCCAGTAGATGCTTCCTCAGTCAGCCTTGGAGCAGTCCTGGCCCAAGGAAATCCTGGAGAAGAACATTTCCAGTTGCCACTTGAAATGACATATTTCACTGTGGAGAAGGAAGACTTAGCCAGCAAGAGGGCACTGAAGAAACACCAGTATCATTTATTTGGATGGGAATTTGATTTGGAAGCCCACTGAGCCTTCAACTACACCATTTCCATTGAGGGACAGCCAGTCGAGAGGATTTTCTGCAGAAGGCATTTGGCCTACTCATGTATATAGCTGCAAATTTCACTTGAGCTATTCTAGCAGTTTCCAGTTCATGGTAGTCTTCACCCTTGGTGGTTCCTGGATAGTTCATTTTTTCTCAGATCTGAGGGTGACAGTGCAGGTCTTCAAACTGACCTTGGCGAAGTGGTGACATCTGAATAGCTTGTACTTCTGCACAGCTGTTTCTGCACAGCTATATATATATGAGCCTGTATATATATAATTTTTACCCTGTGTCGATTACAGAAAGTCCAAAAGAAATTCAGACTTGTGCACCCACCTCTTGTTTTTCCAAATTAATTAAAGATGTAATCTGCACAATCATTCCACCATAGAAAAAGATAAATAATTTAAAGCCTAAAATTACCGTGACATCCATTGCCATAATAAGTGTACCTAAACTTCTGACCACAGCTGTATCTATTGCTAGTTTGAAATTGTTTTGATGTACATTTGGCAAAATATCTACTGGATGGATGACCAATAGGCAATGAAAAAGACAGTTACCAGAAGAGTGTGCCAAGCATGGAAAGTGTTTGGAGCATGTGTGTGTTCAGCAGCTATAATGCTTGCATTTCCTTTTGTTTGCTACTTCACAACTCTTTATTTTGCTGCCACCTTCTACACCGCTACCTCATTTGTTGCCAACTTTTTGCGGTACAAACACATAAATGTATTTTGGATAATGTGGCTTCTGTTGTGAACAGCAACACAATTTGTGTTTTTTCTTTTCTTTTCCTCTGTCACTGTCATATAAGCCTAAACACGTGTATTTTGCGTAACGTTAAAATTAGATTTTTTTTTTTGCCCGCAATGACCCAATAACGGCTTTAGACATTACATCTAAAGATATTATGTTTGCATCCCAATCCTCAAAATAACTATTTGCTAATATGTTGCCTCATTAATGTTACAACCCAAAACTGTGCAAAATAAATGAATCAATAAATAAATAGTGTTACAATAGTGATGCATGGTAAAGTGGGGTTGAAGCATTTCTTGATTGTGTTGCCAAACTTGCATCTGCTTCTTTGTATTATTATTCATCTATTTGTATATTTATTTGTTTATTTTTTAAATTTAATATAATATGGGGTTTAATTTACAATAATGCGATAAGATAATTTAAAGTTTTTCATTCTCATCATGTGGTAATAAGTTGTATTTAATCTGCACTAACTGAAACCAAGGCCAGACTCTGCCAGTATGCCAGATGGCCTCTACAATTGTGACTCTACATGATTTAGAGGTGACAGAGAAAGAGAATTAAGATGGTTTTAAAAGGCTTTTCTTTGAAATGGTAAGGATGACAGTGCTTCGGCTTTGGACTGAAAATGAATAGTTGTGAATTTCACAGCCTTCCTGGGTGAACCTAGGGGATACAGATCAACAGTTTTGTGAGCAGCAGGTTCAACCACATATTGTGATGCTTTTTATTATAATGTTTTAAAGCACTAGTGTGTTCCACAGGGTCACATTGGGCTAGAAGTTCACACAGGTAGTTATTTTGAATATTATGAATGAACATTTCGGAAAAGCTGACCTTACAACTCAGTCATGAGTCATATTATGAGCTGATATTTTGTATGGTTCAAGTCCTAGAATGAAACGATTTTGTGACATAGTTATCACTTATCATGATGGAGATTTTTATGACCATGAGAACTGTCACTCTATGCTGTTTTGAAGTAGACGCCAAGATACAGAGGAAATGAGAAGCTTTTCATGTTTAATTAATAATGCTAATGAAACTTAATTAGAGCAGCTTATGAAAAATGCATTCAAATGAGAGATGAGCTTTATCCTTAAATAACAAGCCTCCTGTGCTGGATTTAGTGTCCTATTACATGCTAATTAGACTGCACGAGGGACTGTTAATGAGCATAGATCATCTCAATCTTTAGCACAGCAAGGCCTTCATCAACTGCTTTTGACCATATATGTGGAAATGTTTTTTTCATAAGAATGTGTACAGATTGTGGTATAACTGTTTACTTGTGTGCAATAATGGCTGGAAATATGTCTGTGCGACTGTCATTATACAGACGAGTGTTAGATTCCAAAAAAGATTAAAACTGTTATTTACTATGTAAATAGGATTCCTTTTTTTTTTTTTACTTGTCTTTGTGACTGATCTAAAATCTTTTGTGAAGCAACATGTTAATTGTAATAGTTTGTTTTTGTTACCAGAAATTTTGAGAGTGGCAAGTGCATTATAAATCATACAATGAATATTCCTGCCATTCTTTGAGATTGCTTATTAAAAATGCTTTTGCAGATTGCTGGGTATCAGTTCACAGTTTACAGATCCCAGAAAAAAAAAGTCTTTTGAAGGTTGCCCTGTTCATTTTGTGTTCACGGAATCCAATCCAAAATCACACTGCCAGATATATATTTTAGAATTTTTGCATGCAATTTTATACGTTAGTCATGGCAGTTACTCACATCTGTGTTCTGCTCTTTTATCAAAATTCAAAATGTCAAAAATAATGGATTTGGAATGCTAAAAAGCATATCTATTGGTGCATGCTGTGTGCTGAAAGTACATAGATGGTCTTTATGTAGAGAGACAGGAGTGAACTGTCACAGCATGTGTCATCTCCAGCTTTATAACAGCTTACTAACATCACAGCTCAATTGCTGAAAATGCCTGTATACCCTGCAGGTAAGGGTCTATTAAATCCTCCTACACTCTGATCCTGCTCCTACGCCTGATTCTATCTCAACCTGTAAGGCTTTTGGTCAGTAACACCTATTGCAATTTGCTTCTCTTGAATTCCAACAAATTAACCCTTGGAAAAGGAAAAAAAACAACCATTGATTTTATAAACAACCTATGGTAATTTGTATCAAGAAATAAATCACCTCTATGATACATATATGTAAACTAATTAACTATATATGCACTATCTCTGTGCCAAAGAAAGAAAGGGGGTTGGATGAATGGGTGGATGTGTGCGCTCTGTTTTACACTGTCAATTTGGCAGACGCCTGCAGGGGCTGGTGTGTTGCTATGGTGATATGAGCAAGGCATGAAAGAGCAGCAAGGTTTGCCTAACAGAACCAGTCTTATAAGGACTGATAAAATAAGAACCTTTCTTTAAGACGCTTGCATACACTCTCGCATATGTCTATTCAAGACAGCCTAGAGCATAACTCCTAACCACAGCACAGTTTTAAAAAAAGTGACTGCTGCCCATGTTTCAATTATAAAACATTTTCTTTTGTGAAGATAAAAATTTGCTTTCACTTCAGTAATCTACAGAAGTTGATATTTTTATTCTCAAATTACAAGAGGTTATGTCATTGGCCAAGTATTGTCATTAGAAAACAGACCACGTTTTAAATAGGAAAAACTAATGTTCACAAAACCCTGAAAATGAGGATTTCCACATTTAAAATATACAATATTGCCTTCAGTTCCTTAAAGACAAAGGTTTAAAACAAGAAGTTTGTATTTGAATGTCTTTTGTTCATATTAATTGAGATAGATAAATAGATAAATAAATACTTTAACAGAATTAATTATTAATTGTTAGTAAGCAAAATGCTACTTACTTTCAGGCCCTAAACAGTCAAATAGTGTCTGCTTTATCAAGTGCCACAGAGGTTCTCAAGAAGAAATGGTTTTGGAAAAATGAAGGAAACGCAGCAACACAGAAAATCACACGTTTGGTCTGTTGCAATATGTACTTTAAGGCATTCCGGCAAAGAGGCCTGATTTATTAATGCAGACTGACCACTGTGAGAGAGGAAATTGTGTCTGACATTTTGTGTCAGGGAAAAGCAGGTGTAAAAACTGAAACATCGTGTCAGCCACACTTGTACAAAAAGACAAGCTAGATCGAAAGAAACAGTGAGATGGACAGTGGAAGCCCACACAACATATAATGCATGCATACTTTTGCATTCTTCTGACTCTGTACAATTAAACTTGCACACTTTTCAGGTAGTTTGACAGAAGTGATGCACAACCATTTTTTAAAAATAAAAAAAGTATGATGTTTTAAGAAACTCTAAAGTAGTTGGAGAATCTAAAATAATTTTAACATAATTTTCTTCTCTTGAGTAGTTCCACCAGGCCCTTGCTGAATGCCACCTTTCTGCCTTCAGTTTTTGCTTTCCAAAAAAGCATCCATTATTGAGTAACTCAGTATCCCATTTCTTTTCTTTGAGAAACTTACACTTCAATATGTATGCTGCTACTTCAATCAACAGTCACATCATTATACACTCACAACCCAGTTCCACTGGCATCCTTACTAGCTCATAACATAAGTTTGTTTCAAGGATGATGTGGCGTGCTTAGTAACATGAGACACAGTAATAAAAATGTAAATACTAAAATCGATATAGCAAATTCAAATATACCAAAAAAATAAATCAATCTCCCTTATCATTTTTGAGAGCTACTGTATGTCATAAAGCTCCTGCCCTGTTTGGATACATCTTTATATTATTGCCCTCTAGTGGCTACAGTTGGCTACAAGTGCTGCTTGTTTCATGATCCCAGGAAACTGTAGCTCTCTCCAGCTGAGATGCCAGCACTTTATTTTTCTGATGGTTTGTGTATGCATATTGTGGATAAACCTCTTATCTTTTATGGTGAAGTGATGGGAGACTACTGTACTAGACAAGCTGATGCTGGCTCTGCATTCACTGCTCTGAGATTAGTTATGATTTGCACTTGCACAGCTAGGATTAGCAAGTAAACGACCTTCAGTGATTGATCTTCGTAACAGATTACTTGACTAACCACTCTGGCCAGCATGTGTTATGTAGAGAAGATGGAATGTGAAAAAAAGTCCTGAAAACTCATTTATTACTTTACCAAGGAAAGCTTTGATTGTGATGGAGAGGGCAGCTCTTACCAGGTCTAATAAAAAAGGCAAGCTGGCCAGATGCTGGCTCAACCAGAACTTTCTGATAAGCATCTATGAGAATGTCTTAAGGTAATACATTTAACCAGTTGGTTTGCCAACATTCCACCTTAATTTTTTATTAATATTTTATTAATCTCCCCTGTAGGTATTGGCATTTACCTGCACTATCAGTACCTACATTCCTTCACTTTTCAAGCCTTTAATTTAGCTGATCTTTTGGTATTAATATATTTTAATGTTTTTTTTTTAAATCAAGATTTAAACCTGTGCTTCTGAGCTCATGAACAACTTGTCTCCCCCCCACTACAAACATATGATTTATACAATATGATGCAGGACAGTAAAGAGACTGATAACGATGTACTCTCCCTTTTGTTGTTATGGCGACTTTGTTTGTGCTGTTTCCCTAATCACTTTATTTCTTGGTTTTTCAGCCTCCTTCACTTCCATCAACATGTCTTTTCACCTCATATTGGGAGTTTCATCAACCAGCTACCAAATGCAACTTAAACACATTATGTCCAGATCTTCTTAACTACTTAATTTGTCATGATAATTGAACACTTGGCCGTGAAATTGCTTATCAGTCAATTGTCAATTACTTTTCTTCTTTTAACAGTGCAAGATTGTGTACAACATGGCTATATGTCCTAAACACTTAACCTAGAATGTTTGTGATTGACTTGAATTAAGGTCTATTCTCCAATCATATTATCACTGTTTAATTTAAAATCCACTGTGGTGGTACAGAGACAACAATGCAAAAATTACAGATATTTATAGTCTTAAATGCATGAGTTGGCATATATTCTCAGGAGTTATCATTTGGTTGTGCAGGATAACAATCAATCTAAAAATAAGTTAAAGACATTTGACAAGTTGGGATTTCATCTATAATACATCCAACGAAAAAAATACACAAGATGACCCACACCACGTGTGAGTTCAAGAAGACGACCATTAATTTAATATAAATATAAAATGAAAAAATATAATTGTTTGAGTGCACCTCCAAGTCCAACAGAGTGAGTGTGCCTTGGCTAAGTAACACATGAAACAATGAAGAAGCAATTCAACACTAGGATAAATTGAATATAAGAAAAGCAAACACACACATGGTGACAGAAAAAAAAGATATTCACATAGAGCAGATAAAAGTTGTGAGTGCAGGGATCATTTTTGGGCTCCGGAGCAAACATGCCTTGGAAAGGACATTTGTCTGATATCATAACCACTGTCTCTCAAAAATCATTCTACAAATAAGTTAAAGACATTTGACAAGTTGGGATTTCATCTCCAAAATGAAAAATTAGAAGTGACTGAAAGTCGTATTTCTTTTTTCACACAACACACAGCCTGTGTGTGAGTAACAAACCATAAGAACAACGCTGCGCATGTGCAGACAATTAATTCAAGGGGCCGGCTTCTCCCTCCTGTCTGCACAACTGTCTCCACTGAACAAAGTAGATGGAAAGATAAAGAAGTGAGAGCTTACACTCACAGACTGCAATCACCAATCTAAAAAGATTTCTGTAGTTGAAGTGAAGCAAATATTCATATCTCAAATCTAACTCAATCCCTACACAACTAACAAAGAACTGAATATTGACAAACTATACCACCACTGTTTGCATTATCTTTTGCTTTTTGATATAGAATGAGTGAACTAATAGTCAATTAAGCCTCAAGTAATAGCTATTTACCATTTAAATATGACATGAAAATAACTAGTGATAATGTAAAGTTAGAATTTATGCTTAGGCATTTTTCAAAATGGCTAATAAATGCTGTGTAGTAAGTGCATATTATTTGTGTGTCTATTTAAAAATAGAAATTCTAGAAATATTAAAGAGCTTTTAAGTGTGGCATGTGGAGTGCTGTAAATCACAAGACTGTGAACCAGTCGTGTTTTTTCTCATTTTTTCATATTAAATTGCCATTTACTGCAATTTGCTTTGAGCTGTTTGGTTTAGGCTTCGGCATCAAAATAACTCCTTGACATCATTGTTTGTCTTAGAATATACCTGCTCACACTGATAACATTGTATGCAAAACAAATAGTGCTTCAAGGTACAAAATTAACAATAGGCGTTCATTTGAATTCTCATATGTTGACCTCCTGGGAATTACAAATCAGCTACAACACATTAATTATAAAATGACAACAGCATTTAGTAATCATTAACAAATACAACAGTAATAACATGATATGTGTGTCAATCATGAGAAAATGTCATAAAACCAGTGACAACTGTCAGTTTTCTGATATCAGTAATAGTTATTAAGAGTTATTCATTTGGGTAAAGCATGTAAAGGGTAAGTCTGTTACATACGTCATTATATTAATTTCTGAAAAGTACCTTTTAAATTACTAAATTACTCTTTTTCTTGTTGTAGCAAAGACAACATACAGTACAGTGTCATAAGTTTAATTGGAATTCTTCTGAATAACATTCTGAATGATCAACAATATGATAACTGCTGTTCTGCTGTTATAACCTTGTGTTCTTCACTTTTTACTGCGTTGCAGTTTAACCAGGATGTTGTACAACTTCTTCTATCTTCTGGCCATGCTATAGAACAATTGACTGTTTACTGTTCTCATTAGTGATCCGCTACAATCCAGTCATTATTCCAGCTGACAGGTCAGTGTACCCTTTGGGCGAGACTAATTCGTTTTCATGCGTGAGCCCAATCATTAATTCAGCCAACAGACATGGCCTAGAGCTTAGAGAAGACAGAACAGTGAATACTTTATGCTGCCTTTCAGCAACCTCAGCCAAATCCGTAATTAAGAACTTCCAACCAGGACAGATGCACTGGAGTGGTCTGCAAAACTGAGTAACAACCACTGACAAAGCGTCTGATAACATGATCATGGCAAGGTTTTACAAGCTTTCAACCTGTTCATTACATGTAGGAAACACCTACAAAAGCAACTACAAATAAGGACTGGATATTCTGGGTTTAGTAAATATGTATCGAGAGGTGCATTTAAATGATGGATCCAATAATCCTAAGCAGATCGTACCAATTAATACTTCCACAGATTTTGTGCTTGAACAGTACCAGAATTAAGACCCAGTTAGCACTGATACTCTGTGAGTGTACATCAAAAGCAAGCTCTATCATCTTCCAGAAGGAGCTGCACTGTGCTCAACCACCTCCTTGTAACAGCTATTTTCAGCTATGTGCATCTAATCAAACCAACTGTCACAAAAGTGGAAGAAATGGTCTGGGCTTATAAGACCCAAATGCTCCATTTTTTTTTAAATTATTCATTTTTCAAAAAAAAAGAAAAGAAAATGAAGACAACACCAGTGCCTCAGATACAAGTTGTTTTCACTGGTGCTCAAATTACTTGACTAAAATTACTTAAGCAGAGTTTAGGAATCACTCCTCCACAGGCTAAAGGAGCATGTTTTGGCCTTTCGGTGACAGGTGTTGTTGATATATCATCATCATTTATCTGTGATCAATTGGGAAAAAAATGTTCATAAATCTTGCCAGTAAAGCAGTGGCAACTTTAGAGATACACATTTTTATCACAGATATTTAAAAAAAAATCTTTTCTGCTCCATGTTGGTCATTATAAATTCCCTTGGGTGTTTGACCTTCAGTGTGTAGATTGATGTATGTGTAAAGTTTGTCACTAGAAGACTATTTTCTGATTCCTGTGATGAAGTGGGAAAGTTTCTTTGTGCTATCATAAAATTACAGATAAATATATATGCTGATGAAGGAAATATATCCGTATTAGGTATCCAATAAGTGAAAACAACTTTAAACATCCACTCTGGCAATACTTTTTTTTTTCAAGACGTTCACTCGACGATCCTAAATCTATCCCAGGTTATATGATAGTTTCAGAAAAGTGATCCAGTCGATGCCTAGAGACATTTATTTTCCTACTTATTACACTGACTACTCTTGTGCGATTTAAAATTACTTTTTTTCATGTTGACTTATCCCATTCAGGTTTTAACTTATGCTGTAGCCTTGTTTTTATTGTTTGATTTTTTTTTTTATATCCATACTTTCGATACAATTTGTATATGCCTATAGTAATCTTCCACCCACCCAATTTTATGCATCTTTACACTTTTTCAGCTTTCTTTTGTTTCTTCCTATTTTATTATTCACCTTGTATCTTTCGTTTGACTCTTCTCTTGCAACTCTCTTTCCTATTTTGTGATTCTTTTGTGATTCTTTCCTACTCTCATTTATTCCTGTCCTCTAGCTCCCTTTGTGTTCATTACCGTGCGCCTAATCCTTTATTTCCTCTGCCCATCTTTTCAGCTCTTTATGTCTCATTTTTAGTGCCAACTATATAATCTTGTACACTTAAATTAACACAATTAAAATAAGCAATAGCAGTGTAACAGCTGCACTGGCTTTTAAGCCTGTTTTCTTGGCCAGTAGCACTGCAGGTAAGGCTTGACTGAGAATTAGCTAAGCAAACACAGCGGCTCCTCTCTCAGATGCTGAACACAATCTGATTCCAGAATCTTTTAGTAAACAGTTGAGAAACGCAGACTCTGTTACTGCTTACTGCGAAATAGCTCCAATAATATGGTAGAAATTTAAAGTCAGGTTTAGTACATTGAACTCTAACTATTTTGAAAAGTGAAATACAAAGGGTTAGGGCAGTTTGTTCAACTTAAATGTCATTTTGCAATGTTAACATGCAGTATTATGTAGCATGAAGGATACACACATTTTCTTTAATTGTGTATAAAAAGGTAATTTATACTTATTAATCTTTGCTTTCACTGATTTTGCAAATTTGCAGTCTGATGTCAATTTTATTGTCAAAGCACAATAATGTTAATGCTTAATAGTTCTGTCACTACAATTAGGTCTGCCACAGTTGACAGGGATTCACTGTAATGATGTATGGTTTGAAACAGTTTACCTATGATATTGTTTTAACTTCAGATAAAACTCCCTCCTTTCTTGTGATAATATGTAAACTCCTACTGGACTTCTATCAAGGTAAAATTACTTATTTTCAGGCACTTTCATACGATAGTTACCTGCAGTGATCTGGATTGCCAGCAAGCATTTTAGAGGTAATAAAAAAACAACTTTGCCTCATATTATGACAACTTGAAAATCTCAGCAGGAGCATTAAGATTTCTGAAAAAGAAAGTCTTTTCATGTTGTCAGAGATGTTTCAGTGACAGCAAAGCAAGTGATTTCATGTCTAGGTGAGTTAGTGCAGGCTGGAAAATTTTTGGATTACTGAAAGACATTTCCACATGCCAGAAAATACAGCCTATCTTGATGTTTAATATAACTTATAATATAACTTAACTTTAATATAAATTAACTCTACAGATGCATTGAAACTGTATCAGGAGTCATGTTAAACAGAATGGATTGTAAAAGATTAATAGGGGTATTGAACATTCATGGTAATACAAAGTCACTGACTTGACCTTGTGTTTTTTGTATTTTATGGATTACAAAAATTGACCAACTTAGAGGTCAAATTCAAAAACACTTTCATTTATGGATAATAAGCAACCACCACAGCTGCAGGCTGAAGACACTACAAGTCACAGTTTCTGTAGAAACAGAGAACCCATCAAGTCCTGAGGGAAGACTGAAAGAGAAATGTCGCAATGAGCAAACATTTAGAAAACAACTTAGATCCAGAAATAGATTTCTGGATGGTTTTCTGGATCTAGCTGAAGAGACTGGCTGGGAGAAAAAGGCTCTTTGGGGTGCGTTTGTACATGGTTTGAGTGATATATGCAAGATGAACTAGCTGGCAAGGAATTTCTTGTGTCTCTCAACTCTCGTTTCCCTGCTTCCAGATAAGACTGCTCAAATGACCTACTCCTGGAGCTCCTTACTAGTTGCCTCTACGGCCTAGCGAAGCCTAAATATGAGAAAAACAGCTGCAATAATTCCTGTTTGTGAATTTTTAAATAAAGTACTTTAAGACAGCCTTAGCTCTCACCAGTCCCAGTTCTCACAGGGTGTTGTTCCAGTGGAATTAAGAAGCACAGCAAACATTTGACATTCTACAAAAGGAATTTGTCTAACCATCAGTCCCGATCTAGCCAGACAACTGTTCACCAAAGAGGACAACACCATGGAATTAGGGCTAGGACAAGTTCTCTCATAACACAGCAAAATTGTGATGTTCATGATCAAGAGAGGTCAAGATGGCATTTTATGAATGGAGGCACTGGCTGGAAGGCTCAGAACAGTCACACATCATCCGGAACAGTCATAAGACTCTGGCCCACCTCCAGTCAGCCAAAGGACTGAATGCACGGCAAGCAAGGTGAGCCCTTTTCTTTGCACAGTTCTGTACCTCCAAAGCATTCATTATACGTGCCTTCAACCTGCATTACCTGTGCCACCTCCTGGACAGAACTCAGTCTCAGAGAAGGACCCACCCATTAGACTATATTCCCTCATCTGTAAGATCACAAGGATTCCACTGGGCATACACAGCCAGACTCAACTGTTATCCTGGTCTCCCTGGTTCAGGACATGCAAGAGTATGTTTCTGTCTATTCTGTTTGTGCTAGAGCTGGGCGATATAAGATTTTTTGATATCACGATATGTTTTTTTCATTTCAGGCGATAACGATATACATCACGATATAAGCCAAATAACTATATTTGTAAGATTTAAATGTGCCGTTGCTCACAAGTAAAATGTGAAATAATCAGCAGCTTGTTTTGATTTAAATATTTATTTCCCATAATAAGTTCAACAGGGTAGATGTACTTAAGGAACATGAGACTTCAGTTTCAGATAAATAAAGGCAAATATCGCAAACTACACAAAAGGCAGCCGCTAAAGCGTTTAAGTTTCAAAATAGAACAAACAAAACAGACTACTAAATTGTCAATTCCACTTAGAAACAAAATATTAATTCTAAAAATAAATCTTAGTTTGTTTTACAGAAGAACAGACAAAATTGACTAACTTTTGTCAATATCAAATAAACTGAGAACTAAAAGGAAATTCTCAATCTCTCCTTGTTGTATAGCTTAGCTATTACCTCAATTAGCTGCTTGAATCCTTCATTTTCGAACGTGTTTATTGGTAGCATGTCTTTAGCATGACGGTAGGCTATGGCATTCCTTATGTCGCTATGTCTCTTAGCTTTTTTGTCATATGGTAAGACGCTGGAGAAAGCCGACTCAATTGACTGTTGTTGCTTCACAGGGATTCTCCTGGTTGTTTTCGATGACGAATTAGCGCTTTTAGTCTACGGAACTTCTCTGGCCCTTCCTTTCGACAATCTCTCCGGCATTGGAACCGTCATCTGTGTTCTCTTCGGTAGCCTGATCACCCAAGCTCTCGGTTGATTTTTCTCTAGTGGGCACACTCACTTTCTCCATTACCCGGCCACCACGGGGGCTGGCTGCTTCCCAAACAAATACACATGTGCGGCTTGGCACTTGTGCTGTACGTAACAAGTCACGTGATGTGACGCTGCGGCTGTGATTGGTTCGGCTCTGCGCTACTTAATTTGGATTGGCTGTGCTTTCTTTTTTTTTAAGACAGGAAGAGAGAGAGATGAGGTCTATCGCACTAGTTTCATTTTTCTATCGAGAAAAAGTTATTTCGCAATACATATCGTTATCGTTCTATCGCCCAGCTCTAGTTTGTGCCCAGAGTAAATCTTCCTGCTCACCCCCTGCTGGTCTTCTTCAGCCTTTACCCAATGCTGAATGACCTTGGTCACACTTTTCTGTGAATTTCGTCATACACATGATAAAAAATAAAGTTAAAACACATTTCAAAGTACAGTTATATGCATATTTTTTTCTCTCCTTTCTAGAACAACTGAAGTACCAACAAAATCCTCAAAATGATTTCAACAGTGATGCTGCTTTTCCAGATGTGCAAGCTGCCTGTTCCATAAGTGGTAATGCACCCCATGTACCATAGAATTGCAGGTCTTTCAACTGCAAAGTGAAATTTGCACTTTTGTGCAATAAAAATTAAAAAATGGCTGAAATCAGCTGATTGTAGCACACGTGCAAGTAGAACTGATAAGCAGGATCAATAGGCAAAAAGACTACCAATTCCAAGCAATTGGATTACTGAGAACCGGTTCTTGATTCACATATATGTATGTATGTATAGATGAGGACATATTTAAAGTCTTCACAATTTCACTTTGACAAACATTACTCTGTGATTTTTCCACAATTTGCATAAATTATGTTCTACATATAGGTGAACCTCTGCCAGCGTTACTTCTGAGAAACTCCGCTTCTCTAAGATGCTCTTGTTAAACCCAACAGTGTTACTGACCGATTAACCTAATTAGTTCCTCCAGCCATTTCTTTTTATTACCATTTACTATTCCAGCCTTTTGTTGCCCCAACCATAGATTTGAGACGTGTTGTTCCATCAAATTAAAGATGAGCTACATTTTTTTTTTTACAAAATTATACTAGTGTCTCAGTTCAGTTGCAAAACAAAAGGGAAATAAAGGCTACCACATTTCTTTGGATCTTATAAGGCTAGAAAAAGTCTCAACAGTAAAAGAGCATTACAAATTAAAACATCCTCCATGATGTGCCGTAAATGTGGAAGTCCTTCAGCCATATCAGGACCTGTTCTATCTGTTAAACCTGTTGGGGCAGTGAGCAGCACAATGTCAATATTGTATTCTGGCTGTTAAATCGTTGGGAAGAATATCTTTCACTGGATCTTTATTTTGTTTTGTGCGTATACTTGCACATGACAGGTATTTTGTTTTTATAATTTCACAGTAGTATAAGATAAAACCCCTCCATGAAATGTCATGGAATATATAATCCCGATAGAAGAAATATATTTTCAGCACTCAGATTTAAATCAAATATACAGTCTTTAGCAAATATGCATTTAACTTAATTCAAATTTAATTTAATTTTCTAGTTTCTCCATAACTATTGATAACATTCTACCTTTATCTAAATAATATCTGAGTTGCCACTGAGTTGTCAAAGTAAACATAACTAAATTAAATTGAGAGTGAAAGAAGTAAAAACGCAATGCCACAACCAATCACATAGACATTTCTCCCATAACTCTGCTGTTAGCATTACTTTAGCAGTACAGACACACACACACACACACACGCTTACACACACAACACACGGCAGTTGGGGGGGGGGGGGAGTTCTAACAGCACCAATGTGCTTCAGGGTGATTGTCCTATAACTATACCAGTGATGTCTGATAAAATAATAGTAGATAATAGTCTAGAGTTTTGTAGAAGCTATAAGCATCCCACTCTGTCTAAAGGGGAGGTGAGCATACAAGCTGGGATGTCAGCTAACAAGCCTGTAAGTAAGTGGTAGGAGTGCTGTGGAGCAATCCATAGACTCAATAGCAAACAATCAGATCAGTTAAGTAGAATTTGTCTGTCCTTTTTGCAGTTTTCAGCAATAAAGCTTGCTTTTTTACAGAGCCAATAACAGATATCTAATTTTATCCATTTGACCTCCACATGCTTTCCATTTCTTCTTGGTGAAATTTCTACATTATTTTCCATTGTAGCATGTTGAATTAAATGTAAGTTAGTAATACTTCACTTTGTAACTTAAATAACAAAACAAAATCTGAATGGACATCACAAAATGGGATGTTTTCTCCCTCGAGATGTTCTGCCAGGCTTTTACTGCCACCACTTTCAGTTGCTGCTTGTTTGTCTCTCTGCCTTCAGTTTTGTATTAAGTAACTGAAAAGCATGCTCTATTGGGCTGACATCTGGTGACCAACACAGTCATTGAAGAATATTCAATTTCTTTGCTTTGAAAAATTCCTGGGTTACATTTGCAGTATGCTTTGGATCATTATCTATTTGCACTGTGAAAAGTAACTATCAGCAGTGACACTAATAAACACTAATGGCCTAGTTCCAGTAGCAGCCTTACACACTCATGCTATAACATTGCCACCACCATGTTTGATAGGCGTATGTACATAATCATGAGCTGTTCCCTTGCTTCGTTCTGCTAAAAGTTCATCCTGGTTTCATTTGTCTATTTTATTACTCTATTTTGTTTTTATTTATTTATCTTTTTTTCAGAATTAGTCATGTGAAAAGGAAAGTTTCCAATAACTCTATGCAGTCATATAAAAAAACTGTGTACACCAAATGATTAATTAGGTTGTACAACCACTTTTAAGCAGCAATAACTTAAAATATGACTCTATGGCTTTATCTGTGTCTTGCATTTAATTTTCACACCTTCTTCTTCTTCCACTCTTTTTCAATTCATTGGGGTTTGCAGGCATTGTTTATGCACAGCTCTCTTAAAGGCGTGCCACATCGGGTTTAGAGGTGAACTGCACCTGGGCTATAGCAACACCTTGATTCATTTCTTTTTCAGATTTGCTGATGTTCTTGAGATCACTGTCCTGCTGCATGGCCTGATTTGGAATAAGCTTTAGTTGTTAGAAAAAAAGACCTCACATTTGATTTTAGAATAATTTGATATAAAGATGAGTTTATGGTCAAATCACTGCCTGCAAGGTTCCAAATCATCACTCCTCCATCAAACATAACAAACATAACATGTCTCATTAAAACTGCTTGAGAGTTGTTAAATGGTGCTATGCACATTTAGAACTATATTTCCAGAGAAATGCAGCCACAGTTCTAAAAGTGCAAAAATTGCAGAGGCAAAGCAGGAGACAAACAGTAGAGATATTTCCTTTAGGTGAAGAAGTGGCTCAGTGAACTCACCACACACTAGGGCAGTTGACTGAGACCGCACAATATCCTCCACACATTTCCATTTGTTTTGCAATTTTCGAGTAGGGTCATGCTTTAAAACTAAATGCACAAACTAATGAATGACCTCTTTTCTGACCTGCATTGGCCCAGTACCTTCCTCAGGCATGCTGGTTACCATGATTGCTGCAGTCAAGTACTAAACTACTGTGAACAGAACAACTAAACTGAGTTTGCACTACATTAACTTATGTTTTATGTTTTTCATTGCCAAACCGATGAATTAGTCTAACTTAGAGTTAATGAGTATCAGAAGAATTCAGCTGAGGCCCACAGTGACTGTATTGGGTGAGCCTAGACCCCGTGACCCATCTGTAATGCTGATACTGCGTGAATGGAGCAGTGACATTATCTTTTATTTTTATTACACAAAAGGACAAGAGCACAATGGTAAAGTGAAAACTGCATTCAGGACAGAATAGCTGAATTATACTGTTAGCACAACTTCCACTTTTTGCAAACATTTGCACAAACAGCACACTAATGCAAAGCTAGCCAAGAACCCAGAGTGATATTAAAGCTGAGTACATGCCGACTCTGAACTTCCCTTGTATTGTCTTTTTCATACATATAAACTAAAAGAAAGATCATATGTGTGTCCTCATTAGGATAGGGATTTGTGTTGTTGTATGGCACTGTAGCCTAAGATTTATATTGTTAACTGGTGTTTTTAAGACAGTGTGTTTCAGGTCATTTTGCAGAGTAATAGAAGTAAGTAATTTAGTTTACTTAGCTTTGAAACAAATAGATATGGAATCAGTTTGCTTTGACTAGCCAGTGGTGTGTATACCATACTAAAGTCTGGAACCATCAAGGAAAATAAAAACAAAGAGATGTGAGGATTTATTAAAAAAGTGTAAACATGCATGCAATTATAGAATACAAGGGGAAAACAACACAGTTTGTACAATTCTAACAAGTTTGGAATAGCTGTGAGGTGACAATTTAGGAAGCAAAAAACATCAGTTACAGTTGTGTGACCATTTATTTTGACTCCCCATAGACCACACGGTAGATACACCACAAACATGAAGGTTTTAGCAGCCGTCAGGTGGTAAGTTATTGAAAAGTTTCACAGGTTAGGAGAGCAAACAGGCTTTGCTGTTCTCCCCATGCAGTTTGCTGAAGCCGTAAATGCTTTCCCCGATTGTGAAGCAAGTATTCTAAACTTTGAGTGAACATTAAGTACAAAAACAAAAATACAGTACCATATACAATATTAATTCTAACATTTTTAAAAGCTGTAAGGGCAATATAAAAAACATACCTTGTTAAGCAAGTATCTCTCTTCTCTAAGCATTACACAGTCACAAAGCTGGACTTCCAATGAACAAAAGACGCATGCGGCACACACAGAACTCACTTGTTTGCAGCACTGAAAAACATACGGCTGGACCTACAACACTATAGGTTCTTAAGGTATCTTTATGTCAAAAAAATTAACTGTGTGATTGTGATTTTAAATAAGGGAAAGGACAACAAAATATAAAAATCTTGCATATTAAAATATTAAACTCATTCATCTTTGGTGTTTTTTTGGTATTTTGTATGAATGTATGCTGCCTTCCAGCGTCAAGACCGGCAAGGGGGCAGTTATAATCTGTCAAAAGTATGCTGAAAGTTAGAAGACAAGTAAGGTACAAAGTAAGTGTTTAGTGGTTAATTAGTTGTTTGGGTTAGAAAATTAATTGGGGGCAAGTGTGGCTCAGGTTGCAGAGCAGGTTGTCTACCAATCAGAAGGTCAGTGGATTGATCCGTGTCCATGTCTTGAAGTATCCTTGGGCAAGATGCTGAACTCCAAGTTGCCCTTGTCACATTCGCTGGGTTTGAGTGTGTGAATGTTAGATAAAAGTGCTTAGGTATAGGTCAAAACACCCAGTGTGTGTGACTGGGTGAATTAGACTTGTAGTAGAAAATGGTTTAAGTGCTCAAAATTCATTAGAAATGTAAGCAGTGTTGGGAAGGTTACTTTTAAAATGTATTCCACTACAGATTACAGAATACATGGCCCAAAATGTAGTTAAAGTATTCCGTTAAGTTACTTAATGTGAGTAATGTATTCTGAATACTTTGGATTACTTGATATATTATCCTGCTTTTTACAACTACATGAATGTACTATTGCTTTGTGATTTATTACTATTACTGAAAGCTACTTGCCCCAGAGCTAACATTGGTAGCTGGTGTTGGTTGAAGTTAGTTAACTTGATGGATAGCATTAACAACCTGCAAATAATCATGTGCAGTTCTGAAAGCAGTACCAACTAGATTTTTAAATCTTAATATAAAATGAGTAACAGTAGGGTGGACATTAAGTAAGGCTGCACTTTTTGCAGTTATCTTGTATAGAAAACTATTTCTGTATCAGTAATATGTTTTCTTTCTGTCTGCTTTCAGAACTGCACATGATTATTTGCAGCTAGCAGGTTGTAATGCAGCCTTCATTAATACCAATAAAATCACACTGCAATAGTACGTCGAAGATAGTGAACTGGCACATAACCCAGGTAGCTACCACAACTAAAAGAAGGTAGTTGCAGTAGGCTAACATTAGTTTTAAAAAAAGAACTTACTTCCAGATGTTTCTTTAGGTTGCAGGTGGATTCTTGCTTGCTGCTTGGAGAGCAGCTTGGTTGCTGGCAAACAGAGTTTGCATTGCACGGTCAGATTTCCAGTTGGAACCTCTTATTGCTATAGTTGCTATAGTTACTCATATTTGGTATTTTAAATATGTAACGCTGGTACGTGTATTCCATTACTCTCCAACACTGTATGTATCAGTACATTTACTAATAGTCTAAATAATATAGCAGCAGCTTTTCCAGAGTTTCTCTGGTAAGACCAAAAAATATATTGATGTCCTATGACAAACCATGGGACATCACAACTTACTTGTAAATTAATACAGTATCGCAACTGTGTTACAGAGGTTTGAGCTTTGCATCAAATCAAAATTATGGAACATATAAGATACTGAGCCAAAGTGTTCTTTAGCTGGATAAGCTGAATGTCTCAGAGTAAAGTGAAGTCAGTATGCCAGTACTGACACACCTACTGGACAGAAATAGAGATTGATCCAGTGAGAGCAGCCAGTAGCTGAAGTGGAAATGACCTCAGCACACCGTAGGGTCAAGTAGGTGTCCCATTGCCGTGTGCTTCATTCACTGAAGAGCAGTTCAGTAGTTTCCAAAATATGCATCCATAAACTGAAGCTTGAAGTTAGTGTGAAAGCTGTGAAGACTTTGTCCATCTGCAACTCATCCAGGAAGTCTGTGGTATAGAGTCAACTTTTTACAGCAGATCCCTCTCACAGATTTCAGGCAATTCATTAAATGTCTCAGTCTGTCAAAAGATTGAATGTTTTTAAAAAGACTGTTACATCTACGTCAAATCATTTTAGGCCAGCAATAATTTTTTAACTGTGTCTTTATTCAGATTTACAGATCAAGGAGAAAGAAATTGAATGTAAAAAAATAATTCATCCTAAACTTAAACATAGGTAAGATTGACTATAAGTGCAGTTCCTATGAGATTTTTTAATTAGTATTTTTTTGTGATTACTTTTTTTGTGTTAAGCTATTATTACTAGTGGAAGTGGGTTGCATGTGGAAGATGTTGGCCCATCCTTGTAAGAAATGTATGACTTTCTCTTGTAAGTGTGTGAGACACACAGATATCCAGACATCAGACAAAGGTTTTAGTATAACAGCTTTCTAAGTGTAGCAGCTTTCTGTGCATAGTGTTTGCTGTCCCACAAAATGTAATGAAGGTCAGATCCATGCAACATTAACTACAGTATATCGCTGCCTCCCCTTATTCCTGCAGCCTCTTTATGGATTTATTATAGACTGCAGTAGCTGCATCACCTTGTCTGCATGAACTTTTACAGTGGCTGTGGCTATGTTGTGGTAAAGTAAAAACCCTACATTAGCTTGTTCAACAGTTAAATCACTTGTTACATGGTTACCTGTTACCTGGTCTGTTAGTGATGTCTCCACGTCTTAACTCCCACGATTGTTTATAATTACAAATTTGATTATCACATCATTTAATAACGAGTTAATCAGTTAATGTTTTAACAAAATGGAGGACAGTGTAGTCCTTTCTCCTCCTTTCCAAGTGGCAGTCTTCAGGAGAAAACACGACTACTTTCTTTTATTTCAACATGATTTATTCTAATATACTTGGAGAATATAAAGGTATAAGACTCAATTATGTTTAGATGAGAAATTTAAATTAGTCATCTGTGAAGTCAATTTGCAGATTTAAAAACTACCTAATTGCTTTTTTTGTTCAGTATTGCTTGCTGGACTGAAATGTAATTTTAGTTTTCTGTTTGTAATTAAATTACTTTTAACAAGATCCCCAATGTTACCCAGTGTTTTTGTTTAACAGCTCTTTGGGAATCTCCTTGTTGGTGCAAAAATATTATTTTCTGCCTGTCAAAATGTTATCATTTGGCATTTTTTATAGATTTACCTCAAGAAGGTTGAACAAATTTAGTGCTTTTGTGAAATGCTGGTAGTAAGAAAGTGTCTAAAGATAGATTTTCAATTTTCTGTTATTCATAAACACAAGACTGGTTCACCCTTTGAGTTTAGTGCCTTTTTTATGCTAGAATGAGTCATTGGTCATTGTTAAATTTTCTAACAAAAAGAAAGAAAGAAAGGAAATAGTCATGTACAAGGACTGGACTAGAAGTGAATGAAACAAAACTATCCAAAATATAAAAAAAAAACTAGGGTAAGTTTTCAAGACAGAGGTTTAAAACAGTGGTCCCCACACTTTTTTGTGCCACGGACCGGTTTATGTCCGACAATACTTTCATGGACCGGCCTTTAAGGTGCCGCGCATAAATACAACAAAATAAAACCAGTACCGGTACCAAAAAAAAAAGAAAATGTATTCATAACACACGGGAAAAGACCCAGGGAAACCGAGTTAACGAAAAAACCCTGAAAGCCATAAATTTCACACCCGGGCCTCAACTCTCGTGGCCCGGTACCAAACGACTCCGGTCCGTGGCCTGGGGGTTGGTTTAAAGCACGTTAATGTTTAAAAAAAAAAAAAGTTTAGCAGATCTTCAAGCAGAATCAGGTAAAGAAGGACACACCAAATGAACGGAAATGCCAACTGAAAAAAACATGAAAACAAAAAATCCCAAGTCGTTTTCTAAAAATGTCATTCTTCACACTTAAGCAATGTCACATATTCACACCTGACAGTTGGCAAGTACAGCTGCGGCTGTGTGGTGACTAATTGGCACAAAAAGAGCATGGATATAGTAAGAGCTCTGTGACAGGACACTTGTTAAGAAAATATTTCTGAGTTTCTTTACATTTCAAATGATTCAAACAGTTACCTGCTAATGACTAACTCAGTTAAAACTAAGTTAAAACCTAAAATATTGTTCTGGGCGTCCCTGTAATTTCTTCTTTTCCAGTGTTTTGTATTATTATCTTGCTATAAGATGAACCACTCAATCTGTGTTGCTTCAACACTGTCTTTAGATTTACAGTGTGTCTATATCATCAGCAGAAGTTGTTCCACTTTAAACCAAATTAATATTTTATTTCATTTCATTTGTTTGTATTATGAAGTTTACAAACTCACTCCCATTTCTTCTTGTTGCATGTTGAAACCTTACTTGGAACCTTCTTAAGATCCAACCATGCAAAATATGATTTTTTACCATTTTTCAGGTGGTCTTAATCTTTTGATTGGGACTGTATTATTGTGCTTGCTTTGGTACCAAGTTATTCACTGGCATTTACATTCTTACATAAAAATTGGAGAAATGAGTTTGTACTAAGAGTTTTGACTGATAGTGTGTGTACGTTATGTCTATATATGTATAGTAATTACTGTAGGTCTGTATACACACATATGTAAATAGGTATATGTACACACACGCTTCACAAGCACTTACTACAAACTAATCTTCCCCTTTTGTTTTCTGTCAAATTAAATGGCTTCCTCTAAATATTGAACCAACCAGCATTACAAAGCAGAGTGAGGAAATGAGCGCTAATCACTGCATTTGTCAGTCAAGCCTAATGCTATTTATGAGCACGGCTTTACATGTCCTCCCTGTGGGGGTATCATATCAGGGCATGCATTCTGTGTATTTTCACAGTGTAAGGCTATGTGCCCTCACTGGTGGGGATATGTCTGTCACTGGCTCTCTTGAGGCTATATCAGGAAGGAGACCATCTGTTTATTTTGTCCTGGCATCACCTCTGCTTACAATATGTCATAAGCTTATATTTTCTGAAAAGGTATAAAATGATGTTTGGAAACATTATTTGTTGTTCCTTTTTTTTTTAATATCATGCCTTTTTAAAAAAATCCTGTTTATGTTTTATGAAGGATATTTGTTACAGTATTGTTGCATCAGCTGGTTCATGCTCTATGCATTCATGGCGTGGAGAGGTTAGCCTATCCTGTGGGACGACGGCAGTGTTAAGTTAAAAGCAGTGAAATAAATTCCTCATTCATCTAATGTCTTCTTTCATTTTCCTGGAAAGTTGGACTAACATGGGTCACTGTCGTTTCTCATTAAGACAATATTGTTTTTAATTCCGGGATTATGATTCTGACTTTGATGGCTACTTAAAATCACTCATGGATATATTGTGCATATTTAATATAAATGTGGAAAGATAGTTATTTCATTGAACAGTATACAATTACAGTCTCGTTTGCCTCTAGTGCTGACCTGCCTGTTCCTTTCTAACTTTCTGCATGCGCTCTGTTTGTGTGCACTGTTTGTCTCTGCAAAGGCGTGGCCACTTTCTGGTTTCCTGGCTGGTGCACCTGTCTGCACTCTACTCATCACCCACCTGCCGCATTTAAATACAAATTATAGAAATAAACTCACACTCTTAACGGAAAACTTAGCTCCTTTGATTGTGTGCTTTTTCTTCAATGGCTAACCATGGGTCTCGTCTGTGATCTAGATCCCTTCTTGTTCAAAAGCTATGCATAGTCCCTGATCTGGATTCACTGCTTGCCCACTCTCTAACCATTTTCTCACAGACCTCCATTTCCCCCTCCCCCAGGCCCCTCATTGCACATTCTGAACTTCATTAAAATAAGGCTGTTAACCTGATTCCTAGTGTTCCTGCTTTAGAGTCCTCCAGTCCTGTTTAAATATAACATATGGAATTAGGAAAAACGAGGAAATTTGGCTGCATCAAAAGCTAAAAGTGTCTGTCAGATTATTGTAACCTGCCCCGTTATTTTTATATGCCAGGAATATTTTATTTCACAGATGAAAGACACAGTGTTAAACCCTCTGTTTGTGGTACCTTACAAAGTAGTTGTTTTCCACAACTGTCAGTGGCTTGTAACTAATAAAAATTTCTTCCAAAGGAACAGAAGACAAAAAAAAAGAAAACATCTCTGCAAGTCACATGCGAGAGCCGTTATGTGACACAAGTGGTTATCTTGAGAATTTGAAATGGATGATGTCCTTATTCTTAGAAGACCTCTATTAGACTGCTAAAAGTACAAAGATTGCCAAAGATGATGGAAAATGAATATTAAGTGCAATACATCATTCTTGTCTGGCTAGTGATATGGCAATCCTGGATGGAAAATTAATTTGATTTCCACTTGCAGACTGACATTGTGAGATGAGGAGTGGTAGCAGAGTGATTTTAAATACACACACACATATCTATCTATCTATGTATATATATATATATATATATATATATATGTATATAGACAGATATATATAATTTATGGTTTTTGCCTCAGTTAAATGTGAAAATCTGGGCAATTACAGATTTTGTTTGTACTTGTGTGTATGTGTGTATTTCATTTTCTATTTTTTATTTTAGTGAGAGGAAGCAAAACTTATACTGAAAAATCATGGCACATGCAAAGATTTGTGCGCCGTGTTAAGTCAACACTAATAATTACACTTCTGAGTTATTAAAGCATTTAAATGCTTTTAGTAGCCGAGTAAGACTCTTTTTTAGATATTTCTCCACACTTTAATTTGCAATTAACTTTAGGTTCTGAGATACTACCTGACATTATCCTCTCCATCTGCATGAAGAAGCTAGCACCTCTTCATGATTGTCTCACTGCACAAATTAGTGCACTGCTAATAACAAACTGTCCAACACAGGGCAAAATAATCCTGATGATGAAGGATCCCCTCAAGCAACAATTTCAAACTTACAATGACCTGCCCCACTACAGCATGGAAGTTTCTGTCAAGTTTTAACACTTAAGTAAGCACATAGGTCAACAAATGTTATTCATCACTTGCAGGCTATACCAAATCTGCACAGGCCTCAACCCCCTCTTCTAGCTCATCATAACAAGTGGATAATAATATAGATCCAATAGTGGAGCAACCATCACTGACCTTGAGTTGATGACACCAAGCTATAAACCGGGAGTGAATGAGCTATTAGTTCATGTTTCCACCTCATCAGATTTTTACAGTGAAGAAAACAATGTTATGTCATTTGAAGTGGAAAAGTGTACAAGTATGCTGGTAAAGACAGTGAAGGTGATCAGGACCAAAGGGGTGGAATTACCAGAAAGCTGGATAGCATACAGGAAAGATAAAAGTAGCTGGGTATTTCACAGAACAACAGGAACTGTGGTCAGGAAGGAGCATAGCAATAGCTAAATACTATTAAAGAGTAGGAGAGGTGCTAAGAAACCAGCTCAGTTTTAGAAATAAGATCCACAATATCAACAAGTAAGTCCTACCAGTCATCAAATACCCATCTGGGATAGTTAGGTGATTAAATGAGGAGATTCACGCTGCTCATGCAAAAACATGAAAACTCGACAGCACACAGGGTCTCACGCAAAGTCCACACTCTGAGACTCTTCAAGGAATGAAAAAAGGGAGGAGGAGGATATGTGAGTCAGAGTCACACTCTGGGAAGAAACAAGGAGCATCCATGAATGCATCAGGAAGACGCACCCCTGAGATGAACTGCTACAAGAGCGCTTCAGGCAACCGAAAACAGGCAATGATGAAGAGGAAATATCATGGAAGACTGGGCCTCTTCAAAATTTTTAAATTAATTATACATTTAAAAATTTGAGGTTAACTGAGGCCTGGTCTGCCATCAGCTTTGCAATCTGCTGGCATAAACCCTGTGATTGCTGCGTTCACTGAAACTTGTCAGACATTTCAGGCAGTGAGAGTTGCTGTACTGTGATGTATAAATTTTGATATGTTTTTAGCCTTTATGTTCTTTGTAGGTATTGGCTTCATTTCAGTTGCCTGGAGGAAGAGCCTGTGATTACTGAGTGCAACAAGGTTTAAAAAGTCAGAGTATTTACCAGGCTCTGAGTTATCTTTAGCTGACAATTTCTTCCGTGACCTACTGCAGTTCAAATTATTCTACTGAATTAATAAAATTCTACAGCTTTATAAATTAAATGGGTACCAAAAGTTTTGTAGATACAAGTACTAGTTATTTTTTCATGTGTTTAGAAGTAATTTATACGTTAAATAAATAAAAAGTAACAATAACAGTTAAACATTACCAAGAGTATGCCAAAGGGGAACAAATAAATATCTGGATTTATGGTAATGACCTGCCAACTAACAAAAATGCTTTCAGTTTGGCACATGTTGCCTTTAGTTTCAAAGTGTAAATCTAATTGTCAGGATTTTTTTTTCTATAATCCAGAGACTTTCTGACTACCAAATGGCTGAATATACTGTTGCATCTGTACACTTAGGATCCGTATCAAGTGTTATGAATCTCATCCACAGTGTGGATTATGAACATATGTAACCTAGTTATTTATAATTAAATTCTGCAAAGTGTGCATCAGTCTGCAGTAGAGTGCTTCTTGACAAAATAAGTGTTAAGTGCTGAGCGGGAAGTGAGTGTTAGTTACATTTAGAGATGCATAAGAACTTGTTAACTTGCCATGGCAGTTTGGAGTTTTAACTTGTGTCTTTCAGCCTTGAGATACAAGTTACGTGTTAATGTTATACGTGCTAATGTTAATGTTATCAAAAGGATATTAGAAGTACTTGTGCAAAGTGTAGTTTACACTGTTCTAAAAGAATTTCCTTGAATAATGAGGACAATAAACAAGACTGTTAACTGGCGCTTATCTTTCATACTAGGTGCTTGCTCAGATTTAAAGTGGAATTTTTTGCTGTAGAAAGAAGTTTTCTTCCCATGCAGAGTGTACAGCGGACACTAATTTTTTTTGTCAAACTCAAAGTAATGTCAGCTTTAATTGCTGCATGGTCGTACTCTCTCCTGCACTTCATATTATTCATTGTTGATCTACACACGTCTGTTGCTGCCACGGACGTCGCACGCTCGTAAATATCATTGTCATGAGACACTCTCACAAACAAAATCACAGTTTAGTAACGCAATAACGCAGCATGCTTACGAGAAAGTAACAGTAATCTAATTAGTTATATTGTTACTTGTTACAGTTATTTGATATTATATTTTGGACTATCCTACTGTATATTACTGTATACTTGTATTCTATTGTACATATTGTATATCTTATTCCTCTGCTCCTCTGTCTCTCTTGCTGCATTGAGCATGTGTATGACAAAAGAATTTCCCTCGGGATAAATAAAGTTCTCCTTACCTTATCTTATCTTATCTTACCTTATTTTACTTTTTTGCAATAGTAATCCCTTACTTTACTCGTTACAGTTAAAAGTAATTGGATTACAGTAATGCTGCCCATTTCTGCTCAAGGCTGATAGGTAACTGGTAGTGAAACGAGAAAAACATAACTAATTAAGGTAAGAACAATCAGGGAATCAGAGCAGGACATGATTCAAACGATAAGTACTCTTAAAAGTAAAACAAGAAGTAACGAAAATACAAATACTGAGGACAAATAGTGCACACTGAAACAACAATACTCACATCAAACATGGAGTGTGAAAGCATAACTCAGGAATATGAGACAGAGGGGGAATCGATAGAGAAATAAACTGAAAAAACAAAAAAATACAACTTGAGCTGAATGAAAAGCATGAAAATGAAATTCAACCTCAGTTATATTAGGACCATGACAGCTCTAAGTTGCCTTTTTGGGGAGGTGGGTGGTTCTGGCATTGATTCCCTTCCCCCAGTTTGGAGTTAGCAAGCTTCTGTGCATCTTTAATTTACACTAATTAATACTTGTTGGAGAGATTGTGTTGCAGGCTAATGAGCTCTCATCAGTTTGAGTAACCCTATCTTCTCTTTTCCAGTACTGCACTCAGTGCTTTGTTGTGCTGTTGTCTCATGCACATGATGACAATCATAAACTGAAGTCTGGTGACAGCAGCAGAGAAAAATGATGACAGAAGCTAGCATGACCATAGATTTTATCAACCTGCAAAAGAGACACTGCTGAAATAAAAGAAAGGCTCAGAAATTAAGTTAAAAAAAATCTTAAGTAAAGTTGTCCAGAGTTTGCTTATCAGCTGTGCTTCACTCAGCAGCAGGGTCAGTAGGGTCTTTATTGCAACAGTCTAGTTTGCATATTTGATGCCAGGGACAGGCTTCAATTAATTTCAAAGAATTACTCTCTCCTTATTGCACTATTTGTGGAATACTAGGACACAGCCAAGCTTACCAATGCCTGGAAACAACTGTGGTTTCACATCACTATTCTGTCCATCAACAATGCTGATTCCAAGTCTATTATATAGGTACTGCAAAAACAACTAATAATGCAGATCTTAATTATGATTTCAGTTGCAGTTGGTTATTACATCTGTTGTGCAGCAAAAATATAGAATCATAGGAAGCAATGTGTCTGTGTGTGAGAGCCATAAAGAGTGGACAATTAAAATGCTAAAAATGTATCTAAAATTAGCCTCAATAAGAGCACACATTACTGACGAATAAGTGTGCTTTTTTGCGGCAAGCTAAAATGCACGATGAAAGGGACAATTAGTGCTTACACAATCAAAGGGAAACATATCAGCAAACCCAAAAGAGCAGAGACTGATTGCAGAAATTATGTTTATTGTCATTAGAGGTTGGTAAATTAAATTACTTCTTTAGACCAGTCCTTCTGAGCACCTCAGAACCCAGTTCTCATTCAACAAAAAAACATCTAAAGGTCTAATCATGCCAGACCCACAGCCTGCAGTCAGGGAGAGCCACTCCATTCACATGGTTCTTAAACTGCATCTGTGACACTAGAATCCCCAGGGCGTGCTCTCCACAGATGCTGCTGCCAGACTAGCTCTCTCGTCTACATTCCCTATTTGGAAGGAAGAGATATGCAAAGAAAAAAGAACACCCTTCTTTATATCCTTGACAGCTCATTACCACGGAAACAACCCTGGGCTGGCATCACTGGCCAGCCCTTCTCACTGGAGGAAACAGACAATAAAAAAGGGAGTGCTGAGGAGAAATGAGAGCGCAATATTATATACGATAACTGGACCTTTAATTAAAAAATGCTGAGTGCAGTCGTCTGCTATATTTTAAGCTAAATCAGCTTCACTCGTGTGGCATTAACCGTACATTTTAGTAAAGGGCAATACCACGTGTCACAAAGAGTTTCTGACATATCAGAATAAACAAAATTTTCATGAGGAGTATCGCTTTCTGTGTCCTATTATGGTTTGGTACACTCAGTGTGTTAAATGCTTTTGTTCAGGTGTGGAAATAAAATAACGAGGGGGAATAAGGGATAAGACAGACGGGTGGGGAAGCCATGCATTGGATTTATTCCTATTAGACTGGGAGGATGGGCTTTTCTGCATCCAAGGAACTTTAACCTTGATTATGTTTGGGCAAACAATGAAAAATCTGTTTAATTATCTATGTTCAAGTCATGCCCAAAGGTATAGGAAGCATTAGCAGAAACAACTGTAATCCCTCCTGTTTGTGGTAACCACCCAAGAAGTTCTTCTCTTTGTTTTGTTTTGTTTTTTGAATGAATGAGGTCAGACTCATACACATTAAGTTAGGAACTGGTTTTCACATTTTACATGAATTCTCGCATTTTAGTAATATCAAAATGGGACATGTAATACGGCATAAGGAAACGACATACATGTTTGCACTGCTGTTGTTTACAGTTGATTAATTTAGTGCCTATAGAAAACTTTTGAAAGTTCTTTTAATTTCCTGAACCTTCTTTACAGTTTGAATGATAGTTAGGTGTCAAGTTTAATGGTAAGCACATGTTTTAGTTCAGCTTTAGCTGAACTTGGACTAAACCTCTGAGACTAGCTTAGCTCTGAGTACATTTCTAGAAAGACCAAAAGACTTAGAGATGGATGGTTTCTCAGTCTGGAGTTTCACACCTGGCATTAGCGGTTTTAAGGATGAGATACTGTCATGTGGAATTCATAAAACCTGTCAAAAATTATTTTTGGTTGAACACTGGAAGATTCAGAAAGAATATTTGTTTCTCAGTGGTCTCTGGTTTTAGCATTTAGACTTTAGAAAACAGTCATGTCTGGTACTTGTGGAAGTAGGTCAGTATTTTAAAATCAAGACACACATTTCTCTTTATAGCTCTGAGCAAGGAACCATGGATATACAGTTTTTCAGTTACATTTTAAATGACACTCCCTCAGTGACTTCTCTAATTGCTCCTATTTTTAAGATGAGTGAGACCAGAATGTGACTTCACGGAATGGGTGAATTATCCTTAGTCCATGCACTGAGACAATCAATCGATCAGTTGCATAAAGAGATGCCTGCACTCATATATAAATTTAAAAAAGGAGAAAACATGCAATGAAGAAATTTCATTTCAGTGGAATTTTTAACAAGTGATACTTGGAGATATATGCCGGTGTTTTCAGGTGCTTTTTATTAAACTTCTTGGGATGGAAATTTTTTTTAAACTGATTCAATATCGAGGGAGAACAATGCAAACACACTGTATTCAATTTTTAACTAAGGCAGTATCAGATTGCTGTGTGATCAAAAGTATAGAAAAATGAGTGATATGACATGGCTGTCTTGCTAACTTTATTAAAGATCTCTTTCTAGGGTACTTTACAAACCTAATTACACATGTCGTCATGTAGGTTTGATGATTCATTTCCATGTAGAATTGTGGATCGTTCAGAGACAGTAACAAACCATCTACTCTACTGGTAGATATTTCCAATTTATTTTTCTAACCAAATTTTTAAAAAGCGATGTGCTGATTTGGCACTTCACGCTTTCTGAAAAAGAAAAAATGTCTTGTGAAAACAGTTTTCATGGAGTCCTGTGAAAAATTAAATACACCTCACAATTCAGTAGCTTGCAGAACCAACTTTAGGAGCAATAACTTGAAGTATGTCTGTATGACTTTATCAGTCTTTCACATTGTTGTGGAGAACTTTTGGCCTACTCTTCTTTACAACATTGCTTTAGTCCACTGAGGTTTGCTGACCTTAATTTATGCACATCTCGTAAGGTCTCGTAAGGAGCTGACAAGTAAATAAATTGATGCACCAACTATTATCATATTACATATCCTCACAAACAAATATGTGGTCCGACACAGGAAAGTCCAATAAATTTGGTAAGAGCATGTGGCAAAGTATCCTAAAGATCTCCTAAAGAAAAGAAACACGCTGCTCTATAAGTTGTAAGTAAAAAAGATGGCCTGGCCAGTTTCACACTGAAGTCAATTAGTATTTAACTAACTTTAAGACACATGCTGAACTGTTGCGTATAATTTGAATTGGTTTTAAGCTCTTCCACATCAATTTGCTATTAGCCTAACAAGCACCAGATGTCTGTGTAAAACATGCCGGCTGTAAGATGCGAGGAAGCAGCAGGTTGACTGCTGGGGAACAGTCGAAGATGACGCATTTCTGCAAATTTACGCTGTGCTTGTTTAACAGGTGCTGATAAATTGCTCATATTTTACACTTACAGGGATAACAAGCCTCACCATTGTCAGTCTCAGCAAGACTCTGAGGTCTTTATCATAATCTTGGCTTTGTGTCCTCGTGTTCAACTCTGTTTGAAAAGTGTGACAGCAGAAAAGACAACATAAAGGATTGTGAAAGAAAGGCAAACGATCCCCAGAAATAGCCAGGTATGTACAGAATGATGATCTTAGAATATTCAATATTCAGTTTTATTTGTATAGCGCCAAATCACAACAACAGGCACCCCAAGGATGCAGGGTTCATATTATTTGGTTATTGTGTCAAATTCTGTCATCTTAACTTTATTTCCTTGTTTACCATTCATATGCCAATCTATTGTATATGTGTAATTCAAAGAGAACTGAAAGAACTGCAAAAGATTGCTAACGATCTCATAATTTAAACATCTTAAACTTGTCAGTATGTTATTTGATTTCACACTGACTCAAAATGTTGCCCCCTGCTACACAGCTATAATAGTAATGCCCTCAAACAAAATGAGCTACTCCTCGGTAACATTAGTATGGTGTATTTTCGCTCTTTCTTTCCACTGTCTAACCATATTGCAAAACAGACATAAGGAGCACGCATAAAAAGTTGTTGCTATTTTATTTTTATTTTGCTTTCCCCTAAACTGTACACATCTTAAAGTGCATCAGTTAGCCTGAGGGGGTTGTCTGAAAACACGGAGAGGAGATTTCTCCAGGTAGGTGAGCAGGAAACAAGACAGGAAAACAAGACCACAGCAGGCTATCACACACTGCTTTAGAGTGAAGCGGCACAGCACACACACTATAAGTAAGATCACCACTCTGACAGAGAAGCCAAATCTTCTTTCAGCCTCTGCTCGATCACCCTGCCACCTGTGACTGAATTGCATGTGCTCACTGTTGCAGAGTAATATAGCTCGCATGCTCAAGAAATGTGAACAGACTATCATTTTGCCTTTATTAACCGTAGGTACACTAAAACATGCAAAAATGATAAATATGATGTAACACACCTTTTTTCAGAGGACACCGAGGAGATGAAGAGCAATTGGTCGGGTTGCAGAGTGCTGAAGAAGCATCAGCATGGATAACCTAAGGGTTGTTCTGAAGTTTCTGGTGCAGCAGACGATCTAGTAATGGAGCAGAGTTAATTCAAATGCTGGGAAGGTAGATCAGAAAATTCACAGAAGAAAGGGCAGAGGTGAGTACCAACGAGGCTGGGTCAAACTGAAGCTGATGGGGTAACAACACTATGAGTGTGACAGTGCAGGTAAGGGAGCTAACTGGAGAGAGGTGTTGCAATGAAAATATGGCTACATTTTTTTTCTTTCTTTCCTTTTTTTCGCACAGAGAGACTTTTGTTCCCTGACATTTGATTGTAAGTAAATCGGAAACAATGCAAAATATTTGGGGGACAGTGATGGGATGCATTTATATGAAAATATGATGGCTTTCTACAAGCAAGATTCTCCGTGTACTTAAGTACTGTAGCGGCTTCTGAATTTCTATAATGTCTCATTTTTTGCTGCTGTTGACTAGTATTGTCAGCAATGTGACACACACAGAAGTGTGTGGGAGCAGTACATTTACTCAGTTGCATTTTCTTGAATTACTTTTGTTTCACAAAATTGCACTTCATTTGTATGGCAGGATGCTTTAAACAAATAAAAGAGATAAATGTTTTATTTTTATTCATTCAGCCAGACTTTTGTTTGACTCCAACCATTTGATTCAGTGCACCTCTAGTTGTTCTCTCTCTATTTTTCTCTCTGTGTGCTCTGCTCTGGGTGCAACCCAGTCACAGTGTATTCAACTGCCAGCAGCCAATCACACTGGAAGGTCATTGTTGTTTCCTTTCCAGCCTACAAAATTCCATGGCAACAAAATGCACTGCTGTCTTTGTTTACCTAAACATTTGGACCCTTAAGTGTAATAATAATAATAATAATAATAATAATAATAATAATAATAATAATAGGGCAATAAGTTACAATTTATTAAGTAACAGTTAATAAGCTATTGCAATGGAAGATGGTTTTATAACCAGTTGTATTAAATCAATCAAACAAAATATGAATGAACAAAAAAAAAAAAGTAAAGTGGTAGGTTTTAAATGAGATTTAAAGTTTATTAGATTCCCCGATTTCTTCTTGCAGGTCATTTTACAACTGAGGGACCCAGTCAATGCAGAAGTCAGGCATGGATTTATCAGTATGGCATCCTGCCAAGACTTCTCTAGCCACTGCTGTTATATGAAGTTCTAATAACCACTGTGAAAGGCTTTGAGCTAGACATCAGCCATTGGCCAATTCCCCCGCAAGTAGCTGGGCATACAAACCCAAGCAGCACTGGACTTTTTAGGCACACCAACAATATGCAGTTTCCTTTCACTGTCTTGACAGAGGAATTGGAGGTCACCCATGTCATTTAGCCGCTTCTTTATATAGAGACCCATCAAATTTTCCTCTGCAGTAACTAAATTTTAAACTTGGAGGAAGTGGGCAGAGAGTGCAGTGAAGTAGGCAGAAGCAAGGGTGAGAGACGGCATTCTGTTCTGTCTCTGTGGCACATAGATGAGCTTGGTAACTACACAAGAATTTACAATGATAAAGCCTCGGGAAGGGGTAAATGCCAGTTGATCCATAAGGACTGAAGATGCTACAGTTTCTTCAACTGCTCTGCTTCTGGACTAACTGGTTGAGCCATTGAGCAGGTCAGCGCTTGGATAGAAGCCTGAGACTTATCAATCTCACTTAGGTTGCTGAGTGAGCTAAGATCCAAAAATACTAAATGATCCTTGGTTCATCAGTGATTATATGTCCAAGTTGCATCATCTGGGTGTTAAGAAACTTGCTCTAACCTGAGTAATTATTTTGGCAAGGATTTTTCACTTACACTTAAATCACAGTTGTCTAAAAGCAATTATGCTTTTACTTGAGTACAGCTGGCATCTGTACCCGTCTCTACAGGGATGGGATGTGTACAAGCAAAATAGCCTTCCATTTTATAAAATGTCACGTAATTATGTCTAAATTCAAAAATCTCATTCAGAATCTTTGGCATGAAGATATACATGTCAAAGGGATATGCTAAGTAAATAGCAGCAAACATCTGGCTCTCTAATTTTAATTAGTCCAGGCTTATAGCTGGGCTCTGCTCTATGTTGTCACAAGGAATTTTCTTTCTAAAAGTTCTTCTTAAAAAAGCCAAGAAATACCTTGGATAAGAAAAAAACATCAGATTAAATTTTGAAACAGGTGCAGAAACTAGTAAGAAGTTCACTGTTAAATATGTTTTATGTGTTCAAGGTGCACTATAAAACTTTGTCGTTGATGATAAAGTACTTTCTCCTGTCACTCACCTGAGTCAGTGTATAAAATTATTCCAGTGCAAGTTTCGTTCCTTGTGGGCCTCAAAGACAACAAAGCATTACTTGGTTACTACAGACACTAAGGCCAAGGAAAAGCTTTTACATAAAAAAAGCAAAACTAAAATCAAAAACAATCTGCTCTTGAATTGTTGTGTAAGACTTCTTAGTCTTTAGTCACCAACCAGAACAGTTTTTTGGCCATTACGAGTCAAAATCACTTCTGATATATCAGGAGCAGAAGGCAGGTTCATTACCTACTACTGGGAAAGAAGGTGTGTTATCCTTTCTGATAAGCAATAGACAAAGTAATCAACATTATGTAGGTGAAATCTTGCAATTGTACTTGAATGTAAAATCTCTGATAGATAATGATGAATAATGATTGTTTCTTAACTTAAACCAAGAAGTTTTATAGAAAATTTTTATAAAAGGTCGATATATCACAGGTTATACCAGCAAACACTTAGTATTTCCAGTTGGCCTGCAGATTCATAACAACCCTCCTTTGGTTTTCTGTTAAATATATTCGACTACCATGGAAACATGACAAAATGTGTATCTTTGTGCTGATTTCTGAAGACGTCCTGTATTCTTTTTATTTCAAATCTTACCTTGTAGGCTCATGCATCACAATACTAGTTATGGGGTTAGAAAACCAGCATCTCCATGGTATTCCAGTGATCCATTTTGCCAGTGTAAACAGCCTGACTGCTCCTTCACCTACCTATCTTTACCTCTTATCTGCTTCTACCCTTTCCTTCTCGCTACGTCTATCTTGGTCTGACTTCGTCTGCCTCTGTCTCTTCAACCTGTCACACACAACTGCACACCTCACCAAAAAAATAGAAAAAAACCCCACTCTAAGCTACTCACTTAACCATTTATCCCTCACTTTCTCTTACTATCACTCTCTATTGAGTACTTTCCAGTACTGTAGTCATGAGATAGCAAGCCAGGAAGAGTTTAAAAAGAGTTTGACTTATTTATTTGTTAAATTTGTTTGTAATTTAAGGAATTTGATTAAATAAAGTGTGACATGAGCCCAGAAAACCTATCAACACAATGGCTACCTGGTCTATCAACTGCTCAGCAGTTTGGGGCATAGTAGGAATGCTTTACTACAGGGGTCGGCAACCCTAGGCACGCGTGCCACCTTTGGCACGCGAAGGGTTAACTGATGGCACGCACGACCATAGCTGGACTGGCCATTGGGCATACCGGGCATTTGCTCGGTGGCCCGATGATTTTTCTTTTTCTTTTTTTTTTTTGTAACGGTACAAACAATGAAAGGTGGTGGATTGTCCAGATGCTGGTCGGTGTGTAAAATAACTCAGTTGTTTGGTGGTGGCTATGGCGGAGCTTCCACAGATTCAGTAAAATTAAGTGGTGGAGGCCAGCAGGTGGATGAGAGAGAGGGGAGGCAGGAGGAGGAGAGACCCGAGGCAGCTGCCGGTCCGAGTGTCAGGTGAACTGAACTTCAGGTAAGAAGTTATGACTGCAGTCTATCTGGGTCAGATATAAACCAAGTTTAGGTGGAGTTTATTTTCGATGTGCTGACTTTTTACAGTCAGTTACAATAACTCGTACTGCGTGCTAGCTATGACGGAGTTTCTATACAGCTGGGTGGGTGCTATGATGTTATTGATAGTGAACTTTATTTTATTCATAAGGTTAGTTAGTAGAGTTGCCAACCGTCCCGTACAAACGGAATCGTCCCGTATTCAGAGAAAATATTACGCGTTTCGTGTTGAGCTGAGAAGGAACACAGTTTGTCCCGTACTTCAGCCAGGATGGAAAAGACACAAAGCTGGAGTTATTCTGTCGTTACGCTGCACAGCTGCATCTTCTTCTCCTCTCATTCTCTCCCCTCCCTCTCCTGTTTCTACATTAATCATGAAACTGATCAATAATCAGCTGATCGTCTCTCTTGTTTGTTTATCGCCCACTTTGCGCCAGAAAGAGGAAACCGCCGGATGTTGCACTAAACAACAGCAGCACGTTTAAGCTTGATCAGCTGTTGTTAGAATTTATTTAATATTAATTTCTAGTATCAGCTGATGTTTGCTGGAGCCACAGCTGTAAAGCTGCTGGTCATGATATCGGTTTGTATATCTGGTGAGAGGGAAACATGAAGATGAAACCAGGAGATGTCCTTACTGAATCATCAGAGCTGAACAGGTGATGTAGAAACAGGTTTACCTTTTAGATGACATGAATGAGTTGAAGGGAAGTTATGAACTGTTTCTGAGAGACAAATAACACCAGGATCCTTTTCTAAGTAGCTGACAGCTGGTAACTGTGCAGGGGCGGATCTAGCAAAGTTTTGCCAGGGGGCCAGGTAGGGCATTAACAGGGAAAGGGGGGCACAAAGAAATACTTTTCTTCCTTATTCTCATTTAAAATGTCTCGCTGTTATTAAATAATTATCTGAAGCTTACAAACAAAGTTTTTATCTGACGTAAAATGAATAGAAATCATACATATACCAACAAGACTGTACATCACTGTCACAACAGCGTTTGTTTTCATTCAAAGGCTTTATGGCTTTAATATCTGGTGGGCCGGTCTTTAGTCAAAATGCCCGGGCCGTTTTTTTTGTCCCAGTCCAGCCCTGGGCACGACACGCAGTGAGTTAATCTGAGAAGGTGCATCAAAAAATAAATGGCTGCGCCAGCAGTGCACATGGCAAATCAGCTCGCATGGACACATTAGTTGTGCCTCTTCTTAATGACGGTATCTTAGCTAACAACTCCAGCTATCAGATTAAACTTGTAATTGGCTAAAAATAACTTAGCCTACTGGTAAGAGGGTCGTTGTTAGCTTTCCACATTCCGACACTTCAAAAGCTTCAGGAGCTGTCCACTCATCACAGCATCAGCACCATGGAAATACACGGATACATCCGAAGACTCGAGACACATTGCATTTTTGGGACTTTCAGGTGTATGGACCAATGTTTTAATTTCTGATCAAACCAGAAATCTTTAATGAGCAGCTGGATTTGTCTTGCATTAACTGGCTGAGTTAATGCCAGTTAATGCGACATCGAAGCAGCTGGAATCAGCTGTGCGTGTTCATGGAGCTTGCATTTTCACCTGCTGGACATCACTACCTGACAAGTTTAACTGTCTTCAGAACATTGCAGAGGCCTTATTGACAGTATTTGACTCTACATATGTGTGAGCAGATTTTCTCTCACATGAGTGTCCTCAGGTAGCCATTTGAATGCTGGACACTCGGAGACCTGTGTCTCTGAGTGGGAGACCAGAGATCACATTAACATGTGTGTCTCTGTATTAACAAACATGCCATATTGGCCCAGTTTATTTTTCTTATCATTGTTGTGAGGAGACCATAAATAGCATTTGTATTTTCTGTTGTACAGTTCATTTGCTATTATGGAGTTCTTGTTCTTGATAAAAAGTGTCTTTTTTTTGTTTCAAAATAGCTGATAACTATTCGCTGATAGCTGCCAACATCTGCAAACAAACGTAATTCTATAAAGTGGAATTATTAATTATTAATTATTGTTATTAAATTTATTGCTAATGCAATCATATGGCACACTGACTTCTGAGGAAATTTTAAATGGCACTCGCCATCAGAAAGGTTGCCTACCCCTGCTTTACTAAATCATTTGGTAACATAAAAGCTGCCTTTAGCAGTTTCTGTTCCAACTTTTAAATGTGTCCTGGAAAGACTGCTTTATTTTGAAAAGTAATTGGAAGAGAAACAGTTGCAGACAGAAATACATTTAACTTAGACTTATGTTGCACTTGGCACCATTTGCTACAAGTTTATTTCCTTTTCTCAGTGTTTTTTTGTTTCTTTTTTGTTTTTTTCATTTGACCAGACGCGTGATTCACCTTGAGACACCTGTTATATGGTCTTTGCCACCAATTGCATATTGAGTGTGGGGATATCTAGCATAATGCTGACTCTGTGTCCCTGTACAAAATCTCAAAATAATCATTTTTTTTAACATTGTCAAAGCCAGAAAGCCATTTTTTATAAGCACATGCACCAATTACAAAATCCATTAATATCTGTCACTTTCTGTCATAAATCATACAACTCAACAGCTAGTCTCACTGTAATTATTGTAAAGCAAGAAGCAGAAGTCCATGATTAGGTTTAGTCATTATTTCCCTCCATGTGATTAATCTCAGCTTTGAAATAATAAATGGGAAAAATGAACCAGTTCTATGTCAATGTTTTTGTAATTGTGAATTTGAGCATGACATACAATTAAGCCACAGAAATCTGTTCCTGACAGTCTCTTCTCCCTTCTTTCTCTCTGTGACAAATGCAACAATCAATGCTCTGTCATGTTTGTGTTTGTGTCAGAGCATCTAAAAATATCATGAAACCTACAAATGTCAGATTGAATACTATTTGCGTGTCTCTGTTCACTCAAATGTCATTTTTCCCGCTTACACAACAGAGGAAAAAGCCTTAGATAACGCAATATATTTCTGTTAGTAATATTAGCTAGAATAAAATACATTTCTATTTCTATTGCAATATTTCAGTGTTGATTAGAAGCACTACTTGTAACGTTATCCATATTTTATTTTCATAATTATTCCCTCTACGAGAGGACCGTTTTATTTCCATTCAGAGTACAAGTTTAAATGCATGCATATCATCTCAATTCCCTGCTTTGTTTAAACTCTTATTAAAGCAGTTCCTTCAGCCCTTACTGAATTTATAAATGCTTTACAGAATCACATGTGCTTCAGTCTTTGCCTTCAAGCTTCAGTGAGCAGGTCGTATCTTAAATGCTAATTGTTAAAGGTTCACATTCTTGCCACTTAGTACTAGGAACTCTCATTTGGATGTTAATATATAGTTAATAAACACTGTTCAAACATAGGTCCAAGTCAACATCAAAGTGTGGATTTCTCATGATTTCTCATCACTGCTAAATTTTATTGATCACTTTGTTCAGCAGTTCTTCTTCATTATGGGAATAATCAGATTTAATGAAGCTATATGAGATTCAAAACTTTCCTTAACCTTCCAACATAACATGTTTAGCACTTTCCTATGTATGAACTGGCTCCAAGACAATGCTGACTAATGTTTTCTGGCACACTGTGTTTTAGGGGAATCAATTTTTCCACAATAACTCGGCCAGGCAAGAATCTGCCCTGTGGAATGAAGGAAAGCATATTACTCCTAATGCAAACCCTATTATCAAAGACACACAGTCATACATTATTTAGCAAATGCCAGTTTCACAAGGCTGGTTCAAAAACAAACATGAATTATTCATCCATACCCAGATTTTCCTGGTTTTCTGAATCTAATTAATATTAAGAACAATCAGCTCACCACAAATCAAACACAATAACTTTTCCCCCCGTAATGCATGACGTTTATGAGGAAGAAGACAATGGCAAAATTTCATGACTGTTATGTCTAATAGGTGTCCAGCAGTGTTGCTTATTCACAGTGGCGGTAGAATCCTGCAGTTATATTGATTCAAGCCAAGGTTAAAGGTTTAGCTATTATTCTGCAACTGAAAAGGGATCACCCTTTTTGCCCTGAGATCAATGAAGAGCCTGCAGCTATAATTACCATGAACTTGATGATGTTATTATAATGTTGGCATACAGTTGTGAAATTGATTATATAGCCCCATAAAATGCATGTCAGCGCACCCTGATATATAACCACTGTATCGATATTCCCACTAAATGTGACGTAATAGATACCAACACAAAGATATTACTGTCATGTTTTTTGTTTTGTTTTTTTCACATTTCAATTCAATTTTCAACTAACCACAGCAGAGATATAATGCTTGATTTAATCATTCTCTGGAATTGGTTTCAGTGGAGGGAAAAAAAGGTATTACTGTAAACAAGTTTCCACAGCTGGCAGTGCAACTGCTCATCAAATCCTTATATCAACAAGCAGCTGTTTGCTAAATTGTCCAAACAGGCCACCGTTAATAATAAAAAGGTCATAATCACATTGTCAGCACTTAAAAGGGGAATTTGATTTATAATACATGGTTTTAAGCATCATGACTACTTTTTAAAATGAATTTTCACAGATATTCCCATATATGAGCCCCCCCCCGCCAAAAAAAAGGAGAGAAAAAAGCCTACAAGTGTTTTGATAGCTACTGAAATTGCTCCAACTGTTGTCTAAATGTCACAGGTTACAATCCAGATGCCAGCTCATTCACACGAGGCCTGGGGGGAGCATGATAAAGGTTGCAAATGCCAGTTATGTCTGATAAAGTTTGGAATGGCAGATTTCTGCTCTGTTTGCACCGTTAGTTCATCTATAAAAACATATGCACAAAAAAAACATGCTGATTAAAAAAGAAAAATGACAAAGAAGAAAGTAATTACTTATGCAAATGTGTTTTCTTCATGTTTATACCCTTCATGTTGCAAGGTCCTATTGCCTGAGCAGCTTCTGACTTATGTCTTACTCATAACTCTATTTGATCATAGCCATTTCTCTAATATATCTTGTGAGTGTTTCAAACTCAGATTGCCAAAAACTGAATTTAAATTTATCCAAGTAAATGGATTTCAGTTAAAATAAAAAGCACTTCAGATTAAATTAGTGAATTCCTCCATGCATCTATTTTCTTCCACCTATACAATTCAGGGCAAAAGGGGCCAGATCCTATACCAGCACAACTTGAACAGGTCAACAATGTATTGCAGAGTGATCAGCTTCATTCTGTTAACCAAGACTGTATAAAAAGGCACAAAGCTTCTTTTTCACAGAGTGGATAAGTCTTTCCTTGTTCAGAAAGCAGAACTGGTAATAGGCAGTGATGAAGAATTTGAGAAAATAATATATTAAAAAACACACCAAAGGTCCTGCAAACAGACCAAGAATTAAATCATAGCTGGTCTAACCATACAAGTACATTTATTTTGTCTCTCAGTGCTGCTCTTTATTTCTAAAAAGAGAGCAGCTGTCTTGTTAGAAATGATAAATTTCCAGCTCAGTCCATTTAAACATAATAATAAAGTAGTAGTAAATGTTAAATGGCTTGAGTATTGAATCACCCATACTGTTAGCATTATAGCATGCACTAATAAAGATAATCACTAAACTAAACTGATTTGCTGGCTGTTGATAATGTTGTTTGTTTGCAAGATCTGAACAAAAATCGATATTGAATGTGTGCCATAAAAACCATAACAATTTAACCCCCTGCTTTTGAGACAAGTCATTCAAAGTTGCAAAAGTAAAACTAAGGTCATAACAGGATAAGTCGCAATATCACAAACATCGGTGGGATCAATCCTCTGGAGATATTAAAGGATAATTAAGACAAAATTGAATTTCTGTTCATGAAATAACTGTTCCATGATTACACTGGCATCCAAAGTACCACATGAATATAAAAAACAAAGTAATTTTATGTATAAGTAGTAATATATTTGCAATATGATGCACACCAGCAATGAAAGTATACAAGGTAATGATAAGACATTAATTATAAAAAATGGCTTCTAGCCCAGTTGTATATCATGCAACAACACATAGAGACATAGAGACAACATTAAACAAATCCCAGAGCAAAGACGATATACAAAGATATCAACTATTGAATGATCCCACTGCTTGTGCTGCTTAGTAAGACTTCCAAAGCTAACATCAAAACAGGACCCTACAAAAAGAGAATTAGTTATCAGCAGGGCCTTGTGCTCCAACCCAGTTCTCTTTCACTCTCATGCTACTCTCTCTAATGGATTAAATCAACATTAAAACATGATTCTTTAACTGTTTAATTATGAAATAAGTACAAAGATGAGAGTGTGTTGATTTTGTAGACTTTTTAAATGAAAAATTAATTAATCTTTTTCCTTATTCATTATCTTCAAATAACAAGAGAACAATCTCAAAGCCGAGAACCCAGTTAAAACTAAAACGCTATTATTAAAGCCTGACGTCAAAAGTAAACTGTCTACTACTATGGCTACTAAAGCCATATTGCAACACTTCTGTCCAAAGGCTAAATTGAATAAGCATAATGTTGATGAAGGAAGGAACGCCGACCTCAAGATTAGTGGGTGGTAAGCACTGCTGCTTGTTGGTTTTGCTACATCAGACATTTCTATGCACTTTGTAAAAATCAGAACTGAACACTAGTTTACCCAAATCTGCTTCTCTGACCCCAAATTCTCTGCTACTTGATTTTATGTCATGCATTTAATTGATTGATAAAAAGAGTAATGATTATAAAACAGTTTTAGAATACCTGAAATTTTGTTTATTTTTTTCTGTTACTAGGTCAGAGAGTGTCTAAATTATTTCTTAGATTCTGCAGCCCCCCAACCCTTTTTCCAAAAAAAAAATTATTTATTTACTTTTTTACGTAGATCATAGTTCTGGATAATATACTGTTTAAATATTCTCTTTCATGAGTTTGTGTGAGAGAATGCCTTGATCACATGTGAGTTAATGGGGAGACCCTCCTTATTTATGCCATAAGATGCTGGTGCAGGAACAACACTGTGTTATTTATCTTTTTCCCCTTTGTGTTTGTGGGTAAGCAATTAAAATAACTGGGTCACTGATTATTGAACTTGTGCTTGCACAGAGCAGCACACTGGTATCATACAATATTGGATCTTTCTTTTGATAGCTCACTGTGGGGAAGGTTCATGTTTCTTGAGGAAAGGAGGAAAGATGAATAAGGTGAGGAAAGCATGTGATCTTCTGTTTGTTGTAGTCCTGATCCTTGTACTAAAGAAATGGAATGAAGCATGGATATCAAGTAGGTAAGGGGCCTATTTCCCCATAAATAGTATCAACAAGAAAGCTGCATAGGAGAAAAAAAAGTCTTGCCAATGTTTTAGGGATTACTCGACAGAGAGTCAGTCTCAGCGAGTACTCATAACCTCACTCACAAGCCCCAGTGCCACACCACCATGAAATAACACATGGGCCCTATGTCTGGAGTTTGAGATGACTGACAGCCAGTGGGACCTGTAAAACAGCCCAAAGCAAACTGATTACTGCCCCCATCAGTATATGGGCTGTCACTGTTATCGAGAGACTGTCAGACTCATTCTCGGTGTGATCCAAATCAAATGTGAGCATCAGTCATGTAGGGCAGCTGGGGGCATCAAACATCCTCTGTTGTTAACCCATTAACCTTGTTGTGTGATGTTAAATAGTTACGGGCTTTAATTTGAAGGGGAAACTAAATAGTTGCCGCACACTGATCCCACAGGATGTGGTTATGTTTTCTTACCTGATGAATACTGTAGGCAAGAAAGGGTGACAGTTAAAGAGACTAAAAGACAGATAAATAACTATTTTATCACATCTTCGAGATCTTCAAGCTAATAGCATATTCCCTAGATGCCTGGAGTACAGGCAGCTTCTTTGCTGTTATCCAAACAAACAAGAGCTTACATCTCTTCTCAGCTTCCTGTCTCGCAGCCTTGTTTCCTAGGTAACCATGTCAGATGAATTGAGAGGGGGACTGACGCCCTCCAGAGAGCCAATCCTCTCTCATCCAAAGTTTGTCTCACTTTAGGTCATGTGACATCTGTTCCCATGACAACCAGGTTGGAGGGCAGTCTGGATATCTCTTTGATCAAGGAAAAATGCCACACATGCCAGCAAGCAACCTTGAAATCAAGGAGGAGATGCAGATATGCACTGGCTCTTTATGGAGATGTAATAAGCTCCTGTCAGCTCATTCACAAAAGCTTTTGCTTACTTCTAGCACAGGAATAGCAAACATGCAATTATTTATTTTCTATCACCAAATCACAAAACAGTAAAATTAGGGCAAGCCTATAGTAAACCTATATAGAGTGTCACTGAACAGGAAAAAATATATATAATTAGCTTTATTATTTATTTATTTGTTTATTTATTTATTTTAATCCAAAGTATAACCTTAGTTAAAACGATGCCACAAGAATAAGGTAAAGATTGAGTGGATGCCCCTCTTGTCAGCTCACAGAAGCATTAATCACCAGCAGCAGTCACAAAACAGATTTTATTTTGTGAGCAGGTGGCCTTAAAGCCTTAAAGGTCTTTTGGTCTATGATAAGCATTTGGCCTTTCTAAGCCTTTGAGCTCTCGCAAACAAAGAACCATCCCAAACCTCTGGGCTGAGGTAAATGGTTGACTTTTCCAAGCCTTTTAGTCTGCACAAAGCTGTTGGAAAGCGTCCATCAGATAAGAGGTTCCCATGGGCATCCTTTCAATAAAATATGTGACGGGCAACAAATTGGCTTTAGACACCTGTCGTAATATAGAAAGGCCAGTCATTTTTCTGCTCCACACTTGTCTCAAAACATTGGTATTAGCTGGTAAATTGAAAACTGGTTAATTGGTACGAATAGTAAATTATTACAAGCGAGGACCGCAGAAAATAGTCATTTAAGAAGAGCACTGATATAAAAGGGCTCCTTTCACATCTTATACTCTAAATCATGAGGTCAAATCTTATCAATGAAAAACAACAGGAAAAATCACACCAGATGTGATTTCTTGCAATTGCTTCAAACAGTAAACTTTGAAAAGGCAGGCAAAGAGAAAACATATTCTGATCTTTGGCACAGCCATTTCTTGAAAAAAGCAAAGAAACCCTTTAGCATGGGCAAAGTGCAAATTCTACATAAATGAAGCGCACAATAAAATCCCACAAATGGTCTCAAAGAAACTGGACTTGCCTTTAAAGCATCCATATTTAAAGTCATAATAAAAAGAGACATTCAATTGAATTTTAAGCACCCTGAGGCAAGGCTATGTATGATAAGGTCAGATGTTTGGCCTATGCTTCTGACCAATTTATCAAGAAATGTGCCCGAACTCTGAATTATAATGACCACTAATATGCTACTGTCTAACTTTTTGATAGGGCGACTTTTATTAATTTACTTTTAGAGAAATGTTTCATTAAAATTTAAATAGTAATTTAATGATGCATGGCATTTCAATAGCATAAAATGCCAAAAGTTAATGATGTAATGGCAATAATAAACTAATATTACTTTACTTTTTATTTTATCTATTTACTTATTTATTAATTTTTGTTATTATTATAATTTTTTTATTTGCTGCATGCAAATTAATTAGCCATTTTCTGCATATTGGAGGATGATTAGTAGACAGTCTCCCCCAATCCAATCAAATGCCCTTACCCTGTAGCACAGTTACACTCAGCATGTACATGACTGAATAAAATGTATAATCATTTAGTTGCAGTAGATTGTGAGCTTCAGGGACAGTATGGCTTAAAACACTGTATAGGTTCCCAATTAAACTGTGTGTACAAAAAAGGCAGAAAAATACATTAATGCATTTGTTTTTGTCATGTTGTATTAAGCAGTGTGTAATTCACTAAAAATCTTAGTCCGTCATGAAATTTAATACATATTCTTGTGACCCCAGTTCAAGTTTTTTCATTTGCTTATTATCTTATGTTTTTAAATATAGGAATTAAGTCATGAAATCAAAAGCAAAAGAAAAGTGCAATAACAAATTTACAATCTGAGACGTCCCACCTTCACAAAGACATCATGTAAAGGTGGAGGGTTTTTTCTTTCCTTCATACATTAAGAAGGGGATGAATATTTTTAGTTACTTTTTCATCTCCCTGCAGTCTGACAGCACACAGGTGAAAAACAGGCAAATCTTTTAATAAAGAATTATTATAGCTTATATACCATCTTGCTACTCTTCCAGTGTTGCTGTTTCCTGAAATAGCCAATGCATACACCACAGACACATTCTCTGACTAAACTACTTCTTTGTTGAGTTGAAAGGACAGACACTGGCCAACCACCTTTAAGTACCTGGCGCAATAAAGACTGCTCCCCTGACAAGTTGCATGTCTCAGAGTTATTCTTCTGAAAGAGCTAACCACAAGACAAAGGTGAATACTTTTTGAACTCGGTATTGCATAGCTTCAGATAGGAGTACATTAAAGAAATTGCTAATAAAAAAGTGTTATTACATTTGCAGTGTAAATATCACACCCTTGATATCAACTTTAAAAAAAAACAAAAAAAAAACATGTTACATACCAGAAGAAAATACAGGAGGATAGGACACAGAGTACTCCTCACAAAACAAAATAAAGGGAAAAAAACACAAAAAAAACCCCCCAACAGGCAGCAAACTGACTCATGAGTCAGTCAAATGCAGTGTTTGTGACTCATTTCAGCATATTAGCAGGTACCTGCTGTTGGCACAAAGAAAAAGTCAGGGCATCACTAAAGTCATTACTATTCATAGAAGCATGCTGCCAGCATGGCTAAACATGTAAAGATAATAGCATCATTTCCTGCACCAGGTTTCAACTGAACACAGGGTTAATTTATCCATCAATATCCTGACCATTCCAACCCTGTAAAACAGTCAAATTTAGAAATCATATTACTCTTTCATCTTGTAAATAGCATTGTACTTATCTGCATCATTACAAGCATATTATATTTAACGGACAAATATGAAAGCGCCATCAGTCTTCTACCTTTGTGCCTGAAAGTGAACAAGCACAGTTACTAAAATAGAAAAACTGTTAGTTGAAAACAAAACACAAACTATCAGTGCCATAAAGAAGGTGCTTTATTTAAGCATTACTCTATTACAAAATGCCTCAGAGATGATACTACTCTATTGTGCATAGAACACTACTTTTGTATTCGTGTAACTTTTAATTATCAAACTACAGGAATTCAGTTTTTCTTTTGTTAAAGGAAAACTCAAATGGTGTGAATTATGCATCTAAAATCATTGAATAACTTACAGAAACATTTAGAAGAAATCAAATGAAATAATATTTGTTGAGAGTCACTAATTAAAGTGTTATCACATGTTAATTGATTATAGTCACATATGTCTTTCAATTTCAAGCCACATATACAAATGTACAGTAAGTTTGTGTAATTTAAAAAATGAAGGCTTGAAGTTTTATAAATAGATAGTATTCCCCTCTGCAATTCCTTCCCATGAGATATTTTAGCTATTCAGTTAAAATGGGTCACATTAAGAAGTGAACAGATTATGTTTAGCAAGATGCTGCTGCCTTAACAGAGGCAGGATAATATGCCTGCATGTAGTTTCAATCAGGAAAACACTTTAAAAAAAACAATAGTGACAATAAAAAAATGTAAGTTTAGAGTAACTACGGGTTAGAAAATCCATTCTCATTGAAGGTTTACTTGGATTGGCTATGTGATCTATCTTTTAAAATAAGGATGTATAATTGTTCTTCTTTTGAAAGAATACATCATTCTCAACTGGATTAAATATGCAGGTAATTACATGGTACAAATTTTTAACATGAACATTGAGCTTTGGTGCAGAAGAGTGCTCAGCGTGGAGAGAAACTCCAAGTTTCACCACTGTTAAGGTAAATGCCAAGTCAAGACAAGTCTGCGACTGATTCACTTGTTCAACTTATTACAAATGCCTCAAGCACAACTATAAAACAGGCAACCAGGCAAGCAGGGGTTCAGTCATTATAAAGACAGACCAGCAGCCAAAGGCCCTGGATTGAAGCCTCTCTGTCGACCAATATCCACTCCACTGAAATGTCAATGAGCAAGGTGCTGACTCCTTACCACAGCCTAAGCTGCTGTGTATGTAGATATATTGGATGTACCCTAATTTAAGACTAGTGGCTTTTTTGCGGGTGCTGGCTTTTTCAAAGAACAGTAACTGGTGGTGAAATGGACTGAAGTGTGACCTTTCTATGATTTCTCCATTGTTGGCAGCTTTTCCCCTATCCAGCATTTGCAATGTCATATGCAGCATAGACCTTCAAAATAGCATTTTATTTCTCAAAACCACACTCTGCTGAAATCTCTCCATGACTCACTGACCTATTTTTATTTTCATTTCATTTTATTTTCATTTTTCATTAAAAACAAATCAACAATTGCAACAAATAAGAGAAATACTTTCAACATATGTTTAAGTATTCAACATTCCAACATACTGTAATCTTTCCATCCTTCCACAGGTCGCAGGTCTACGTGGGGGATCGTGGGGGAATTGTACTTTGTAAAGGTCAGCACAGGCTATACTACTGCAAAATGGCAGACAATCACTTATGCTCACATTTATAACTGTGGTTATTTTTGAAGCACCAGTGAACACTTTGCCTGCCTGAGTGTTTTCAAAAGTATTGTTTTGACCTCAGCAGTGAGTCATGATGCAGTAATCATTCATGAGCGCCGAGATTAATTTGAATATATGAATATATGTTAATATATATCCAACAAGAGAGAGGAAAAACAAAAATAAAAGTAAAAATCAGTGTTTCAAACTATTGATTTCAAAGCACTGATTGCTAAAATATTTTGTCATTAGCAGGGATAGTGTAATCCTAACAAGCATGTCTTTGGACCGTGACAGGAAACCAAAGTGCCTCAAGAGAACCCACAAACATGGAGTTCAATTTCAACTTCAAAGGTGAGATCTGCAGCTTCTTTTTTCAGTTTGTTGAATTGCAGTTATATACCAGGGCTACTGTCTGCTATGAAGTGTGTCTCTGAAGAAATGCTAGTTAGGTGGATTGTTGGCATTGCAAGTGACATACCGGTGGCTGTAATGGGCTGATAAAAGTACATGGAGCCACACCCCTGTGTGGAAATCTCAGTAAATAGAAAAGAATGCCTCTCTTGCTATCTGGAAATCTACAGATGGCAGTTATAGAGGATAATGCTCTGCAGGAAAGCAGAACAAGTCATTAAGCCAGATGGTTTTCTTAGGAATCTACTGTAGTGGAATTTTTTTAACTCTTCATTTCCTGAAAGAGAGAATTTTTTGTTGTTGCATTCTGAAATTATTTCATAATTATTATTCAACTTAAATGTAACTAAATGATCAAAGAGCACTAAGAGGGAAAGGGGGATTTTAATGGCATCTTTAATGTTTGATTCGTAAGGGGCGATCGTGGCTTAAGAGTTGGGAGTTAGCCTTGTAATCTGAAGGTTGCAGGTTCGAGCCCCGGCTCGGACAGTCTCGGTTGTTGTGTCCTTGGGCAAGACACTTCACCTGTTGCCTACTGGTGGTGGTCAGAGGGCCCGGTGGCGCCAGTGTCCGGCAGCCTCGCCTCTGTCAGTGCGCCCCAGGGTGGCTGTGGCTACAACGTAGCTTGCCATCACCAGTGTGTGAATGTGTGTGTGAATGACTGGATATGTAAAGTGCTTTGGGGTCCTTAGGGACTAGAAAAGCGCTATATAAATACAGGCCATTTACCATTTTACAGGCCGTAAGAGTATAAAGAGGAAAAACCAGCATATGCATTTCAGTAAAAAACAAAACAAAAAACAGTGTTATTGTAGAGTAAATGCTATTTTTATAAACTTAACTGTATTAGTTAAAGTTCAGAAAAATGTAACTGACAGAACTAATGAAAACCCTCACAGGCTTCCGAGCATGTATGTCCACTGTATATACAAACATATGACCTCTTTCAAAGCCAGCAAAACCACCCACAGCTATTTTCAGTGCACTTTTATTTAAATGTTTTCTAAACTAAATAAACTGTTCTAATGCATAAAGTTTTTTCTTTTATTTCTTTATTTTTGTTGTTGATGGTTCTTTGTCATCTTTTTTATAACTAGGTTCAATTTATTAATACAACTATGGTTATATAAGGTTCCTGGCTGTATATGTACAGATACAGACACTTTCCTATTAAGGAACGGTTACAAAAAAAATGAGAAAGAATATTTACCAAAAATGCTCATCTATTTTTGAATCCAAAGTTTTGCTATACCAGAACTTATTCACACTACTAGAAAAGTTTAAGCCCTGGTGGAAGGTGGTCAGACACCCATAGCTTAAAGTTAAAGGAAAACAAGATAAGAAAATAGTTTCCTTAGCTATACCTGGGGAAGCTCACCCCAAGTCTAATGTAAAATGTTTACACCCTTCATTATGTTGTAGTAGTTCGTAGGTACTGTATGTTCAACAACACCTGACCACAGTTTTTAATATCACCATGGCCCTTTATTAGCCTGCTTAGAATGAAGCAGAGATGATGTGTCAAATTCTGTCTTTATGCTACACCAAAATATGGAGGGCTGTGTCAGTAGGAGTATTAGTAAAAGCATCAATAAGTATTGTTATCAGTAAAATCCTAACACTGGCCATCCATTATCCATATCTGTGTTGTATGATATTAAAAAAAGGTAATAATGTAGCTCATTTTACTTATCAAATGATGTCTCCCCCACTACTTACTCTCCCTGTTAGTACATGATGGCACAGGATGGATGACTCATGTAGATGATTCAGAAGCTTAGGTACTGCAAAGGAAATAAGGGAGAGACATAGATAGATAGATAGATAGATAGATAGATAGATAGATAGATAGATAGATAGATAGATAGATACTGTACTGTACTGTACTGTACTATACCATATAAGTCATAAGAGAATATAGCATTTTAGCATTTTTTTTTGCTAAAAGAATATGCTGTCCTTACAATGTGTAAATAGTATGCTAGTCATAATACACTGAAAAAAAGCCATGAGACACTGAAAAAAAAACATTGCATTGCTGGGTGTTTGGCAGTATTTACATCTAAATGTTAGTTGCTTTATCATCATAAGAATAGAAAACTATTAGACAAAACAGCAATACAGTTTCTTGTTTAAAGTCTAGCAATAAATATTCATATGTAGGTTCAGTCGTTAGGGTACAAAAAAAGATGCTTGCTTTAGAGGCTCAGAGTGCCATGCTCTACACATCCCCTAGCAACTGGAATCCCCCTGGCAGGCACTAACTGTGGTGTCAACAAGCAGCTACTGATTGCCAGTTTGGTACAGATACTGATATAGTCAGCCCATAGCTAGGCTCTGCACAGGAGGAAAAATGTGGATGGAGGCAGGCATTGAAATTGAGTCTCACTGTAGGGGGGAGCCATTCTGAAATGAGCTCACTTATACAAAAATATGCAAAATGAAAAGTTTGTCTCTTTTGTTCTTTGCATCTTACATGGCAATACATATTTAGCAAATGTAAAAAAAAAGAAAAGAAAAAAAAAGGCAATAATGCGACCCTACGTTACTTAATCATACAGCCTGTTTTAGTCATAAATGAAGACATATTCATTTTTTACATAAAAATAAGTGAACTGAGAAATAACATTTTCACTTATCTATTCATGTATTCCATGAACCTTTTATTGAAACTGTGACTACATCTTCTTTGATGAGTACTAGTACTGGTACAATGAAAATACATCTTCGCTAAGCTCTGTCATGTGGCAGTGTGTATGTGCACTGCTACAATACTGCTCCTTCTAAGTATAGTGTCTGCGTCAACATTTTGTGTTTTTAATTTTGTCTTATATGTAAACTGCAACTTCCAGGTTGATAAAACAAGAAAAATGGGAGCAAGTACTCCTGCCAACAGTGTGATATAGCATTTGTTCACTTACGAGTCCTGGCAAGTCAACATTGCAACGCCTGTCTGTAAAAGATGTCTGTAAACCTGTTTGTTAACCTACCCAGACAAATGGTGTAGACACAAGTTTTGGGGGTTTTTTTTGGCTTTTTCACTGACACTGCCCTTTTTTAGTATTTAAGTCCTGAGTTCTATCATTTATTATTCTTTTACTCTTGCTTGTCTTAGGTTTCTTACAGTGGTGTCTGTGTGTGTCTATATGAAGAATAAACTGTCTGGTACACTTGCTTATCTAGATATTTAGTCACATATGTAAAGGTAGTAAATAGTCTTGAAGTCTTGACTAGTAAAGGTCTTGAACAGTATGTATACAGGATTTTGTTGTCTTTCAATGAAAAAGGAGCCACTACCAGAAATTTGACTAGATCGGACCATACCATAAAAATATTGAGTAAGCATCTGATATTATCCAAAAGTTCCAAGGATGCTGATTTTTTGTAGTATTTTTTTATATATTTATCTTAGACCAAAAAATCAAAATTGGTGTAGTCAATCTACAAAATTATAGAAAGAATCTTGAAATTATTACAATTATTACAAAGATAAATACTGGTATTATTATATTAAGCGATTAAAGCCAAACATAATTTTATAGGCTTTACTAACGTGTACATTGATGTGGCTGGAAAACTATAAAGTACCGCTGAGTACACTGGGAGTGATTGGGACGTAGGACATGGGTAAAATGCTCTAATGTGATTTAATGACCCAAAATTTGTCCAGCTGCCAAAGGAAAGGATGGTTGGCAGTGATTTGAAAGGAGCATGAGATTAGGCCACAGAAGTAATTTGGCTCAGAGGGACAAACGAAAGGGGAGAGCTATGGATTCAGAAGAAGGATTGCATGTGCTCAGGTAAATGGTGTGACTTGCTAAAATAAGGAGAAAAACAAAACGGTATGGGATTTATAGTGATTAAGAACAGAGAAGGAGGCAAGAAGGGATTTTGATTCAGCTTGGTTCTCTGATCTGAAAGGATGGAGTTGAGAAGCTGAATTAGTGGGAATGCAGCGTTACTGGGGACGGATAAAGACTCTGCAATTTTGTCAAGGTTGGAAACAAAGTAATGTTCTTATGGAAATAAATTGTTTGGAATATTATTTTCATTCAAGATGGTTAATAGAGAAAAACTGTATACGTAGCAACCGTAAAGCTTTTGTCAATGAGCCCAAGTTCCTATTTACACTACAAGACAGCAGTTTTTCTGTCTCAACAGCTTGGGCAGAATACTTTCTCTGTGTTACCGCTGATCAACGAACAGGAAGGAATGATGCCAGAGTGAGAAAAGGGTCAGGAAGAGCTGTCACTGTTCCTGTCCGCCTGAGATACTGTGTCTACCACAGTCTTTCCTCTGGGACTGAGGTAACACATCACCTCCACAGTTTGATCCCATGAGATGTCACACTTCCTCAAACTCACTGGTAAACCCCTGCAATCTCTTGCTTCCCTAAACACCATATGCCTGTCTTATACTTAAAAACCCTTTGTTCGCTGTTCTATTTTGAGTTTTACAGCTTTTACTGAATCTTGCAACACTTTAAAATCTTACCTGCATAATGTATGACCAGAATCAGAATCTTTAGTATAGCTAAAAAAAAAAAAATAGACTTGAAGTTAAAGTCAAATCCTGTCAAGTCAAATTTAATTTGCTTGCATTTTTTTCCCTATGCTTGTGTGGGTTAACTGTTAAACAAGCAAATTTTAAAGCTCAAGTTTCTGTGAAGAAGATTCAGAGATCGGTTTCTGTTAGTGTTATATAATCTTGAAAATATGTGCTATAAACTTGTGAAGCATCTAACAACAATATACAGTTGTTCTGAGTAGAATTTGTGGTTGTGATTTGCATGAAGTGTAAGAAATCTTTAAAAAAAAATGAAATGTGAAAGGAGCAAATAATTTTCTTTTTTTTTTTCATTTGATTGTGTAGCATAGCATTTGTACATTATTATGAGCTAGTGTCATATTTCCCATGTCACTCAGGTATCATGAACCTTAGCCCCAGTTCATGAATAGGATGTGTGCTATGTTCTTACATGATTAAAAGGGGCAATTGGTCTTCCCAGGGGCCACATGAAAAACTTGGACTGTTGTGGAGGGTTGCAGTAATGAGCTTATAAAGAGATAAATTAATACTGAGCAGAATCATGTTCAGCTTATTGGCATCATCCTCTAAACTAGTACCAGTTTTTTAAGTGGTCCCTTGGGAAAATTAATTGCCCACCCCTTATCTTTTGGGAATTTCCACTTAAGTAAAACCATTGGGTGTCATGATTTAAACATTGGGTTTCCATCTTTTTTACATTTTTTTTTAAATAGTCAGTTACCCTATACCAGAATATGACATAATGATCCTAAATACATACATACTACTCTTTTCTTTCCTCTGGAGTTTTTTTTACTGTCTGACCTCATGCCAGTAAAGTTGCAAGGCCTTAGGCTTTTTGGTGGCTTACCTGGAAAGCGGGCGGCAAAAAGCTGCAATCAAGGCAGACAGTTGCCAACAGCTTTCACTCTGTACAGGGAAAAAAAACACTGACATCCTGTTAGAGCTGGATGTTATCAGATCAATCTATCAGTTTGTGTGTGTTAATACATCCAGGCTTTAGGCAGACGGTGGCCTAGGAAAAGTGATGTTCTCTCTCTGCAGTATGCAAATTATATGCAGATTCTACGGAAATCATGCTCTTGTTAGCCCCTCAAGCCCTTTACCAATGCCAAAACAGTGACACAGAGTTGAAACTGAAAAGCTCTGACACTGAAAAGAAGCTGTCAGCACAGAAGAAAAAAGTCAGAGTGAAAAGACTGGCAAGAAGAAAAAGCAAATCTGAAGTTGGGGCTTATAAAGTGCACCATTTCTTTATTTCTTTATTTTATTTTTAAATAGGTCAGTTTAAATAAACTAATAATGATAACAATGATAACAAGCTCATGGTCAAAAAAATATAACTCATTTCCAATTTCTTCTTTGAACAATGATGCAAATTATTATTTTCTTGTGTATTTATTCATTGTTTTGGGTGCCAGTTCCATGGGTGGCTGGTCAGACCAAGTGGTTACATCTGAATTACAATTCTCCTGACAGATTTGGCAAAAATCATGTGAAACCGTGTGATTCCATAATTATGCACCCATATAGTTGCCTGGATACAAAGCTTGTCACTTTAACTCAAGGCAAAAGGTCCAACTCACAGATCTCTGCATCATATTTTCTCCCTAATTTTATTCGGACAGTTCTAACCAGAGGTGGTGATTCATATCTCTACTGCCTTGACATTCGCTGTCTGTCGTGCTGTTCTCCTTTTACAAAATAAACTACTCCTTAAAGATGTATATTACATCCAGGGAGCAATGTCTTAAATGTCTTATCACATTTTTGTTTTTGTTTTTACCTAGCTCTTGTGAAATATATGAGCATTTGGACAGCACTGTTACTTTTTCACTTAAGTATACAATCTGTAGGATTCCTGTAAAAAGCAGATTATACCCCAGATACAACCGCCCACCCCAACCTTTTTTTTTAGTAGTACTGCATCTTCTTTTCAGCTTCAAGTATTTCTTTGCCAACAAGTCTTTTTTCAGTTCAGCTTTAACATGCCAGATTTTATTTCTAGTGCACATTAGTAATTCTATAACATGTAAATTAAGCCTACATAAACTTATTTTCTTCTCTCAACCCTTTTCCTTTCACTGTTCACATATAACTGTACTGTACTATACGAACACATGAATAGGTGGATTCTGTAGTAATACAGTGTAAAAGACCTCTGGTCCAACCAGGGGTTCATCCAGTGCCATGCCCTTCTTCTAACTAACAAAACAGACTTCCTTGTATCTAAAAAGTAAAGTTAGCTTGATGCACACCAGGCTCATATGTTGTGTTTTCACATTTGATAAGATACTGAAGCTAGGTTCCCTTGTGCAGTTCCTTGGTAATTAGTCAGCTCCTTCACATTTTTTCAATGTAGTGTCAGTTTGTAAGACAATATGGGCTATAACTGATGCCATCCTTTGGCATTTGAGATGTCAGCATTAATCCTACTAGCATTAAATGGCCAGTGCTAGTTTGTTATATCCTTCAATGTGACAGAAAAGTTTGCTGGGCTTTCATTTGAGAAAATTGTTGTCTGTTTAATCTAAGACTGCCCATTTACCAAGATACCTGCCATGTACCTACTAATAAAGTTAACCCTCTGGGGTCAACAGTATAATTGGCGTTTTTTGACTACCATTGATTTTACCTTTATATTTCACCTTTAAAAACTGTTTACCTTTGTTAAGTATCATTTTTGTCAGTACAACCTGCCTTTACAGTTATTTTTTCATTTTGATATACTTTATTAATTTGTCAGTGATGTGTGTTGTTCCTTCTGTTCCAGAATTACTTTTGTTTAGTTGCTTGTTTGTTTTTTTATTTCTTTTTTGTTCTCTTCGAAACTCTGCAGGGTAATAATTGGAGGTGAGTGATCTCTCATAAAAATATGCTTTTCCACTGCCTAAATTCAATTCAATCCAATTTCAGTTCAGTTTTATTTATATAGCACCAAATCATAGCAAGATGGCATCAATGTCTATAGCTGACATTGTTAAAAAAAAAACATACTGTAGAAATATTTTACAACAGCTCAGCTGTAGTGCATAATAAGAATTGGCAGTTATTCTTTAGCATAAATTATTCAGCCAAAACCCCCACTTGAGGACTCTCTATAATTCTTATAGAGTGTTTATCTTGTTAAAGCACTCTAAACTTAAAAGTACAAACTCTAAAACATCCATATACCAAATGTAAGTCATGCAAGTACTACTGAGAGAGCAGCATCATAGCATAGAGAATTTAACAGCATCATGTTTTTGTACTGTAGGAAAACCATTGTGGTGTTGTAAAATTGCTACACAAGTACGCCTTTAGAGCACAGAAAACAGAAGCAAACATGCCAAACTGTAATCAACTTCAAATATTGTAGCTGGTGTAAGCGGTGTAATTTTCAGCACAGTAGAAGCAATCAGTATACCAATCAACCAGCGTAAAAACACTTCAGAACATGCTTTTGAGAAAAATGCATATTCTTGACTGCCATTTCCAAAAATTGCTAAACATGATGTAGTTGCGTTAAAGCTTAGTAGGCACAAATCCAGAAAAAGCATGCACTAAAAAAAAAATCAGTGCTGACTACTTTACCTGAGCTTTAAAGTCTACCAGGCTAAATTGTCTCTTTAACCACATATTGCTTGAATATTATACTTTGTACACATTAATGCATTATCTTCTCCTTGTTATGGCCTCTTTTTATAACTTAACCTTTTGCAAGATGAGAAATTACAGCAGTTTTACAAAATTCCAATTGTGGATAGTGAATACAAAAAACATTCTGTACTGTGGTGTTCAAAACGTTTTGTGTCTCTTCAAATAATCACAGACTGACTTGATATTTTTGAAGTTGAAGTCAGTCATGGGGACTGAACCATGTATTGCAGCCTCCTTCTTCTTGTCACTGAAGACTGTTCTTTTATGGTTTTCTAAACATGTTTAGGGGTTATGATTGTGCATAAAGAATTTAACAGCAATCAGCCAAATGTTATATTTTCAAGATGGTACTATCCAGTGGAGACATGGATTTGCTCTGTATATCTGTCTGTTGCTTGACTATTTTTATGTAAACTACATTAATCACTTGTTTAAATAGGAAAATGGTTTCACACATCTGACAGAGCAAGGTCAATGATCAACTTTTTTTTCAAGTGACATTAGTGTCTGATTCACAGAGGGCCACATGGGGCTATTATAAGAGTAGCTCTAAACACCAACTATGGCCAAGAAAATGAGGCATAGAAGCTAGTGGTTTGTTTTGGCTAAGAACATGGAATCTTCATTCACCCCACCCCCCTTACAATGTATTTTATTCTTAAATGTTTGCTCCTTGGTTCACAAGCATCATCATCTAGCCATCCTATCAGTAGTAGACAGGATATTACACACTGTTCCCTACTATGCTTCTGTGGCTTGGCTGATATTCTGGACTCAGCAATGCACCAAGAGAATTCTCTCTATAGTAAATCAGCTGCACCAAGATTTCACACTTAACAAAAGACGTCTGCATGATGATACTTACTTATGAATGTGTACAAATCTATCCACACGAGGACCGCACTTTTCTCTGACAGAATGCTACATGAACATCTCCCGAATCAGTATAAACAGCTGCACATGAAAAGCTTACAATGTATAAAAATTAAGTGGTGTACAATCCCGTTATATGTCCACCAAGCTTCACTGTGGCATACGGATACTCATTATAGCTCCCTAAGACTTTGGCAGACAACCCGTCTTCTGTTAGAGTTAAATGTTTCAAGTTTTGATTCAGCACCTGCTCTCATTTATCTGCACACCGCTCTTCTGTTTTTGTGCATAGGTGAGCTGTTTGCCTTTCTTTCACACTGGATGAATGGCTTTTTGGCTGCAAGTGTTCCATAGAGGCACTTCTGACAAGGGTTCTCCTGGTTGTAGACTGTAGGGCGTACCGGCATCCCACTGATTTCTGCCAGTTCTAAGGTGACGGCACTGCTGGAAATCTTCCAAATTCAAAGGAAAGTCAGCTTGATGTGTCTGTCTTCCGATGCTTTCGGCTTCCGAGGCCGACCCCTGCATTTCCGGTTCTTAACCTTGCCCAGTGTCTTTGTACTCATGCAAGAGAGCCTAGGCAGTATATCTGGAAACAACTATCTGCTACACAATTTCTGTTTCTAAGACACCTTTGCCCTGTAATATCTGTAGATCAAAACTGTTGCTTCTGCTTTTTAACTTAACTATTCTTTCCCAATTTTGAGCCTTTTTCTAATTCTGTTAATGACTTAGTTTAAATATATCAGTGAACTGTTAACTGGCCCCTGTTTAGTATATATTTTTTTTAAAGATTTGGGCTTATTGCATGCCTTCAAATGCTTCAGGGCAGCAGAAGCAATTTGTGAACGGCACATTCATCACCTTTCAAGTTGCTATGGCAACTTGTTAGAAAACAGTTGCTTATTTTCACATCCTGCAGTTACAGAGCAACATGATAATTAATTTGAATCTTGTGTTTCTAGCCACCTGGCAAATGTAAATTAAAAAAAAAGAAGTTCTCTTTTAGCTCACTTTTTAGTCTTCACTGTGGTCACTGAGGTAAATATAACTGCTGAACATGGAGTCAAATTGGTGGCCAGCTGTGCTAATTTGTTTTCATAATAATATATATAGTAGTAACTACTTCTTAAACATCATGTAGATATATCAAAAGGGGAGACTTTAGCGAGAGATTGGGTTCTAAGAAGTATTTCCAGTGATCAAAAATGTAAAATGTACAGTTTCTTATTTACACACTAATGTGCACTATGCAGTACATATAAAAACATAGAAGATAAATGGAAGTGTGATACATCTAAAGTTCCTTAAACTGTATAAAAAGTTTCAATTTCATAAATGCAGGAAAATTTATCTCTATTATTATCTAATTCATATTATGTTATGAGTATTCACCTGAGCAAGATAATTATCATTCTCTAATAAATGAATTTTTAATGAATTTTATATAGTAGGATGCATACTATCATAGCTTATAGAAGCCAAAAAAAAATTCCTTAGACTTATTAGACACATGTAGCATTTTATTTACTATATCATGTACTACTTAATAATTACTACGGCTTATTGTTATTCTGAGATGAAGATTTAATCTGTCAAATACTGGAGTACTTGGTATCGATGTGATCCAGCAATATGCCAGATACAGAAAAACACTATATTAACAAAGCAATGTGGTTTTTTTAGGTGTAAGGTCAAAGACCACATTATCATCAATGCTTCCCTCCACAATTAAGGTATAAGCTTTGGGCATATTTGTAGACACACTCTTTTTTTCTCTCTCTCCACTGCAGAGATTGTTTCCAAGAAACTCCGGTGTAAGATCTCATACTTTCATATTCTCATGGGCTATAGTTAGCCCACATAGGAAACATACCATTTAGGGTAAACAGTTGTTCTACCAGCTGTATCCAATTCTTCTTCATTGATAGCATACTCACAATTAAGCACACGTGGACAAAAACGTGATCTTCTCTGTTACGAATTGCTTGTCTAATGAGGAAGTCATGAATAATACAGTACGCAAGTAATAACGTAGTCATTATTAAGCACTAATGGCCTTTAGGAGCTGTTCCAGCACTGCAGCTAATGCTGACCATAAAGGCTCACTAACAGTGAGCCAACGGCCTGACCTGCTTTCATTTCTCATTACAGTATGCCCTATTATATCCAAGTCTTTTTCCTTTTTTGTTATGATTGATGGACATTTATATCACTGATATTCAGAGACAGTTTTTGACGCTTCATTGTCACCAGAAATACATGATAAATGATGTTCATTTGGTGACTGTTTTTCTAATCTTGCTTTTTAATTTTACATGATACAGACAACTCCACCCAACACACACGGAGCTGCTAGATGCGTTCTGAATCACAGTGCTCTCTAAATAAAAAAAGGGATATTGTTTGATATTTAGCATCAATGAGATAGAATACAAGCTTTTAATATGTTTTGGGGGGTTTTGGGGTTTTTTTTATATGAAAGTAAGACTTGTTCTTGGTATCTTTTTTCAAGCGCTATATAGAATTCTGAAGTGACTACTGATGACAAATGCAGTTTCTGACCTTTCAGATTGATATGCAACTTCACAGTATTCAGGTCTGCTGCCATGGATACTAGGTATGGCATCTAACCAGAGATCAATATAATTCAGCTTCCAGCGCCAGTCAGTCATTAATCTTAACATCAAACACGACAAGTCATTTTAAAGCCTCAAAGTGACAGTATCCAATGAGGCATGGGCTAATGGTGCACAGATATGATGATAGTGAGAAAGCAGGCAGACATAATCATCCAACTTTCTTAAGCAAAAATTATTTACATTACAGGGGCTTTGGGTATAAAATCACCAATGAAGACCATTTTCAATCCTGAAATTTAACATCTGTGTTGTGCAAGGGCATTTTTTTGTACTTTTTTGTCTTTTGCTCCTGTCAAATATAGCACCCAGGCACTACGTTCCTCTTCAAACAGTTTCTTCTTTCCTTCTTGGTGTGTTAAAAAAGTGGCAGATGCAAGTATTACTTCACTTTACACTCAGGTTAATTGGACTGTTCACAGTCTATAGCATGGAAAAAGCAAAACAACAAAGCAAAACACATTTAATAAAATAATGAGTCTGGACAGCTTGTCTACTTATCTCCAGAAATACATGCATGCATTTCAAAATATGGAGAAATTAGATGGGATATATTAGAATCTCACAAATGAGAATAATGAAGCTTTTAAAAATGTTTCTAGAGAAATGTTTGTTGATGCTGACAAATAAAAGAGGAGTCAAAAAGAAAACAAAAATAGATATAATCCTTATTTTCTTTGGTTCTACCGTGCGCATAACTATCCTCTGGGAGTTTAGAACTTGTTCTGAGCCTGGAGGTTTGCTTTACAGCTCATTGCAGCTTATACTGAATACACACATCCACATCCTCACCAGAGCATGGCTCACAGTACAAGTGAGAAATGGAGACACAGTTAAACTTTATGATCACAGTTTATGACAATGGTGAAGCCAAACATTCTTTTTGGAACAGTGTTTTGGTTCATTTGGTAATGTACTGCAATATGGGACTATACTGACACTGGCATACTGACAACATTAATTAGATAACTTTAAATGTGCTTTGTGTAATAGAGATCAATATTTCCTTGTTTGTATGGAGCTGTGTACCCAGTTTGGATGGCACAGTTGCTACATTTTCTTCCAGAAAAATATTTATGTAAAGCAAGGCTAAATTCTGACTTTGATCAAAAGAGACAGTTGGCGACCGCCTCTACGAGAGACAGACTCTAAACACACAGGAAGAATGGTGAGAGCAATTTTTCCCTGTGCGTGTACTGTAAGAGCAGAATTGATATCTTGCTGATTGCTTGCCATCACAAGCAATCAGCAAGACCGAACTAGTCTTCTTTATTCCCAATCTGGCTGTTCTTTTCTTTGTCTTACTTTTCCATTATTATTTTCCTAATATTGCTCAGTTTAAGCCCTCTGAGGTTATAAGAGCATTTCACTCATCCTGTTCTATATTTGAGAGAGCTCTGTGAGCCCCTGTGCTCTTGGCATAGTTTTCTACACAAATGTAAACACCTGCATCACTGCTGTGCTCCCACTAATTAAAACTCTGTCTGTCTAATGAGAGCCATACCGGTCAGGCCCCTACACACACTCAATAAATCACCCCTCTTCAGGCCTGCTTCATCCTACCATACAGAGAGGGAAGTGGGCATCTCAGATATATACAACATGGATAGTCCCTTTTGCTATCCTGTTTGTTCTCAGCTTTGTCCATGAGAATGCATTGTCTTCTCGACTACATCACTGAGTCATAACATGGCCAATGTGGAGTGGCAGCTCCACCTAAATCTTCTCTGTTGGTGGCTGCGGTTACTAAAAACATTTTGCTTAGACCGCAGACACAATGAGACAGCTCTTGTAAGCAACCTATAAAAGTCCACTTAAAGGGTAGAAGCTTAGACTTATGTAAACATATCTCCAGCAATTTCATTGATCAACGATAAATGAAAGAAAACAAAACAAAGAATGACCTTCACCTCTTTTTTCTTACAGCGCTACATGCAGTCTCTGTTAAGCTAAATTCAGGTCATCAATTCTCAAATGGTTTAACACTGAAAAGGAGAAAGTATTTTAGAGAACACTGTGTGAACACAGCAGTGAAAATATGTTTAAATTAGAATGGAAACTGTTTCTATCTCAAAGTAAAATATCAAGAGATGTGGAATACAAAACATAATCGTAAATACACTAAATACTGGACACTTTTATTTAAGGCAGAATTTTGTCATTAAGCTTGGCTTTACATTACATTGTTTACCTTTCTGGAAGAATTACCCTGGTTTATTTTCAAATAACATTCATTGTATATTTTGTTGTTTTGTAGATTTGTGTAGATTTGTTTGTAATATGTATTATTTATAGTTTATAGTCTCATTACCATTTCATTGTTGTGTAGCACAAACTACTAAGTTCCAGAGGTTGCCATCATTACGAAGTACTTACTCATTCATTTTTTGTTACAAAGTTTAGTATGGATGAATTCACTGGTGCAGCATAATGTCATCTGTGAAGGTGCTAAAGGGAACACAGCTAAATGTTAAGGTTTAGAATTATTAAAGTGTTTCATTTTTTATAAATTCTCAAGGTTTATAAATGAGTTTGCAACATGAGCTGCACCAAACAGAGGTTTTCTCACACTTCTTCCCAAATTAGCATTGCAATTTGTCGCATACATGGCAACTGATTAATTAGCATTTTTTATTGACAGTGCTAATTTACATAAAAATGTCAACTGCTTGGCATAAATGACATGAAATGTTTGCCAGTTGGAAAAAATAGTTAACAGTAAGTATATTTTAGTTAGTTTTTTTATTATTATTATGGCTCTTCATGTATCAAAAATCTATTCTCTTATAATCTTCTGTTTTCAATCTGTCAGTATGTTATTTCATAGTGGATGGTGTTAAAGTGCAAGACTCAGAAAGCCCAGTCCTGGTAGATATCACAGAATCTGTGCTATAGGTATTTGTAACAACAGCTCAGAAATCTCAGGAAAACAAAGCAAACTTTAAAAAGTTTCATAATGAATTCGGGCAACAATTCTCCTCCTCTCATTTTCTAATATTTCTAATATTTATTTTCTTATTCTTCTATTGGGACTGTAACTATAGTGTGCAAAAGTCTTGAAGCCATTCTAATTTCTTTGTGATTTGGTAAGAAAATGTGAGATAGGTGCAGTGATTAATTGCATACAGTACAGGGGAACAACAGAGTGTCTTTTTTTCCATTTTCTTTCATTTCTACCTGTACATATTTCTACATTACCGGTACATACAGCAATGTAGCACGTAGTCTAACACATTACTTTCTCTGATGAGTAATTAAGTAATGCAATACATTATTTAGAAGAAAAATAACTAGTAATACATGATACTTTTTTGAGTAACAACCCATCCGTGGCTGTGAGTATGAACAACATCATATCATAAAAGTAAAAGTTGTTTACCTGCTGACCTGCACTGTTAAAAAAAAAAAATCCTAGAAAAACAGTAATATTCCGGCAGCTGGGGCACCAAAATAATACCATTAAATAACAGAAAATAACTTTCTCATAAAAATACGGTTATTTAATGTAATGACAATACAGTTTGTTGCCCTAATTTTACATGGGATTTTGCCTTTTTCAAGTGATTTTAAACATTAAATTAGGAACATGTGATTAAGCAATGAAATTACTTATAAACAAGGTCAATGAATGTGGCAATATGAATAATAATACTTAAATATACAGAAATATACAGTTAACAGTTGGTTTAAATAATAATGGATTGCATGCCCTGGGACAGACTGACAGAGGCGAGGCTGCCATATCGCACCATCGGCCCCTCTGGCCATCACCAGTAGGCGGTAGGTGAAGTGACTTGGCCACGGACACAACGACCGAGAGTGTCCAAGCTCAAACCGGCAACCTTCTGATTACAAGGCGACTGCCAACTCTTGAGCCACGATCACCCTAAATAGCAATAATAGTAATAATTATTTGATGTTAAAAATGTTTATAAGAATCATTTCATATATTTTTCCGTAGTATTACATTTGAATTTAACAGTTCAATCTTTTAAATAACAGACAAATATTTGTGAAATCATGATACATTTGTGAATGTATTTTAACAATCTAAATATGCATATGTACAGACAAATACATTTAAAAAACAAGAAAATTATGTTTTATTACATTACAGTGATTTTACGTTAATTTACATTTGAAATGTGAAATCACAGTCTATTTATGTAAATTTAATGATATTGTAGAAGAACAGAACAAAACTGTAAAATACACAGTAAAATACTTTTATATTAGGATTTTTTTTTACAGTGTGCTGAGAAGCAGTCTTTGCTTTATTTCTTCTAACAAGATGCTGTGTGTGTTTGTTGAAAAATGCCAAAACTGCTCACTATTTTGCCTTTTAGATGTGTTTTGATGAATGATAGTGATAGATCTAAGATCCCAAGCAAACACATTGAATTTTCAGTAATTACTTCACAACAGAGGGGAATTCATGTTTGGGTAGTTAATACCTTGTACAGTCTTCACTAATATGATTTAAACAATATCATTTGCCAAGCAATTTGCTCCTGAATGTGACTTTTTTTTTCTTGTCATAGCAGTAGCCCGTCTTAATTCATTTGCTGACATGGTTGTGATCATTGCTGACGAGAGGGTTCATTTATTTTTAAATGAGAGGAAGATGTTGTCACCAACCATGTGATCATCGCTGGTGGACATCGAACAGCTTTGAGAGCAGTGCCAGAGCTTTGGGCCGATCCTCTGGGTTGTTACTGAGTCCTGAATGTTGAATGTTAATTTAATACGACAGAATTAAACATAGAGCATTGGAGGTGAATGGAGCGAGTTGTAGCTCTTCAGAATATTAGTCTCGTTTTTGCATAGATGAGTCCTGCAGTCAAAAGTGCAGAGTGCACCAAATCCTCAGTGTGTATGTGTTTTTCACAGAAAAACACACACAAAGCTTCCCAACATCACAAATCAACTTACATTATTTTTTTCTCACATATTGAACATAATATGTTGAAATACAGCTGTTCTTGTGCACAGATAGATCTGAAGAGTGTCAGATTAATGTCCAAATCTGGCAATATTGCTATTCAGGTGTTGCTGAATGTAATTTCAGATTTTACAGAAACATAAGTAGATCTACTGATGTCCTGTTTGTTGCCTGCAGCTGGCTGTTTATCAATTTTTTCTTCCCTTTGACTTGAATAAATGTGTGGAGAATCACACCACTTGCAGGAAAAAATGATGTTAAGTGGGTATCTGCACATGTGGCACAGCACTACCAACTTTATTCAACATCAGACCTGGTGTTAATAATGTTCCGTGTTCATCTACACATCCGACAGGTCATCTGTTAGAAGCAAATTGTAGTTTTATACAGTTTTTTTTTTTTTTTTTTGGGGGGGGGGGGGTGTAATAAAGCAGCTTTTCTCTGGATAAATTTTGTTCTTCATCATGCAGAAAACAGCTGCCCCGACATCCCAAAGCCCACACAGTACCCCTCACTTTCCAGCACAGAATTTGAAGCATATAGATTTTTTTTCTGTTGTCTCTCCTTGGACTGCGTGTCATGTTGTTCCTCGAAGAAAAAAGGTGTAGACCTGTGATTACTCTGTATTATGTTTGTCACATTGCTAGTAACAAGCTGCATCTGTGCATAGCTCCCTATTCAGGTCTGCTCATTTGCAACCAGCTAATTTGCACCTCTATTGGTGGATCGCGGTGGTCATTGTAGAAATGAACTGATTGTGTTTGTGTTCATTAACTAGTGTATCGTTAGTATATTACCTTTGAACTCTCAACTTCCTTCAGTGCTTCATTCCGACTGTCCCCACACTGATTTTTCCCGTTTAGTAAATCTAGTTCTTAATGAGAAGCTGCAGCAGCAGGAACTTTCAGTTTACATTAGGTGGAAAAGGCACCTTTTTTCACATAGTTGTGTGCATGCTGAAGAAGGAAACATGGATCAGTTTGCAATGTTGATGCGATGCAATGTTTTCTTTTAGTATAGGTTGTCTAGGCAGTGAGTCTTTTTGAATATGAGCAGCCTTTTTAAGGTCACAACAGGGCATCTCAATCTGATTTAAGTCTAGACTTTGAGTATGTATTTTTATCTGTTGTAGATGAGAGGTAGACTTAGTGCATTCGGATGATTGTCCTTCTGCATAACCTAAGTGTGCTTGAGCTTCAGATCACAAACTGATGGCCAGACATTCTCTTTCAGGATTTACCAGGTCATGAAATAGCAAAGGAGCCCCAGACCGTGACACTACCACCACTATGTTTGACTGTTAGCATATTGGCCTTTTTAAATTGCTGTGTTAATTTGATGACAGATGTTATTTGATGAAATGATGATCATTTTGGTGAGCAGTGTTTTTTAAAACTCCCATTGACGCCATTTTTAACCAGACCTTGACTTGAGTCAAGTGAGGCCTGCAGTTCTTTAGATGCTGTTCTGCGTTTTTTTATGATGTTTTGAATGAGCCATTGATGTGCTCTTGGAAAAATTTTGGTAGGCCAGCCACATAGGTAAAGGTTCATCACTTTTCTCTTTGTGGATAATGGCTCTCATTGTGGTTCGCTGGCGTCCTAGAAATGGCTTTGCAACCATTTCCAGACTAATAGATGTCAATTACTTTTTTTTCTCATCTGTTCTTGAGTTTCTGTGGAAACTGGCATTATATATTGCTTTTTGAGATTTTTGACTGCTTCACTTTTTCAGACAGGTGCTATTCAAGTGATTTCTTGATTCAGTAGGTCTGGCAGTAATCAGGCCTGGGTGTGGTTAGTAATATTGAGCTCAGCTTTCCAAAATAGGTAGTTAATCTTTTAATTCATCATATAACAAGGAGGGGCAATTTGAACTTCCACAGCAATACCGTGTCTGAAAACACTTTGACAATACTAGCTGCAGGCTGAATATTATGCCATGCTACTCATGTGCTGCTTTCAATCCAATATGTGCAGACAAGATGCTGCATGAAATAACTGCATCACAGCAGGGACAAACAGTTACCTACAAAGAGTGGGGAAAATACCAGGGACAAGAAAAATAGAGTCATTAAAATTTAATAGTACATCTTATTTAATGATGTAGCCTATCTCATCCTTACTGTGTGAACCAATCTGAATGAAACATGTTCAAAAGTCAATACACAAACAGAAGATCTTAACATCTATATTTAAAAAAAGGCTTATTACAAATTGTGATCTTTTCATTTTCATATAAATTATGATGAATTCATCATCCCCCTGCAGATTCTACACTCTCTGTTGCATGTCACTTTCATTGTATGTCATTTTGACCAGATACCAAAATACCTATGTTTTTTGGTGATTATCACCTGCTATATCAACATTTTGGTATTACACGTAAACACAAAACACAAGGTTTACAGAGTAGACTATGTAGCTTGTAAAGAAGAAGAAGCATAAATATATATGCATCTATCACTGCTACATGTCTATATCATTCTGTTAAGTGTTTAGAAACAACCGAGGTTTTATTTTTTTTTCATCTATATACAGTATTATACTGAATATATTAAGAATAAAAAGGAAAATTAACCAGACATGTCTGTGCCATGTCTGTCTCGCTCATGTCTGTGCATACATGAGCGAGCGAAAAAGAGCCAGAGGACACAACCTGAAGGCGCCTGAATGACTTGGACACTAACACACAAATGCATGTGCTTTATACAAATGTATATAAGATAAGATAAGATAAGATCACCTTTATTAGTCCCATGAGTGGGAAATTAGTTTTGTTACAGCAGTGGACAGTGCAAACTTGCATAGAAAAATTAGAGAAAAACACTGGAATAAGATATCAATAAGATACTGTACACAATAGAGTAGAATAAAATAAAATAAAATACTATACACAATCAAAAAAAATAGAATAAAATAGAATACACATGCTATGTACAATATGGGTATAACACAACGATGCCAGAAAGAGTATTGCACTTAGTGTTAATATAACATATATTAAATATTTATATATTAATATATTTAGTATATTTATAGTTAGTTATTAAGCATATTGTGTTCTTATATATTGATCCATTTTTGTGTTATACTACCAAGTATATGAGTTGTATTTGGATGCTTTAGGTGTGCTATTTTCAAGATGTTTCAGTTTTGAAGTATCCATTAATGACGTACGTGACCTCACGTGCTTTGCATGGGTTGACAAAACATTAGCCCAACTATGATATAACCAACCATCCTGCGTCACAATTATCATATAACCCATGGTCCACCTAGAGCCATACACAAGAAAGTTTATAGGTATGGTACTGTATGCATTTTAAAAACACTAAAAGAAAAAAAAACTGCTAATAATTTAAGTTCCATAAATTTAGGTTGTGAATATCTGCAACCACTTACCAGCACAAACATCTTATCAGTAACACAATGTTTTTAGAAGTATTTGCTTGGCTTGTTAGTAGTACTGAAAGAAAGTATTTAACATTCAATAAAACATATTATTATTATTATTATTTAAATGGTATGCCAGTCTCAACTATCCAACAGCTGCCAACTTCAGTTTATTAAATGTAATGTGGCAAAATAAATTGTGAACCCATCTTGTACTTCTCATTGGATGAGGGGAAAAGGCCCTCTGATGGGATGGGATTTTTTTTTTTAATCCCTACTACCATCTACTTTACTGCTACACAACTACCATCTACACCTATCCCACCACAAGTCTTGTTAATACAAACCACAGCATAAAAAGGGTTATTTCTGTGTCTCTAGATAATAACAAAGACCCCATCATGATCACAGCAATATGCCTGTCAATCACACAGTATGGTGTTTGGCCCAGATTGGGTTTATAAAGCCTAAAGACCCCTGTAAGTAATGGGATACGACTCAACACAAGCATCTGTTAAGGATTATCGGGCTTTGGTCCAAGTGTATATTGAGTTAGGGACTTTGCTGGGACACATTTTTGGCAAAAAGATGCCTTATAATTGCCAAAACATCCCTGGGTTGTTGATAAGAGCAATAGAAAAGTAGAGTACAGAACTCTATCTAATCTAATTATTTATCAAGACAAGTATCCATTTGATCACTAGTGATTATAACTAGAGTAGCATGTATAAAATGTAGGTATTGTTCTTTTTTTGTTTTGTTCTTCAACAATAAGATCATTATTACTTAAAATCATAAATCCTAAGCTTATTGCTGATTGCTGCTAGATTGCTGATTGTGTTTTGCAGTGGAATGACAAATGCTAAATACATTTTTATAATGAGATTACAGCAGTCTCAATGCTTGTAAACATGCTGAGGTTCAGGTCCATGAGTCCTTCATGGCTGTTATAATATTACAAAAGTAGTCAGTAGATATACAGTATGGTGGACCACACCCATCTTTGAACTTGGCCTTGATTTTTAACTCAGCTACTACAGGTATTTTAACAACAATGAGTATTAAGAAGCTATGATAACACATGTGTATATTCCATTTTTGGGGGCTGGTGGAAATGCTCTTTTTCATTTAATATTATTTTGGTTTAAGGTTTGGTTTGAGGCTTGCTTAGCTCTAAGCTACAAAATTATTTGAATATGGTAAATGGTAAATGGCCTGTATTTATATAGCGCTTTTCTAGTCCCTAAGGACCCCAAAGCGCTTTACATATCCAGTCATTCACCCATTCACACGCACATTTACACACTGGTGATGGCAAGCTACGTTGTAGCCACAGCCACCCTGGGGCGCACTGACAGTTGTTGTTTTTTTTAACAAACAAAAAAGGAAAGGGTTTGTGAAAAAATTTACCAGTTCTACATCATTAACTACAGCTTAAGAATACCATTCTGGCAGAAAGTTTAGAGGCACATTTTACCATCTGCAACCTTGTCATATCTTATCAGCAGATCATTAAATTAAACCAATTTAAACCCCATCTATCTGTTACATTTGTCAACTATTCTGCATTGGCAATTTACATTTAATGGCACATTTGGTTAGTAAGTAAAAGTCTGAAACACATTCTATAGTCCAGTTAGACATGCAGTACTGTAGGGTTCAGGCGTTTTGTTGGAATTATAGTCAGTGGTCTTTAATACTGACAATCAAGTTTTGTGTCCCTCATTGTCAGCATAAATATTTTTTCCTCGGAAAAAAGCTTACTCGGCACATATACATGCTCTATCTCTTTTAGCATTCCCAGGAGCACTACCATCTACAGCACTGCTACACTTCCACCTGCTTCCAGGGAGCCTTCTCACAATGAATTGAACACATGTAAATTACATATAAACACTAAAAAGGCAAAGAAGAGTGAGATAAAAGACATCTGTAGTGCAAATACACCTCTTTTCTATAACCACGTGTCTTTATTGATAAGAACTCTCTCTTTGCCTTCTGTCATGTAAAATAAATTTACATTTGAAAGCATGCTTTCATATTCACCCTATTAATAAAGTGGCAAGACTCCCATCTGTAGATAAAGAGACAGTAGTTTGTTGGCCAACTAGTCATTAAATCACTAAAACCAGCTACTTTGCTGTCAAAAGTCATGCAAGCGCTGCTTCCTTTAGCAACTATACAAGCAAATACGTTGTATAATGTAAAATACTGACAAACTCCAGGTCCAAGTAAAAAGGAAAAATTCTGCAAGAGGGATACCAAAGAGTAGTTAAAAAATTATGGCAACTCTCCAAAGACATATCACAATTGTTGTGCTAGCAATTTCATGAGTAAGGAATAATATATTGATCAATTCCACAGGGAAATCAATAATAGGCAGGTCTAGACCCTTCTCTCTACAGGACACTGCTATCATTTATCAAAGCTGAACTCATTTATATATATATATAGTGTTGATCTGCACATATCCGTTGCTCCCACGGATGTCGCACTCTCGTACGTCATTGTCATGAGACACTCACAAACAAAATCACGGTTTAGTAACACAGTAAAGCAGCATGCTTATGAGAAATTAACAGTAATCTAATTACTTTTTTGGAATAGTAATCCCTTACTTTAATCGTTACTTGAAAAAGTAATTGGATTACAATACAAATTAACTGGATCACACGTTACTTTAACATTATTTGTATTTATATAAGTCACTAAGGATATTAAAACTCTGGAAAGGGATTATAAAATTGTTAGAATCCCTGCTACCTGTGTGCTGATTGTTTGTTTGTTGTTAGCAAAATTATAATAAAACAAAATAGAGACAAGCCAATACGGAAAAACAACATTTCACCCACCCTTATGATCCCTCACTAACAGGGCTGGACTGGGACAAAAAATCAGCCCGGGCATTTTGACTAGAGACTGGCCTACCAGGTATTATGGGAAAACCCATAAAGCCTTTGAATGAAAACAAACGTCATTGTGACAGTGATGTACACTGTCTTGTTGGTATATATGTATCAATCTAGAACATAACTTAAACCTACACCATCCTCCCTATTCTGGTATTCTAAACAGTACTTAGCCGAAACCCAAAGACTGCTTGGTTTACCTCCTGAACTATCTACAACATATCGTGGAAACTTGAAATTAAGACAGAGAAGACTAGAGGTGAGACATGACCATTACTGAATACTAAAAATAATAAATGACAGATTTAGTAATATTTTCATAAACTATTTATTTACCACATCAATAAACAGCATGGCAGGGCAAAATATTTTTTCTAACATGGCAACCTTTAAAAAGTGAAAGGAGACAGAAAGAAAGGTGAGAAAGAATAAAACTTCCTCACTCAAAACTTACCATCAAAGCTTAATTTTGATGGTATTTTACACACAGTACTGGTACAGTATCTAGAAAATGTGGGAAAATACTGGCATCATATACAGTGCTTACTTCTGAAGAAATTATGTTGGGACCCTGAAAAAAATTACTATGTACAATAATGGATTTCTATACATTTGACATCAGATGAAAACTTTGGTTGTATGATTCAGATAATTATTTGTTAAAAGCTAGAAATTTTAAATGAGAATAAAAAAGAAACGTATTTTTTGTGCCCCCCTTTCCCTGTTAATGCCCTACCTGGCCCCCTGGCAAAACTTTGCAAGACCCGCCCCTGCACAGTTACCAGCTGTCAGCTACTTAGAAAAGGATCCTGGTGTTATTTGTCTCCCAGAAACAGTTCATAACTTCCCTTCAACCCTTCATCCCTCCAGCAAACATCAGCTGATACTAGAAATTAATATTAAATAAATTCTAACAACAGCTCATCAAATTTAAAGGTGCTTCTGTTGTTTAACGCGACCTCCGCTGGTTTGCTCTTTCTGACGCAGAGAGAAAAGCCGATCAGCTGATCATTGATCAGCTGATCGGGACAAATCGCGTTGCTTTTCACCTCAACTTTAAAGTTCGACCTCCTCGGCTGTAATTGGTCCAGCCCAATCCATGATGACCAGCTGGCCAATACACCACTATTCATTTATACCGTTGAAAAAAAAAAGAAAGAAAGAAAACCCCATCGGCCCATAATCGGCAAATGCCCGGTATGCCCGATGGCCAGTCCAGCTATGCTCACTAAGCATCTTTGGAGACACACAGTTCCAACAATTAAAGTGTACTAGTGATTTCAAACTAAATAAGCATTACTACATCAATTACAACATATTTAAACCATACCAGAGTATTGACTGTGGTTGCAGCATCTTGGTCACACAAAAAAACATGCAAACTGTTCTGCACAGGATTTAAAAATGCAGTTTGATGTCAAAACTCCCAACTATCCCTTCTGAAAAACTTCAAAGCTCAAGGTCATAAAAAGAAAAATTGACCTCAAGTTCAGTTTATTGAAAGAATTCCAAAACAAGTCAGGTGTAGATGAGTGGAGAGCTCTAACATCTCCATCTCAAGATCTATTGAATAGAAGCTCTCAGGAAAGCTTTTACTCCAGGTCAAAATGCAAGAGTTAGTTGAGCTGGTTCTTGTGATTTTTTGTGATCTTTCAGGTGTCTGACCATTTAGGTATGTGGTTTGCTTTAAGAAACTCAAAAAAAGCTTCAATACCAAAAAATATAAAAGAATTTTATCAATGGATATATGTTAGTTAATATTGCTTTTTTCACATAGCATGTTCTTGTAGCCTAAATATAGTTGAAACCATTTCAATCGAAGTTAAGTGTTTGGATAATGTTTAATTAGTGCCATCATTTTTTTTTTATTTTGTTGGTTGTGCAATTACACGAATACAGTGGAATTAAATCTACAGTGGATGTTATAATCTACAGTAGAAAATCCACAGGTTCAGAAAGATAATATGGTATACTAAATCGACAATATGGTTCATTCTTAAAGAAAAAGAAATGCAAAGGCCACCTCAGCAACAGCAGAAAACAACTTAAGAGGATGATGACAGAATTTTTTTTTTTAATAATTTTTTTTGAATAAAACCATCACATCTAGTCAAGGTGCAAATGACTGGTTAAACCAAGGGATAACAAAGATAAATTATAATCAAGAATTATGAAGAAAAAAATACAAAATAGAAAGTAACGGCTGTAAAACATGGATGAGGCAATGGCACGGTATAGGCATGTATCGCAGCAAAAATTTGCTGGCACAACTTCACCTACTTCCAAGGTGCATGGAGAGGATAAGAAACTAACAACACAGGAACTCCAGCAACACTTAAAAGTAAAGAGGAACAACTTTATTAACTGACCAACGTGTTTAGGCTTCTGGCCCTCACCAGGGTCATAGTAACACATAATACAATTTGTGCTTAAATAAAGGACCAGAAATAGAAAAATAATCAAATTAACCAATCACATCTTCGTAGGTAAACCAGCTGACGTAAAACAGGTTGGTATGGGCATGTGCCAGTGAAACTGGGCCACCAATGTATATTTATGATATGACTGCTGAGAAAGTTGCAGGATGAATTCACAAGTGTGCAGAGCCACGCACTCTGCTGAGAATCAGCCAAATGCTGAAAAAGTGTGATTCACAATATAAGTGGGCAGTTTGAATAGTGTACACAGACAAAGTTACAAAAACAGAAAAAAATATGTCATTGGCTAAAGACAGATGTAACTGAGCAATAGTAACTATTATACTATTATACTATATTGTACTTTGGTGAAAAAGGTCCAACTACCTCATTTTGTCATGAGTGTGTAATGGAGGCATTAAGATGCGACCCTACTTTAGCCCGTTTCAGAGGCTCGCAGCCTGTGAAGCATCTAACAAAATAAATCCCACAGCACGTCTTTCAAAGAAGCCATATAAACATATTCCAAATGGAGAAAGTGGATTGCTGATGATTGCCTGATGGGATGTTAACATCAGGTAGACAAGCAATTTATTGCGCCATGGAGATTTCATTGTGGACTTCACAAGACAGGAGATATACTGTTTGTTATTGCTTTAAGCTACAAAGCAAAGCTGCCAATGTCATTTTCTGCAACTGTACTTTGGAAAAACACAATGAATCAGTCATCACTGTCCCTTAGCTCAATCCAAGCTGTCACAGTCTATGAAAGAGTAAATGAGTTATGGGAACATAAGTAAGAGGAAGTATTGTGAAAGCAATCATTACTGGCCAAAGAATCATCTCTTGAAAAGAGCTTTAGAAGGCAGAACTGTGACGTGTTGCTTTGCTGTCTCAAATTTATAGAGATTAAAAATAAAGATTATATAACGCCCAAACACTTTCTAGTTCAATTCATCTGCAAAATCTTATGGGAGTGAACAGGAAGGAGAGAGAGTTGTGGGTTTTTGCAGTGTTATTTAAATGGATAGAAAATGATTCCACAAAACAACTTAATCAGCCGTGAGCTCCTGCAACATCATAAATGTCATATAAAATAAATAAATACATTTATGCAATCATTTGTAAGCTTACTGAGCTGATCATAATGAATATGTACAACATTTGGAAATTCGCAGATTTGCTGTGCACTGTATTCAACACTCTTGGTGGTTCTGTATGTAAGGTGCTGATCCGAAACCTCAAGCACTTGTACCCTAACCTGCTAATCACAGGAATCGTGGTTAAAGAGAAGAATGGGCAATGCGCCGCAGGGAAAATTCCTCACCCCCTGGCAGTGCCTCATGGAAACGCCGCAAACGCTGTACGGATTCAAACGTATCAGGGATTATTAAGAGACCTGAGAACAAGGTCAAAGACTTGCAGAAGAACACAGAGCAAGTTAAACTTAACTTCCACTTCATCCCTGAGGCTCTGAAAATACTTAGGAGATAGTTGAGGCAGGCTCTGTTGAAAGCTCCCCCGCCGGCACGCAAAGCTTTACTTTTGATGTTAATTCCTTGAAAGCTGTTTCTTTAGCTGGGGATTAGTGCATGAAGAGCCAGGCTTACCATGCTCTGGCTAATAAAGATGAAACATCTAACACAGGTACTCGTACATACACTCGCTTGGGAACAGTGCCTATAAAGTTGCCTTAATTATAGAGAACTCACTTCGCTTCAGTAACTGTAAGAATAGGACGACATTTGTAGTTTGAAAATACTGTGGTATTAAACGCTGAAAAGCCGATGTATTCTTTGGACACAAGTCTTGAAGTAAAATAATGAGTATATAGGCACATCGCTTTCTCAGCTCATACGATCAAAGCTGCCTTCGTAGTATGCGCTCAGTCTCCCCAGATTAGGTCTCCTTACCAAAAGACTGACAATTATGAAGTATGTCCATTACCGCTGCTGATTAGCCTCCGTGTCTGTTCTGGCTTGAGCGAATGTTGTAGCTAATGATTCTGTGGCAGCGTGCATAGAAAAGCGACACCACAATTCATCTGCCTGGCCAAAATCTCCATGATTAATAGATGTTTCACAAGAACATTCACCCCTTTGAATATTTGAAATGGTTCTCCCCATCACTGAGTCCTCTGCTTTGACAGTTTAAGAAGTAAATTAATCAGTCCCATCACTGCATCTATCCTGCTTTCAAGTACAATGAATGGCTTTTCTTTCATCGTTTACTTGGCTATTTTCCAATAATTAATACCAGGATGATTAATTCCAGTGGCCTTTATTTAGTAAATTGATAGGTATTATTTAACACCAGTGTCTACATATTGACAAAAGGACAATATAAGCTAATTACCTCAGTAAGTCACTAATACAAAACCAATGGTAACCTTAAATCAAATCCTATTATCACAGCTCAGCTTAGTGGAATTTCATTAGACCACATTGTTTTCCTACAGTCTGACTATATTTGCATTTTCTTTTTTTTTTCTCATTCTCTGGTCATGGTCATCTTTGACATTTTTGTAATATTAAAAAAACCTTGTACAAGGTGTATTTTGATTATGGATGAATCTGTGACCCAGTTTGCTCAATGCATTAATATACTGTGGTCACGCTTGTCAGCTTGCATACAGTTATATCATACAGCAGGAAGGCACAATTATGTTAAAGCCAAAGAGGGCTGTAAGCGGGTGGTAAATCTTATCTATTTCATCTATAATGATATGACTGGAAAACATATTTGCCCCACTTGTCATTATGGATATTTTGCATAGCAAAAAAATATGAAAACATCTGCATAAAATAATCCACAAAAAATGCTCTCTGAAATTCCTTCCAAGTTGTAAAGCCATTAGTAAAATGATGCATTTTTTTTTGTTTCATGATACCTAATTGCCCATCTGGCAAACATTTACTTAGAGTTTGATAGTTTATGTTGTATTACTGGTTGTCACCTATATCCTCCTTGCATTTTGACCCGAACTTTGTCTCTAAGAGAAACAAATCCAACATAAGGGACACTTTACAAGAATAATGAAGCACAGTAAAGAAAGGGTGATTCATGTAAATAAATTGCATTACAGTCTATTTTCTGAGAAAACATAAATCATCACCCTTCTGTCAGCATAAGTGGTTTCTGCAGTGCAGTTCCACAGTGGAAGTCAGATGCATTTAACTGAATCACATAATGCCCTGAATGAAGTTGAATACTCAGCAACAGTTCAATTTGTGGCATCCAGCCTTTATGAGTAAAAACAAATAATTGTCTTAAAGCCTTACATTAATATATGTGTTGCACACATACACTGTACAAGGAGTAGGTTTATTGGAGAGGGGGATAAAAAAAAAATCAAACTGTGAATGTAAGTGTGTATTTTTACCTATAGCACCTAAAGGGTGACATTTTCTCTGACATCTCAGAGCTTAGACCCAAATGTCATGCACTTGGGTATCAAGTACATATAAATACAAAACCTGAAACAGGAAAAGGGGCAGATTAAGTACATAAGTAGGTTAAGGCAGTGTTTGGATACTGGATACTTTGAAATATTGCAAGTTATGTTGTGTGTGATTGGATAAATTAAAACCTCTTTCTATTTCAGTTTACCCTAAGGTCTGTCAAGGGCCTCAATTTTTTCCAGCTTCTCTCACATTCCAAGTAATATATTTGTGTGTTATTCTTAAATTGAGACCCAGAATACAGTATTTTTAAATGCTTTGGTTCTTTTTCTTACAGAAAAAAATAAATCTTTCTTATCCAAAGTAGTTTACAGCTGATATAATTTTGGGGATTTTGTAATCACTTTATTTTTCAATAGTATAAAAGTCATTGCTATGAATTGCATCACATGAGAATTCAGTTGTTACACTCAAACAAAAAAAAAGGAGAGAATTGCATTACCCGGTGATGTCATCAGATAGGTTGGCATAGAGAGGCGCTATTCAAAGAGGAGGAATGAGCGTAGCTTGTGTTACTGAGACATGTCATCAGCACACAGGTAGCAGGGATTCTCCGTTTTTAATCTTATGTCCAGTAAAATGTGCATCTATAAAAAGTCAAGCAAACTGTACCCCAGAACAGTGTTTTTTTTTATCTAAAATAAATAGGTAAAAAAAATACAAATAAAGACAGGTTCTTGTAAGTGATTACTTGATTCAACTAACTGCTGAAATGTAAACAAACAATGTCCATGAAACAGAATATGAACATTTTAATATCAACAATTTTGCAAGTGTAATAAACTAGATTAAAAAAAAATAGCTTCCCAGATATTAATTGCTGAAAATCATTAAGCGGTAAGGCTGCTAAAGTGTTATATCAGCACGTTTACTGGTGCTGTTTATGAACATAAGCTATGCATAGTTTTGTTCTTTTTTAAATAGTTTTTAATAATGCTTACCAAAATGATTATGTGTGTGTTCAATATGTGGTTTAAAGAAACAGGAGAGTAAGTTAATTTAGCTGGCTTAATTAGAATGGAATTACTGTAAGAGACTTAAATAACATTATTGGACAAAATGAACTGCATCCATTAACAGTGCTCGTTGATTGTACTGGAGCCCAGTGTCGTATCATGCATACATTAGCAGTTATAAGGGCAGCTCCCACTCGCCAAAAGTGTGTAGCTGTTTGAGGGCACAGTTCAAAGCCTCAGGAGAAATCAATCAACTGGTCTTTCAGACTCCCATAACATGTAAGGACCTGAGACGGACTTGTACCTGGCTATGAGAAACTACTACTATATGATTAATAATAAATATAACCTTTCAGTTTCCAAACCATGATAAGAGCCATCCCTCACTCTTTCATGAACAACAATCCCACTTTTTAAATATACCTTACAAGCTGCATCCCATAGATGATGAATTTTAATGGTGGATACTTGATGATTTCCTCCTCATGTAAAATTTGTAATGTGTTTTATTGTTTTATGGCTGCTGAAAAGTTATGATTGTACGATTGTGTTTTATAATGCTATACAAAGATTGCCTTCTTGTTGTTGTGCATCTTGCCTTCTTGCAGTAAGCTGTTGTCCTACTGATGATAAGTTGCATTTATCAAATGGATATTTGATATGAGAAAGATCTGAGTGATAGTGTATACTGTACTGTAACATTTCTTTATATGTGCTCTGTGTTGTATTACAAAATGACTATCCTGCAACATAACAATGATATGTGGTTGATGTATTAATAATAGATGTTTACATCAAAGTGAGTTATCACTCTTTGTTTGAAAAGGAGACAACAGAAAGGCAGGGAGTAAAATTGAGCTAACCCCCCTTGCTGGCTTTAACACCGATGTCTCTGTTGTAGTGTCCAATCAGGGTAAGTGCTTTATATCGATTCAGCAGTCTGTTTCAGCCCTTGCTTTTGATTTCCCTTATTAGGTCAACAAAGACGGTGAGCCTATTATCAGCATGCTTCATCTTGATAACTACCATTGGTTTCTTCTTTGGTTTTGATGCAGGTTGCTCTTAGAATGGACCATCATGCCTGTTTGCAAGAAAAACAAGCAGCGATTGCCTCTGCCTCTCCAAATGTGACATTTAGATCTGCACTTGATGTACGAAAGTATGCTTTTTACTCATTCATCGTTGATATTTGGTTTAAAGTCGCCGAGTGCTGAAAGCAGGATGAAATAAGAGTGAGTAATGTGGAATGAGAACTGCTATGGAGAAGCTGAATTATAATCTCATCAAGAGCCTGTAGATAATCCTGCATACGTCAGTTCATGAAAAATCGAACGCTCTGGGTTTCTAGTTTCTGTCACATCACAGAAACTTTTTTTTTTCTTTTTCACAACTTAAGATGTGAAATAGTTCCAGCATATAGCCATGACATATGAAGTGGTATTTTATAAACAACACATTCATTATGCACCAGTATGAATAACAGCAGATGCCACCTTCAAACAATCTGTAAATGGGCGGACAGCCAGTAAATGCCATATAGTGCTTGCAGTAAACCTGGATAAGATAATATTGCAAATATAAATCTAGATGTAAATACAATAATGGGCATTATTGTTTCCAGAAAACAGCATTCATATAGAACATATAATTCTGCCTCTTATAGTCTAGTTTTTTATACATTTATACATTACAGCTATTGATCTTTTCAAGTACATTTGCTATTAGATTTAGCAAAGCATAGGCTGGTGTCTCTAGAATATAGTCTTCTAACTACCAGGTGCATGTCCATGAAGTCTGTAGTGCACATGTTAGTGTTATGTACTTTTCTTTTCAACTGTGACAGAACGAAACCAAGCAGGCCTTGTTCAGCTCATTGTAAGATCTACATGGTGGCTGCTCAACTAACTCCTACAGTGTGCAGGGAAGTCGCAGATTCTCACCTAGAACTTTTGCTCTAACAGCTCACAAATTCGGACTGTAACTGTTTGGCTCTCAGGGCATATCCAGCCAGCAAATTCTTACGCCAACTCAAAGAATGCATTCAAAATAATTGTGGATGAATAAATGTGCTATTCTGTGAACAGTATTTATGATAACCTGCTAATAAGAAAATGACAGTAGCTACGCAAAACCTGAAAATCAAAGACTGCATATTTTAATATTTGTCACATTTCAATGTTTCAAACAAATTTCACTATTAAACAAAGATAACCCGAGTAAATAGAAAATGCAGTTCTTAAATGATGCATGATCATTTCATTTGTTATCCAAAAAGTAATTCACCCCTATTAACTCATGAAATAACTGTAATTAACCACATATTTTTGGAAAACTCGATTCACCTTCATTAGACACACCCAGACCTGATTACTCCCAGACCTATTGAATGAAGAAATCACTTAAACAGAATCTTTCTGGCAAAGTGAAGTAGGCGGAAGGATCTGAAAAGACATCATGCCACGATCTAAGTAACTGACAGCTATGAGTCTGGAAAAAGCTACAAAGCCATTGCTAAGGCCTTGGTACTCCAGTGAACCAAGGTGAGAGCTATTATCCACAAATGGAGAAAACTTTGACAGTTGTGAACCTTCCCAGGAGTGGCTGTGCTACCAAAATTAATCTAAGAACACATTAATGACTCATTTAGGAGGTCACAAACGAACCCTGAAAAATGTCTAAAGAACTGCAGGCCTCACTTGTCACAGTTAAGGTCAGAGTCCAGAATTCTGCAATAAAAAACAGGCTGGGCAAAAATGGCATCCATGGGAGAGTTCCAAGACGAAAACCCTGCTGACCAAAAAGAACACAAAGATCTCACACATACTAACATTTTGATGATCTCCAGGACTTTTTAAATTATTCTGAGGACTGACAAGATAAAAGATGATCTGGTGCATTGCTGCTTCATGACCTGGACTATTTGCCATGTTTTCATGGAACCATGAATTCTGCTCTCTACCAGAAAATCTTGAGACCATCTGGCCATCATTTCATGACCTGAAGCTTAAGTGCACATTTAAAACCTTTAATCAAAAGGTTTAACCTTTAATTAAACTTGAATATGTGTCCTTTTCAGTAAGCCTAACCAAGCTGTTTTTAACCAGTAAGTGAAAGTGAAAATAAAAAACGAAAAATCAAATGAAAATGAAATGAATCAATGAGAATTGTAAAATGCAAAACATACAGATCCAACTGGGATGCTGAAACAAAAATAGTGTATTACTGTTTTTTGTTTTTTTGTTTTTTTTAAAAAGTGAAATCAAGCAATGCATTAGGAACTATGTAAATCCTTTTCTATGGCCAAAGTATTCAGCGAGTTATGCTACAAGACACACAGACTTCATGGGTCTTTAAAATGGGATCATTTCCCTCTGTAGCCAATATTTCATTTACCTTTGTCACAGCTAAAGGTCAGCTAAAGGTTCAGTATCCCAAAAAGTTGATTCTGTTCATCTGGATGTAGCATTTTCAGTGGGAGCAATGTTTCATCACTCATCCAAGTGACTTCTTCAGTCTCAGCTGACGGCAGGTTCCCCCACTCTAATAAACAGTACATTTGCACAATGAGTGACACTAGCACCACTGACTAACAATGGGCCGTGAGGTCAGTTTCATGATCATTAATATGCTAATTGTCATAACCGCTGATCAGTGGCCATGAGTACTATTCACAGAGGTTTATTCAGTATATTCAGTTTTGAATATGATGAAACAGTAACTAAATTTCTTCATCAGTATTACAACACTGAAATATGTGACTAGTATTAGTTTGGACAATATATGCATTCCATAGTGCTCTGTATTTTTTACTTGGGAATGCTCCTTCCCTGCTGGCTTATTCATAATTCCACTTCACAAAGCTACATCATATGCTATAATATTACAAATCTAAGACACAAGATGACACCAGAGCCTCTGTAACATCAGTTTTCATTCAGTATATTCAGATGCACTCTGAAAAAACAAAAACAAAAACAAAAATGGCCATATAGCAGCCTTGCCTGCTATGTAAGAAACCTCATAAAATACATTACTGTTAATATTAAAATAGTGTACACACTAGATAGTGATCTAATTTTCTACATTTGAAAGGCGCCTTACCTCAAGAATCACCACGTTGCCTTTATTAATTTTGCTTGGTTATGCAATTATTATTGCCTTGGTAATTCCATGCTTTTACTTTAATATTACACCACTATTTCCAGATTTTTAACTAGGTGTAATACAAAGTGTTATTGAAAACTTGCGAGTTTTGCAGATTTAGACACTCACTGTCTTTCTGTACTCCCAGGCCAATCCCATGACAGTGCACGATTCTGCTTTTCATTTGAATAAACAATTTTTCATCACCAACATGGGACCAATCAGACACCTCCAGTATTGATGACAATACTGAGGAATGCTGCAAATTACAGAACAATGAAAGAACAGGAAACAGTTACACATTAATGTATATTTGGGTCATTACTTTTGGGGGTATAATCAAGCATAGATTTTAATTGTGTAGTTCTGTTTTTCTATCTTTTTCTGCCAAGAGTCCCACAAGATTAACTCTAACTGAATATGATATACACCTGCCCAAAGAGGAATGCCTGTTACCATTTTTATTTCATCCATTCCACTTAGAACAGACTATTTTTAAACAGAAAATGTTATAATCCCAGGCTAATTCCATGACAATGCAGGACTCTGTTCTTCGTGTGAATAAACAGTTTTTCATCACCAACATGGGACCAATCAGACACCTGTATGACATTACTGAGGAATGATGAGAATCGCAGAACAATGAAAGATCAGAACATCAGAATATTGTGTATTTGCCAAACAAAAAGATGTCCACTACTTTTTGGATGTAATTAAGGTTAATTTTTAATTGTATAGTTCTATTTTTCTCTCATAGTCTGCCATGAGTACCACAAGATGAACTAACTGACCACAGAGGAATACCTAATACCATACATTCCAAATACAACAGATTATTTTGGAACAGAATGCTGGTCATTTCATGCTCTGAATTACTTTCATTGTTCATTTTATTTACAGTGCTTCAGTGTAGTAGCCAGCAAGCTTTATTCAAGCAGAAGCCATTAGATGCTATAACAGGCAGCACCAATGCTATACATGTCATAGCATCAAATTATATTTCTAAAATGAATTTATTTCATGGTATATTGTTAGGATGGAATAGAAGTGTAAAAAGATCAACGAAGCCTCTGCCCGTCTTATTTGCCTGTAGCATTATTGCCTTACAAATGTTCAATGAAAAACAATTCTGCTACTATCGTTTAAGCTTGCACCAAAATCTGAGCAGCTTTCCATTAAAAAAAGAAAGGCATATTTTTCTTTGTGACAAATAATGAGGATAAACATATCAGAACATATCCTGTCTTCGGATAAAGATCGGCAATCAAGACTGTCCTGATATCCTCTGCAGTCTGCCACAGCTCCATTTCTTCTTGCTCTAGGGGAAAAGCTGCAGTGTGTCATCCAGCTGAGAGGGTCATTGCTTGCCAGTTGCTCTCCACTGAGCAGTCGCCTAATGCCAGAGCAAAGAGGAGGGCAGGGAGGATTGCCTCCGACACTGCCCACCCAGGCAATCAACTGTTGGAGGATTTGTGGGAGGTGGAATTAGTCCATCTCCACTGACTCTGCCTGCCGCTTCTACAGGCTCTTCCCAATACCTGTCCGCCTACTCAGCTAGCCTTCCAACCTGAACTACATCTCTCATCTGACTGCCTCCATGCAAACCCTACATGGTAAATGATCTTTTGCTGTTTATCCACCTAAAGCAGTCACCCTAGCACAATTGCCTCATAGGATTGTCACCTTGTGAGAAGTTTTCTCTGCTGAATGTTTAGGGATCAAATTCAACATGCTCCGTTTCTAATGTCAGCAGTATTACATATTAAACTTTTTTTTTTTTGCATTTTTTGTGGCCCTGTGGGTGTTTTTATCATCTTGTCTGATATACTCCCACCCACAGCTCTGTCAGATGAGCTCGAGTATCCCTTCAGTGACACCACCTGTCAAGTTCCAGTGTGTTCATTTGATTTGGTTTTAAATTGTGTGTTATTATATAAACAATGATGTTGATGCTGGAGTATTTAGAGAGTGACTTTACAAGAGTGACGTTAGTGATATTATGCTGACTTTACACAGAATATAGTCCTTTATAATATAGTCCTTCAGATGATGCAGTAGTCAAAAGTGATATTACATTCCAGATGTAATCCTGTTGACAGTTTTGCTCCGTGACATTTCCAATTAAGTGTACACATGAAATAGATTATTAGGCTATGTATCTATGAGGGATGTTCTTATTAATGTGAGTAGAGTAGTAAATGTGATGTTCGTCAAGGCTATAATGCAAAAAACATACTAGCCTGACATTCAGGAAGGGGGTTGTGCCAAGTGTGCTGTGCAAATTAAATAGCAAAGTGGATTAATTAACTTATAGATTACAGGCTACACCTAAGGAAGTCACCATCTATAAATTTAGATATTAATCTATTCTACCATATTTTGACACTGAGTAATTTAAGTTTATTAAATTTTCTTAGAAGATACAGAAGAGGAAATAGAAATGTTTGAGTGAGTGAAGTTATATTTGAAATGTGATAAGAATTTATGAGACTGTGTCTCTCAAAAGTAAAAACCACTGATTTAATTTTGACCTCTATTAAGGTAATCTCTTAAGACATTTACCCCTCCTTGTGATCCTATTACCCTGAGATGGCTCCCTGAACATCCTGTTTGAACAACTCCCTTGTACTCTTGCCCAACATGAAATTCAAGTTTAAGGGTCAACATTTTGACAAAGTGGGTGAAATGTAGAGTTTGTTACAAATACTGTATATGCCTGCAAGTGGTAAGAACAAAACGACCAAGGAATGATCCAAATGAGTGGTGAGTGAGTGGTGAAAACCTGCCAAGGAGACTAACTTGAAGAGTGCAAGACTTTTGTTTTTTACAGGTGTGATCCCTCTTGAGTTTTGATTACATCCCATAGATATACTTTGTACATATACTGTGTTTCAAACTGTGTTTTAAATAGTTAAATGGCACACATAATTATGGTTAATCATTATTAAAGAATTGTATATTGACAAATGTCTGTTGCTAGAGGGCTTCTAATTTTTTTTTGGGCTTGTAACTTTCAGGCTTTTCACTCTGCTGAGAAATGACAAATAGAATGACATGAGCACTAACAGGAACTGATACAATTAATTATTATTTGTCTCGAAATAAAAAATGTGTTCATCTTGTTTGAGAATTGTGATCGTCTGTTTAACAGTTGTCTAAATTGCCTATATTAAACGAGTCATCTTATGCCTATTAAAAAAGAGAATTTAAATAGTTGCTTGTCAACTTTATTATTTTTCTCCAAATAAACAGTTCATTTTCATAAACAATTACTCAAAACAAGATTGCTGAATTATAAGTCCATCTGCTTGACAAGATACCAAATGATTATTTCCTGAAATGATTACTATGCATCAAATTCAGCTGGGAAAATAGTCTAGTGTTACAGCTTACTTATTTATTTTTACCAGATAGGTTTTAACGTATATTGCAAGCAGAAAAGTCTACACTTGCTTTTAAATTTAAAGACAAAAGGAGAAGGAAATTGTTTGTTTTAATTTTTTTTCTCTAAAACTATTATTACGACTAGACCACATCCGACTGTTATTGTGGTCAAAAGCACTGGTTTAGAAATTTAAGGAAAAGGCTGTTAAAACTGAACACAATATCCATATTCCATGGGAAAAAGATTAGACAGATGCTGACCTCTACAGGTGTGTTGCTGCCTTGCATTGTTGATGGATATCGCTTCATATTGTGAGACTCATAATGTTGCTTTCATCAAACAAACTAGGATGCGCTGACATTGCTTGCAACGCACAAAGCTCCTGTTACTAAGCAAAGTTTATAGGCATACATGGCTGTGTGCTCTGTATAGTTGTAGATAGGGTAACAATACCTCATTAAAGGGAACAAAAATGATGAGCATGAGGTACTGTAAGAAATGCGGTCTTGCTGAGGCACTGATAGATAATGAAATGTCTCACTGGAGACAAAATGTAGTGGCAGAGCAACAGGGAGGCAGACAGCTAAACCAAATAACTGGGCAATCAGCCTCTACTGACAAACAGCCACAAGCCTGACTGAACTGGGAAAAATAGAGCAGTGGAGAAGACATGGCGGCAATGGAGCACAAAGTGGAGATGACAGCCTTTAGGACACAAGTGACAGCAATTGAGGGTAGACTGAGTACAACTGAGTGTCAGGCAGAAGGAAAAGCCATGCTGGTGCAACAAGCATTAATGGTGACTGGCACATGGTTTAAAGACAGACACAGGGGTCTCATTCAGAAGGTTCGCTTAGGCTGTAACCTGCTGCTTACCGGTCAGCTGGTCAGCTGTTTATAATGATGTTTCACACCACTGACCTTTAAGTCTTATTTAGAATGGAAAAGTTAGCATAGTTTCTTTGTACTGTTGCCAGTCCTCTACAGTGAGGAGAAGCCAAGTAAAGGAAATCATATGTGTATGGAAGAGTAGCACTCACCAGTTTTCATTTTACAGAGTAACATGTGACATATTTCCCGATTCTAAAAGAACTAAATCGAAAGGTGAATCTTCTGAGCAGAAAAAGCAATCACTTATTGGAAAACATTTATAATAGTACTGCATAACCTCTACATGTTACAATTCAGAATTTTTAATACATCCCATCAACCACCGTCAAGCTTTTTATTTTTTTAATTCTATATGTTGGTGTTTTGATGGGACTTAACTGCTTTCCCAAACAACACCTTTTGTTTTTCACCCCACAAGTTTGTTAAAATTACTTTTGTTGTTTTATCCACATGCCTGTCTGCCTCCTGGGGCCTCCACTACAGTACAAAGCAAGTTCAAATTACCCAATATCGTTCCCTTATCTGGCTTCGCTTACACCAACATTGGCAATCCTGCTAAGCAGTCACAGACTTAGACAGGCCTACTAACAGCAGAGCAGAGCACTGTATTTTAAAAATAAAGATCAAAATATTGGCTAAAGAAAAATAGAAGCTGAAAGCAACAGTATTGATAAAAGAAAAAGAGAAAAGCTTTGACAGGATTGAAGTATGATTATAACTATACACTTGTATGTCCATAGAAAGATTTCACTTTAGTTACAGTGTTCATAAATTGCTTTCATAGGCCTGAAAACCTAAGGTTAAGGTCACCTTACTAAGCCCCTAATCCTGCGTCATAGGACAAACCTCTGGTGTCTGCACTCAGGCTCAGTTCTGAAATAATAATGACAGCTTTTCTAGCATATCAGCAGCCTTTCTTACTAAATCCCCACACAACATCTCACTTGCCCAAATCTTAAAGTAAAAGCTACTATTTATTTTACCAGTTTATTAGTTAATGGGGACAATTTGATATTTGATCATACTGATTTTGCTTACTAGAGTGTTTTTACATTTTTTTTAAATATTTTATTTTGAAACCAAAGAAAGGACACAGAACAGGAGACGATATCGGGACAAAATAGTACCAAAATAATTACTTGGTCTAAACATTAAAACAAGTGTGTGTTTTGTGTGTGTGTGTGCATCATTCCTATGCACAACTCTGTTCAGTCTAAAAGAGGATATTTGTGAAAGAGGAACAAAAAGTAAGAAAAAAACTAATGAAAAAATAGAAATAAAGCTAGATACATAGTTAAGCGTGGTTGTGTACTTACAAAGATATAAGGAGATGTATTGGGAGTACTGGGGAAGGCACTGGCAAATTATCGATCAATCATGAGCTATGGACACGGGGGTGACTCAGGATGAAGTCCTCATCGAGACCTGCTTTGGTGGTTCAATAGGACAGTGTCTGCCAGCTTTTTATAATGTTCAATAAATTGTACTTTTATCTGTTATTAAATTATGCAGTTTTAAATTGCCCCCAGACCCAACAGAAGGGAGCCTACTAAACGCTTTTCTCTTCTTCAAAGAAAAAAAGAGTAAAAAAAAGCATGTTTACTTTTGTTATGTATTGTATTTAAATTGTGCCACTTTGCAGCTGAGGTTCCCTACAAATGTGAACTTGAACTGTTCTTCTTGTAATGCTTTAAGATATGGTTTATCAGCTTGTTTTTTCCTGTGGTATGAATATAGTATTTTTTTATCACAGCTAGAGTGTCTCACAGAAAGCAATTTTCTTCAAAGCTTACAGATGTTTGCCCCTCTTATCATAAGTGCTAACTGGATCATTGATGAAATCAAGTGTCAAAACCACATTGTTTTGCTGATTGTCTGAGGTTGGCTGCCCAAGGCCTTGTTTAACATAAAAACACAAACAGAATACAAAAGAAGATTTTTGGCTCTTTCTTTATTCCATAGAGTTTAGCAGGATAGAGGAGAGTGCTTACAGTGCAGGGTATAGAAGTAGCATTACACTTGCAAATGCTATGAACATGCTGTGTTAAGACATGATCAAAAATGATGGTGAATGAACACGTGCAGCTTTAGCTATCTGGAAACAAAAGCAGGCCATTAGTTTGAGATCTTTATTAAAAATACGTCCTCTGATCACTTCTGTAGTGATGATTCTAATCATATAAACTTGATTTCAGTTATAGCAGTTATATTGCATAAGAATTAAGGCTTTATTGTAAATTTGTGTGTATTTTTGTCTGAGCAGTCCAAGCTGCAACCCTGTATTGACTATGACCATGCTTATGTACTTTGAAGCACTGTCATGAATGAGCATAAGTGGCAAATCATATTCAGAGACATGAAAGATTTATTGCCGGAGAAATGATAACACTCAGCAAAACCAAAAGTAAGCTACGGAGAGAAAGAATTAAAAATAGGCATGCTCAGTAATTGTCAGATATATATAGATTATCTGCCATGAGAGGTGTGCATATTGCAGAGGGATAGCATAATAGGTTTGAGTTGATAAGAGGATGACAGAGATGTGGTGTCAGTGAAACACAGACAGTTGCTAAAGTCAGCTAAATCAATATTTATGTATGGTGTACAAGCTATACTGATACACCAAAATGGTGCATTTCCACTCAGGAATTAAATTAAATATATAAAAAAATTTGTATTCGTTTTTGACTAAAGAGCACTCTTCAATCAAGACTACTGTGATGAAACTAAATTTAAAAAAAAATCATATTGTAGTGTAGAATGAAAAGCATAATTTTCCATTTCCATTTTCATTTATTTTCCTGAAAATAAATAATGGGGGCAGCATGGACCATCTCTGCGTAATATCTTAATAACCTTCCACTCATTAGTGTGCTTGGATTACAGCTGCTCTGGAGGGTCAGCAGCACAAAATAGGTCATGCATGTGTGAAGCATTATGGCTTACATTTCATTATGTTTTCAGAAAAAGAAATATTCACACGTGGCAACTCGGGTACAGAATCTCAGTACATGTTTGAATAAAATTCACTGATATGCATGTGTAGGCCCATTACTGCGACTCGAGACGCAGACCGTGGAGAGGCAGGAGAGGCGTTAACCGGGGTGCCTGACCTGGTTTATCATAGCTGAAATGTTAGCTTCTCTGGTTTTATCTCTGAAGTCGGATGCTTTTCCTCATTTTCTCTGTCCCCCTCGGGTCCTCAGGTGCTGCTGCATTTCACTGCCATAAATTTTGGTGTGAAGTTTGTGTTACAAAAAAAAAAACAAATTTTAGAATCCAATTCTAAGTGAGTGTCTGGTTCTAATTCAGTGTATTTTCAACAAAACTTAATTTCAGCAACTTAGTCACCTGAGTGAACACCTTAACTGCAGTCCACTCGACATAAGGTCCAAAACATGACAAAATCCAGAGACTTTAAAACAGTGACTTCACACAGTGTGACATCACTCAATCCAACAGCAATTACTACTCAGCTAAACAATTTTTCTGATAAAGGTTTTGAAATGCAGATCATAACTCACAGCAAGAAGGTCCTGAGTTTTAATCCTCCAGTTTGGAATTGTTATGTTTTACCTGTTCTGCCCGGATACTCGAGCTTCCCAGCACAGTCCAAAGACATGCTTGTAAGGTTGACTGGTGATTCTAGATTCTAGTGAATGTGAATGTAAATATTTGTCTGACTCTATGTGTTGGCCATGCAATAAACTGTGGACCTGTCCTGGGTGAACCCCACTTCTTGCCCTATGACAACTGGTATAGGCTCCAGCCAATCCAAGATCCTGAATTGGATAACCAATTATGAAATATGGCTTGAAGGGTGGATGGATCATACTGCAGTCCTGACACCACCTCACAAATGTACATTAGAACTACAGATCAGAGGTTTGTCAGCATGCAGCTATTCTTCACTTGTTTTGAAATACGACTGTGTGTCAAGTCTATGGCTGAGCATTATTTACTAAACATTAGTATGAAAATAGGAAACATCAGGGCTAGGTTAAAGAGATTCAAACAGTAAAATTGTTTTTCTAAGCCAAGAGGGACTTTCGGAACATCAAAACATGGCTAAAGGTCTCTTTGTTTTTTCCTCGTCATTTCACTGGTAAATAATTCAGAAGCATTATATTTAAATTGATCTGACTAATTTGTTTACAGCAAGTTCCTGTTCTGTGGCACATGAAAGGCAGACCACAGGACAAAATAAAACAAAACAGAGAGAGGAGGAATGGAGAAGTATGCTGCAGCAGGATAATGAGCCCCAAAACACCTCAAAGTTTTGCAAGAACTACTAGAAGACCAAAGAGTACTGACAGATATGGATATTTCTCTACAGTCATCTAACCTCCACCCCTCTCAATATTCATGAATTGAGAGAGCAAAGCATTCTTGAAGTCACAAGAATTTTTTTTGAAACTCTCGGATTGTGCTGACGGGAGGTTTCGCGCAAACTTGTTCATGCGGCTCAAGTGCGTGCTGCTTGGCCCGATGCCACAATTGCCACAATTCCAGTGAGTAAATAACTAGTGAGAAAAGTTTTGTATACCATGACAGTGAAACAGTGAGGCAACATGCATAGTTCCTGAAAATAAAGCAACTTAGTGGTATTCATTCATTTAATAATGAATAAAACTGAAAAAAAAAAAAATTCCCAGGAAAATTAAAAAAGTGTCTTTTCGTCAAGCATGAACACGACCATGTGGCAACCTCTGGGACTAAAAAAATGAAGTCAGTGCCAATGAACAGTTGAAGCTGGCTTCAAAAGTCAGTCACTCCCCACAGACTCCTGTGCTAAAATTCCCAACTTGCCACGTAATTGAGATGTTTACTTTGTGTTAATTTTTGGCCAAATCTCTTACAAAATCATTGATGTCTAGATCCAATGTTTACAGGTTACAGCAATAACACCATGTGACTCAAGCTCTGGGTTTTAAGAACAAAAATCAGTTTAACCTGCCATATTATTTACATCCAGCAGTGTAAGTTTACTTCTTTGAGCGAGCCAGTGAATTGGCATGTGATTGCAGTAGGTATTGATACACGTGTGTTTTGCTAAAAAAAAACAAAAAACTGAAAATGTCAACTGAAAATGAAAATGAAAATTACTAAACCCCAAGCAGAAATACGTAGACATGCTAATTACTGAATAGACACGTCCAGTGTGAGGAAATGCCACTTTAGCTGATTGGTATGATTGCAAATATGCTCGGTCCAGATTGTTGGTTGAACAAAACAAACAGGGAACAAATATCTTGCAGCTTTTGCAACACATCCAAAGACACAATTAATATTTCACTCAGTGCCTTTGAAGACAGTGTCATATGCCTATTGCATATCATCAGTAATACAAAAATTTTCAGTCATAAGCAATAAGACCCTCATTTTCACTGAAGTGTCTTTTTTCACACATCCTGTTTCAAATTATTATAGTCACAAAATAAGAATGCCATTGACAACATTTTCAGCAACCTACAGATACCAAGCTATTATGATAAATCAACAATGCAGGTCAAAGACATTGAAGAAAAGTCCCAACTCCTGTCTCCAGTCTGATTCTTCATCCCTGCTAGTTATGAATACAGCAAGAAAGGAGAAACTTCTCAAAAGGCTATCTAACAGACTGTCCTATGAGTGAAGAATACTATTCTACACAGAGTGAGCAGTCTATGAGTTGAAGCATGCTTGTGAGCTGTAGCACAGAAACATCTGCTTGTTGGCGGGGGCAATTGTTTAGGCTGTCTGTATCCGGCAGTGACCTGAATTATTCTGTAATCTCTGAGCCTGAACGGTTAAGACGAACTTTCTTCTTTAGAGGCAAAGGCATTTCCTGCTGTTAGTGTGTGTATGTTTCTCAGCTGTGATGACTACAACTATTATTATTTACTGCAAAGTCAGAAAATGTTGTGACTTTGCAGTGACAATAATAGACCTGTGTAGTCATTAGTAAAGGTTAAGTAAGAAATATTAATAAACAGTCTAGTCATGGGTCACGTGTTTCATAGTTTTAGTCATCTGCAAATAAAATCTTAATGAAAAAAGGAATAAAGTTTAAATTGGTCTAATTAAGCTTGTGGTTTAGTGTGAATTGGTGGTGGTGGTGGTGGGGGGCTGAACTATTTGAATCTAGCTGGAATTACAGATCTACATCCCAGTTTTTTGCGTCTTGCCATGGTTTTGCTCTTATTTGGTTTTAAGAGATATAGAAATAAGATGCTGAAAGAATACTAATTACTATAATATTACACTTAATATCGCCAAACAGTCCAATTGAGAGGTCCTTCTAGTAGAGCTAGCTTTATATCCACTAATTGGATCATATGTTGACTTCTGACTTCTCATTTTTTTCCAATGGAGGGTGTCCTATTAGTACAAGATTTCTTTTTGTCTTATTTTGTTTTGTGTTTTTTAGTTAGAGGAAATGCAAAATAAAGATAAAGCAAGACATAATGTTATCATGTAAAAAAAACTGCTTTATTGGTCCAGGGAGGAAAGGGGTTTTATGTAAAACTGAGGAGCCTTTAGACAGCACAGGCACAATGTGATTTTACTGCTGTGTTATGTTAAAAAAGTACCTGTCATTGTGCTAGTTGTATGATGAATAGTATGCCGATTCTTGCTGCACAGCAATTTCTATAAAAATCGAATGAAGACAAAGGCCTTAACATCTAATTTCCTCTCCATTCTTTCATTAACTGATTTTTTTGTTACTCTGTGGGGTAAAGAACAACAGTTTTGTAGTGCAACAAAGACTTTAATAAAAAACACAATCAAACGCACGCATGAGGTAATATCCAAATGGATTTTTTCAAGACTGTTCAATTACTTTTAATGAAAATCTGTGTTTACAGATGGATTACACAAATTGAAGTAAACCCTCTTTTTCCTCCAGTAGTGCTATTTCTTTTACTGGGTGCATTTGATGAACTCAAATCATCACTTACTTTCTTATCTACCCATATGTGAATGTATGAACACTAGACTGGCATATTATTAGCAACCTTTTCCTGTTTACCAGACTGTGGAAATTTATGCTGTTCATAGCAATTTACAAACCATGCAATGTTTGTGTTTAGCACCCCTTCCCCATTTGGTGACTGTCCCTGAAATAACAGGAACACAAGAGGGGGATCTAAACACTTTGTGGCAAGAAAAATAGGATAGATAGCTGTGAATGTTCCTTGGAACCATGACAGTCGATCATGTGAAAAGACATTGTTGTCAGTTGGCTGTCGGCATTTCATGCCAGGTGATGCGTAACATCTACAATAGTTTTGTAAGGGGTTAAATGGAATTCAAAATAATTAGTTGCACTCAGAGCATGTTACATGATGGGCAGACCATTTAAGCAGAATGCAAAACACTGTTTCCAACGCTTTTTTGTTTTTTTTTAAGGCAAAAGTAGGCTAACCTTGTCTAATCCTGCCGTTTTAAAGCTGAAAAGTGGTTAAAGACAAAGGGATTGATAGTCTACTTTAGCCCTTTAGTGAGGGAAAGAGGAAGGTAAAGAGAGAAAGTGTGTGTGTGTGTGTGTGTGTGTGTGAGAGAGAGAGAGAGAGAGAGAGAGAGAGAGAGAGAGAGGAGAGAGAGAGAGAAAGAGTCGGGGGTGACAGTAAGATAATCTCTTTTGTGTTTTTGATCCCTAAATGTGGTGGTTGTGTCCCCTTATCCCAGCTACTTAGTTTCTGCTATGCGTAAGTGATGCCATGTACTTAGGCTGTGAAAAGCAGGTCAGTATGACCACTGAGAGAAAACCACATGTGCATCGCATGGATAGCCGTGGGATTATTCCTCACAAAATGTCTTAATTCCACTGTTCACTAATGATCCAGGGAAAATGCCCTCTAATCTCCATTCCATTAATTAAAAAGAGCATGAGCCAGTAGAAAACCTCACCATCTGCTGCAGTTTCATTCCTGCGGACAGATTGTGTTTTCAGTTTTAAACAGGGGAATGGGGATTTTTTTCCTTTTTTTCTGAGCAAATGGGTGAAGTAAGCATCGAGGGCGATAGTAAACATAATGCAACTGCTCTATTTAAGTACTAATACACTGAAATATTCTCGGGAAAAGATGTTTTAAACAGTAACAGTGCCTGCCAGGGTACTTTGATGGCGTTTGCGCTTATTCAGAACATTTTTACAGTTTACAGACTTTGCAAGGATATCGCAGTCAGAATGACATTAACCTTTCAAAACTTCATTGATGTTTTGCCATAAATGAATATATACTGATTGATTTTCCTTTTTATTTTCCACTAACCAGACAAAGATTACAACGAGATTCTCACGCTGATGTTATCCTAATAAATCATTATCACAGTTCCATTTTTTATAAGATAACAAGTTTATGAGTTTCTACACGTGTTATTAATTTCTCAGTCATTTGTAGCAGGATCATTTTTGTTCCCGTTTTATTTTCTTATTCTGATATAGTAAAGGCATTTCTTAAAAATCTGAAAGTAGTTTGATTACATTGCACAATTATAACTTTTTACCAGTTTTGTGAGTTAGCGTGACTACACTGTAGTAAGGTGTGCTTATATCCGATTTTATTTCACTGTTATACTCTTATAAGAAATTGAATGTTGTACTTTTGACCTGCGGTCAAAGTCTAGAGGCTGTGACATAAATTTGATCAGGCTAGTAGGCAAAAGATTATCCCACCAGATGTCGTTTCTCCTCTATTGGAACAGTGGGGCCAATAATAAACACACACACACAGACACAGTAATCTGAGGCAGGCAAGTAGCCCTTGCGCGTCCCTTTCTCTCTTCTCTTCTCTTTTCTCTCGGACAGGCAGTGGCTGTTCCAGTCCAGCCGGTGTCAAGTTTTATCCAGGCTGTATGTTGGACAGTTCAGATTCAATCATCTTTTATGAGTACACTACAGACATAGTCCTTGTGAGTTGCCGAATTGCTTCAGCCTACAGATGGACATACAGGGAGCGATGAAAAGACTGAGTGGGAAATGGCATGTAGTCTATTTGGCGTTGTTCATTTGTTTCTTGGATGCAGTCTGGGGACAGATACGTTACTCGATCCCAGAGGAACTAGAGCACGGAGCTTTTGTTGGCAATATTGCAGAAGACCTGGGTTTGGATTTGGATAAGCTCTCCGCGCGCAGATTCCGGATAGTCTCTGGCACTAAGAAGCAGTATGTGGAGGTAAATCTGGAAAATGGAGTTTTGTTCGTCAATGAAAGAATTGATCGCGAAGAACTGTGCGAGCAGAGTTTGTCCTGCTCTTTTCACTTGCAAGTGGTTATAGAAAACCCTCTGGAACTCTACAGGGTAGAGATGGAAATTCTGGACGTGAATGACAACTCCCCTAATTTCCCGTGGACCGAATTTAATCTAGACATATCAGAGTCCTCTGCGCCAGGTTCCCGTTTCCCACTTGAGAGCGCACAAGACTTAGACGTGGGATCCAACTCCCTCCGCACCTACTTGTTAAGTGTAAACGAACACTTCTTCTTGGATATACAGACGCGCAGTGACGGCAGTAAATTTGCAGAGCTACTTCTGCAAAACCCTCTGGACAGAGAGCAGCAGAGTGCGCATCAGATGGTGCTCACGGCCGTGGATGGAGGTGCACCGGAGAGATCAGGCACTGTGCAAATTGACATCACCGTTCTGGACGCAAACGATAACGCGCCTGTGTTTGATCAGTCGTTTTACAGAGTGAGGCTGGCCGAAAACGCGCCCAAAGGTACAGTTGTTATAAAACTTAACGCTTCCGATCTTGACGAGGGTTCCAACGCTGATATCACCTATTCATTCAGTGGCCACGCTCCCATCAAGGTGCGCCAGCTTTTCAGCGTGGATTCAGAAACGGGGGAGATCAAAGTCAAAGGAGTGATAGATTATGAAAAGGCCAGGATGCATGAAATTTATGTCCAGGCTAAAGATAAAGGCCCCTCTGCCGTAGCAGTTCACTGTAAAGTGCTGGTCAACGTTTTGGATAAAAATGACAACCTCCCAGAGGTGATCTTAACATCTGTATCCACACCTGTGCAGGAGGACGCGCCTCCCGGGACGGTAATAGCCGTCATCAGCGTGATGGACAAAGACTCAGGTGAAAACGGGAATGTGGACTGCGAGATCCCCCATCACGTCCCATTTCAGCTCCACTCGTCATTTAAGAATTACTACACTTTGGTTACCTGCGATTTTTTGGATAGGGAGGCAGTCGCGGAGTACAACATCACTCTCACTGCCCGAGATATGGGTTCCCCTCCTTTATTCACCAGGAAAACAATTTTAGTGCAAGTGTCTGATGTGAACGACAACACGCCGAACTTTAAACAGCCTTCGTACACTGTGTATCTGACAGAGAATAACGCGCCGGGGGCGTCTATTTGTGCGGTGACTGCACTGGATCCCGATTCTGGTCAAAATGCGTACTTGTCATATTCAGTCCTAGAAGGTGACATACACGGAATGCCCGTGTCCACGTATGTGTCCGTAAACTCAGACAACGGTAACATTTACGCGCTGCGATCCTTTGACCACGAGCAACTCAAAAACTTTCAGATCACGATTCAAGCTCAAGACGCGGGATTCCCGCCTCTGAGCAGCAACGTTACAGTGAACATCTTCATTTTGGACCAAAACGACAATGCACCTGTTATAGTTTCACATGTTCCGCAAAACGGCACTGCGCCCAGCGAAACTGTGCCCAGATCAGTTGACGCCGGCTATCTTGTCACCAAAATCAGCGCGGAGGACGCAGATGCGGGTCAGAACTCGAGGCTTTTCTATGAGATGCTCCAAGCAACAGACCCGAGTTTGTTCAGCATTGCTCTTTACACGGGCGAAATCAGGACGATACGCCAGTTAGTGGAGAAAGACCCCACGAGGCATAGACTGGTCATTCTGGTGAAGGACAATGGTCAGCCACCCCTCTCGGCCACAGTTTCCATCATTCTGTCAGTGGTTGACAGCCTGCCAGATTCCCCGCCCGATCTGGGTGACCTGTCACTAAGCCCACATCACAGCACCAACTTTACTCTGTACTTAATCGTGTCTCTGGGCGCAGTCTCCTTCACATTTCTAGTGGCTATTATCGTCCTCGTTGCGGTGAGGAGACTGAAAGGCAGACCTTCCAACAAAGAGTCCAAGTTCCCCTCCATCAGCTGCTGCTGCTGCTGCTCTCGTTCAGAAATATCCACTACCACAGAGGTGTTCAAAAAGTCCAACTTAAATGTCCGCATGTCCACGGGCGCGTCAGAGGTAAACAGCAACGGCGCACTCCCCCAGGTCTATTGCTACAAAATGTGCCTGACACCGGAATCATCCAAAAGCGACTTCATGTTCCTAAAACCGTGCAGCCCGGTAATGTCAGTTCAGCAGAATAATGCCAAGAGCACAGACTACCTGACTTCTGGCTGGAGCGCGCTGGACCACAATGAGCTGTCCAACCAAAGAGCAGCAACCCCAAACGAGGTAATGTGCTGAAATGAAGTGAATGAACATAGACTAAGACAGTGTTTTTCCTTCTCTGTCGTACTATCCACTTTAAAGCATTACAAACTATATCCACTCTGTCATGTCTCATCCCAGCCCTCTTCCTGCCATGCTGCATTTTATAGGCCTTCTACAGGCATAACTGCCATAAAACATGTAATACGCTGGGAGAAGATGGAGCAAAATCATTTACTATACTTTACTGATGGTTTCCAAACACATGTATGCTAATCTGTAAAATCCTAAAGTCAGATTAGATGCTAATATGTATGCTGTGTACACTCATACACACACATATAGATACATTTACATATAAAGATAAATACATACATATATTATATACTTTACTACTTTATTTTATTCATCCTTTTTTTGGAATAAAACAAATGAGGTCTGACTGCTCTGCACCTAGTAACTAATGAAATAGAAAATACAGCCTCAGCCCTGTACCTTGTAGCAGTAGGCTACCCTGCTGTTTGGAAGATCACAGTGTGACAAGGTGTGTAACACGGGCATAAAAGGTGCTGCAGGGATAAAAGAGATACACGTTTTTATCACCAACTTGAAGCTATCTTTTGATGTTAACACAACTCCTGGCGCATTTGTGCTCTAGTCAACAGCATTAGTGTCTGCACCTCACATTAGCCACATATTCTCAGATTAAGCGATAACTCCTTTATCACTTTTCAAAGCTTTGCTTTTATGTTTGACAGTCGCAAAAGATATGTAAGCAAAAAAAAATGTGTCACAAGTTTAAAGCTTTAAACTGACTTTCTGTTGGCTTTCTCTTAACTTCAAACCTATCCACTGCTGACAGCCAACAAGACTACACCTACACAGCAGTGTTCTCCCTGAAGTGCTCACTGATATTCAAAGTTTCTTTATGTTTTAAACTGGCAGCTCAAGTATTCAAACAAGGACTGGACGTGGACCAACAACCAGCGCAACTCGGCATACAAGAGGTGAGTACATAGCTGACTCAGTTGGGCAAACACTCACACACACACACACACACACCTGAATTTACACTTCTGTTATTTCTCTTATCTTTCCAGGTATAGCTCAGCAAATATGGAGGGCACGCTTTCACGCCAACCAAAATTTGACTCTGATGGGTTTTCCTGCTCTGTGGCACCACAGTACTGGACTTGGGGGAACCACATGAATGGTGGGTGGTAGATGTGCAATTTTGGCACATTATTGTTCATGTAAACGAGGGTGGCGGTGTGGCTGGGATTTCTATGCCTGAGGATTTAGTGCGACATTAAAAAAGGGGAAACCAAAAGGGAGATAATACCAGGCCCCTAAACCGGGGGAATTTTAATGCATCAACATGAGGATTATAAGTCCCTGCAAGAAGTGTTATTTGCACAAAAAAATTAAGAAAATGCCTTTAAAACCACCTTATTCAAATCAAAAAGACTCTATTTAAATATGAAGAAATAATCTCCAAAAGCAAATTTTAATGCATGCATATTTTTACAGACTGCAAGATGCCTCTTCAAGAGGGAGCAGCTCCAAACTATTCATGGACTAACAAGTCCACACAGCCTTATCCTGAAACACCGGACTACCAGCACAACGTGTACATTCCTGGCACCACAACTGGATACAGCACTCTGAAGCTGGCACCAAGAGGAGAACTGGACGTATACAACACCTTCTCCACTTTTGGAAAGAAAAAGAAATTCATCTCAAACTATGAACAATCTTTTGACAAAGATGGCAGTCATATAAGTAATTCTATATTTAAGTAATCCAAAACGTCAGCGAGGACATGCCAAAAATTTGTTGTCAATGTACTGGTCATGTTTCTGTAGCTTCTCTGTGTGTCAAAGCTGTGAATAAACTACTGTAACTCTGCTAGCAGTACCTTTCATAAGTTTCTATTAATAGCCAGCATTTAACAAATGTACTTTTAAGGTGTGATTTTTTTTCTAAAATATAAAACTACATCTGTTTTACTACAACAACAAAAGGTTTGTGTGATTATTATCCTGCATGTCTTTATCCATTTACTGTCCATAATGCACAGGCAATGCAAAACAGTATGGAAATGTGCCGAAAGAGAAGTCAAGAAAAGCAATGTAACATCTTTTTTTTTTTTTAATTAAAGCAATTAATCTGTCAAATATAAATAAAAAAGAGGATTAAGTTGAAGAGTGTAAGCACTGAAGCTGTACATCTTACACTGAGGGATTTTGTTACAGGGAATAACGCCACAGCTATAATATATTTCCTCTGTCTCGTGCAGTCGACCATCACACTAACACGTCACAGTGAATTGTTGGTGACATTTTGAAGGGCAATAACGCCAGTGAAGTGATGCAGATCCTATAAAGTTATGGCAAAAGACTTACAGCTCCTGGACAATAAATGGAGAGCTTAAGAGGACATAATTCACTTTTGGGTTACATGTATTCATGATGTATTCATTATTAGTGGTTGGGCTTGTATATTAATGAGTGTTTACATAATTATTCTTAGCAGGAATTATTACTCTGTATATATGCTATGTACAGAATAAATGAATAAACTTGAGACCAGCTCTAAATTTGTTTTTGTTAGGTTTTTTTGTTTTGGTTTGGTTTGGGGTTTTTTTTTTTGGGGAGGGGTGTCTCTTTCGACAAAGCCGCTACATTTTTATGGCTATGTGAAAACCAAAGTTAATATTGGAAGTTAATGTGACTCAAAAGTGATGGTCACTTTCACCATGAATAACTACGCACATGGGGTAGCTCAGGTTGTAGAGCAGGTCACCTACTAATCTGAAGGTTGGTGGTTTGAACCACGTCTGCTCCAGTATGCATCCTGAATGTCTTTGGGGAAGATACTAACCCCAAGTTGCTCTCCAATGCCTCAGTGGGAGTATAAATGTGTGTAAATGTTAGTGTGGATGAGGTAAGCCGTGTAAAGCGCTTTGAGTGTTCAGATAGAGTACAAAAGTGTTATATAAGATCCAGTCCATTTACATCAGTGCACTATGGTGTAACAGTGAAACAAATAGATGGGTTTTTTGCTACCTATTAAAAGAGACCACTTTAATGTGGTCTTCCATTAAAATGCTTTTAGAAAACAGTGAGTAAAAATCTAATCTTCACGTTAAATCAGTTGTTCTTTGCCAGCTTCTGACAGTAATGCTGGACTCCACCGGTTCCAGAGGTGAAGCATCCAGTCATATTTTAAAGATAAAACTATGCTGTGTTTGGACATATGGCTTTGAATGCCTTTTAACCTTTTTCATGAAGCTTTCCTCAGTAAAGACACGGCTTTTAAACTGCACTGTGGGAATTATCCACAGGATCCATTGTCTTTAACTGAGCTATTACAGGCTAGTGGGTTAATCATGGGCTAGGGCCTGACTGCCTCAGTGAACTGCTTCAAGCTGAGTGCCAAGGGCCATTTTGGACTCTGAAAATCAAGTCATGAGGATAAAAACCTGGAAAAAAAAAGAACATTTTACTCTGTTATACAGAGACTATTAGGAATTTAGAAAACAAGTCCAAATATGCCCGTAACAACATCCTGCCAGAAATTACAAATAACGAAGCCAAGATTTATCTTTGACTGTATCATAACCAAAAACGGCCGAGCTTAGCAGTCCCATGTGCTATAAGCAGGGACAGACAGCATATGTCCAGCTTCTGCTCTGTGTAAAATCTATTCACAGCCAAATCTGTGCTGCTTTATTTTCCTTTATCTCCAGTGACTATTCCCCCCACCAATCCATAGCTCCTACATCTCTGGCCAAATGCAGGGATTTCATTTAGTCTCCACCAGAGGGCGCGTTTACTTCACACATCTCTGGTGTGTTTTGGTGCGTCTTAAATACTTTCCTGTTTCCTTTAATTGGTAAGTTAGTTGTTATTTTTCATTTGTGGTTTATATATATATATATATATATATAGAAGAAGATGTATATATATATAAATATATATATATACATCTTCTTCCATATGTTAATACTGTCCATATGTATATAGTGCTGCAGAACTGTACCCCCCCCCAACATGTTTACACTGAGTAGGAGATGCTCTGTATCTCATTGTACAGCTGTATAATGACAATAAAGGCATTCTATTCTATTCTATTCTATATATATGTCAGAGCATTCCATTCTAAGAGCACTGATTCAGTTATCAGAAGATATCCTGCTAACCTGCTTTTAGTGAATAAACTTGGTAGAAAACCTTACAAGGTTTAGGAGTGGAATACATTCATGTTAAGCTGTTATTTCGTGTTACATATAAAACAACAATTATAAAATGAGGAAATTTCCTTAAAATCTCCTTAATATTTGAAATACATTTTTATGAAAGCCTAATAATATATTGATATAATATATTATATAATTATTGATCAGAGTAGTGTTTAATCTGTGTTAGATGCACATCTTTGGAAGTCACTGATTCATTGACAGTGCAGCATTTTAATTCAATTGTGGTAAATTCTGAGAAGTTTATGCCTCATTGTTTTTGTTTCTTTTTCCAAATTTTTTTAATTTGAAAACTTTGCCAGGAGAAACCAGAACAAGTTTTTTTTTGTTTTTTGTTTTTTAGGCAAGATCCTGAAAACAGAGTGAAACATCTGAAAACAGAAATCCAGTATATAAGGCAAAAACAGAGGTTGTACCACTCTGAGTTGGAAAGTCAATATTTGTTTTATTCTTCAACATAGCCAGAAATTTCTTAAACAAGCTCTATTGCAAGTAGTCTTCAGGACTGGTTCTCCAGGCTTCTTGAAGGGCATTCAAAGCTCTTTTTTGGATGTGGGTAGTCTTTTGTTCCATCCTCTGTCAAGGTGATTTCACACTGTTTGAGATTACTGAAAATTAAGCTGTTGCCAATCAGATGCTTCAGATGGTCAGATGGTATTTTCTCCAGGACCACTGAATGAAACACATCATCAAACCATGACAGAACTTCTGTCATGGTTTACAGATGGCTACTGTTGTACCTGGCCTCCTTACATATTGATGAGTATATAAAAAATTAAAATTTTCTGTTTCCAGAAAACGGCCTTTTCTGGATTTGTTCCCATTTCTTAGATACATAAATTCAGAATTTCATTTCATTTCATTTCATTTTTAATCTTGCCACTTGCAAGAAATGGGAACAAATTGGTTCTTTGCTAAGTTGTCTGTTATGTGTAGACACAACACTGGTTAATCGGTTGAGGAGGATGCTTTTGTTATGCTTGAATAATTCATAGGCAGTGTTTAACGAACAAACAAAAATGCTTAGGTACAAGGACTGCACTGAAAATGAAATGAAAAAAGTATCCAGTTACCATGGATATATACATAATTAAATAATACATTTAATGTGGATGGGAGGATGGGGTGTGAGGGGGGCACTTTTCAAAAAGAAATTAGGGTTGGTTCCAGACTTTTGCACATCCTGTAGTTGTAATCTTTCTAGTAAATGATTAAACAAGCTGAAACAAACTGATTCAGTAGATCTCTGTTCCTAATTAAGGCTCAGATGGCGTATGTGGTACTTGTTATTAAACATGTGTCATAATTAATTAAAATTAATTACAAAGCAAAAACAGCAGGCTATGTGAAGCTACTGCCCTGGCAATCACAGTTATAAGTTGAGGAAAACAGCCAACAACAGAGTGTATGTAACAAACTATATTTTACTTTCTGCACAGACTCAAAGTCAACTCATGGAAAGATTGAAAGAATTCATGATAGTAATAAAAACTTATAACAGTGTTTACATATATGGCACAGGAGCAAAGTGTTTGAGCAATTCTTTCAAATGCATTAAAGATAACATGGTGTGTGCTTTGCATGTACAGCATTTTCTGTAATTTTCTGTGTTGTCACACGATGGAGCCAAAGGAAAAGAGAGAGATTAAGCATCACCCTCATCTTGTCATCTGCCATGTCAACACAAAATGGTTTAAGCTTGCAGAAAAAGCTGACAAGTAAAAATATGACAGCTAGGAGAAATAATGAGAAGCACTGTATGCTGCATAGGCTGTATTAAAGGGAGAGACTGAAGCTTCTTTGCAGTAGCTTAGCTCAAAAGGAAAAGTAAACTTTTCATCACAGGATTAGTAGAAGACTCAGGCTGCATGAAGACATGGAGGTAAAAAAAAAAAAAAAAAAAAAAAACTAAACTAAAGGGTGTCTGATGTCTTCACTGACACCTCATCAGTAAAGTTAGTAAAAAAAGGAAAGACTGCATCTCCAGTTTAAAATAACATTTTTAGATACTTTTAAAATATACATGAAACAAAATTTGACCATTTAAAATGATTCACATTAAAGCTTTTGTGACATTTTTAATATCTCTGGATTTTCAAGTTGGACTCTTTGTCTTCTGTCTTTCCCCTTGCTTTCTGAACTTTAACCTTTGACTGAAGCATTACCTCCATTTAGCAAATCTCTTCATTTTTTAAGAGCTTGACTCTTTTTGGCCATTAATAACAGAATAACCCTTTAAAAATCTTTCTTATTGCAAATGCATGTTAACCCAAGCAAACTGAAAAAGTTTGCATGGGCCTCTAGGGAGGAGTATTTCATTTTTTTTACTGGAAATGCATTCATTAAGTGGTCAGAAGGATACTCTGTCATGTTTGAATGATTCCTGGATCCAAATGATTGAATATGTGATTAGCTTTTTTCAGTCCAAGTGGCAGCCAAAAACAAAGTCCAGAAAACCAAGATTACCATGGGGCGACAGCAGAGGGCTGTCTTCAGAGAACAGCCTGGAAGAGAGTGCAAAGGGACAATGAACTAAAGCAAGCTGAAAACAGACACAGGAGGAGAGGATATGGGAAACACCAGGGTAATGAGATACTGCTGAAACTAATCCAAGAAGACAAGAAACCAAACTGGGAACAAGACACAAGAGACTGAAGCTGCCCAAATAAAACAGGATGCAACAAAATGAAGGCACACCTAACACAGAAACTGAGATTAAACCACAGACACATAGAACACAAGAGGGCAGGAAAAGTGAAACAGTAACTATATTTAATGATTAAAAAAGTAATCATATCTAAAACTAAGAAAACCTGAAAATAGAATCAAAAGCAGAACACGAACAATGCACATGATGCACACTGATCCAAAGATCATTTGTCCCTTACACATACATTGGAAAAAGAACTCTTGTAAGATGATGGATACTTTTTTTTCAGAGCATCCGAAATCTAGGAAATTATTGTTTTTTTCAAACTGTTTAATTCATTTAATTTGGCTCTGGAGAGTCTGTAACAGCTGCATGATTATCTTATCAGAGGCCATTCATGTGTGCTGGGAGCCAACAGAAAGTCAATCAGTTCAGCAAATGAGGGTCTTGGTTGCACATGCCCTAAATGAGCACTAATGTGCATGCTCACGGGCCCAAAAACGTGGAAGCAGATGTAAGTACCTCATAGAGGACCTTTGGTATATGCGCTAATAAGCAACTTTCATTCAAATGAATGAGGCACTGTCCTGAGCTGCAGTATCCACTTTTCCTCAGCTCACCCCATTGAAGCCCTATTCTTCATTCAAAGTCACTTTATAGTGTTTTCTTGTTGTTGTTTGGGTAATTAAAAAACAACGTCACATTTCATCTGATAAAATGACACCAGCAGGGAAACTTCTGCTCTTGCAAAACCTTCAAATTGTTACATACTCTATCCATTTGGGCACTTTGGTACATTTTACTTCTTTGTGTGGGTGCCTTAGGTTGCACTGTATCGTGTTTACCGCTGAGCACCTTTGAGGGTCATAAAAAGCGTCTCCTTCACTTCTTTGTCAAGTAACAGTGAGAGCTACAGCAGAGAAATTTGGCAACACCTCCATGACGTCTGTTTCTGACATCCATTCCTTTTCTTCTGCTTATCCACTTCAGAGGGGGCCTGGAGTCTATCCCAGCTGTCATAGGGTGAAAGGTGGAGTACACCGGGGTACACCGATATACTGGACAGGTTACCAGTCTGACACAGGGCAAACACAGAGAAAGAGAGCGACAACATTCACACTCACATTGACGCCAAATTTTAGAATCACCAGTTAACCTAACCCAGGTAACTGCCAGTCCCTGACAGAACCCACGCAAACATGGGGACAACATGCTAACTCCACACAGAAACACAGCACAGAGGGACGGTGATGAAATCGACATGATTTCAAAAATGAGACATGAAGGGATATGATTCTGTTAACTCTTCTGACTCAATTGATTATATTGTTTGACTTTCATAACATTAGAGGACCCGAAAGAACGATGATTGCAAACACATGCTCACCAAGTTTACGATTTTTCTAAAGCCTATGCTGTGCCCTTAATCAAAGATGCTGCTATTGTGCAAAGAATGAGTTAATTATCAAATATTAATTTAAAAAAATACATTAACCAAAACTAGTTATTATTGCTGTTGTTGCTGTTTTTTCTTTGTTTTTTTGTTTCTTAATTCAGTCAGCCATCTGTCAGCCAGCCATCCATTTCTCTATTTTATTTTTATTTATTTATGGTTTTTTTTTTTTTTTTTTTTTTGCTCTATTAGACAACACAGGATGCAAGCTGTTGCACAAAATGCCGAAAATTATTCTTAAAAAAAAAAAACAAAGAAAGAAAGAAGGGTGCCATATGGGCACCGTTTAATTTCACTGAGGAGAATTCACCAGTCTGCTCAGGCCCTGCTCAGACGTTGCATACGCCCCTGCAGAGCAGAGCCGTGAGAGCCCCCCCTCTCCTCCTCCAGTGGCACTGTGCTGTAAATGGCCTGCTGCAGCTACAGCTACAAGTCGTGGAGGCAAGAATGACACCGGCGCTCCCCTACATCAAGACAACTTGAGCGTAAGAACGGATTTGTTTCATTAATTCCTTTAAAATAATAATAAGATATACCAAAACACGATGGCGCTTATCCCTGCATCTTTACGGACACGGTTAGTGGTGGGTGTTTTTTCGTTCATTGCAATGTGGGGATTTGCGCTCTCCATCACTCGGTACTCTATTCCGGAGGAAATGGAAGAGGGTTCCTTTGTTGCTAATCTGGCCACAGATTTGGGTCTGGATGTTCGCAGTTTGGAGGAGCGCAAAGCAAAACTCGATGTTATTCACAGTAAAAATTACCTTGACATCAACAAAGATACGGGGGAGCTGGTTATCCGCGAGAAGATAGACCGGGAAAGCATATGCATGACTAAAACAACCTCGTGTTTTCTGAAAATGGATGTCATACTTTCAAGCCCGGTTCGCATTTTTAACATCGAGCTGGAAATTATGGACATAAATGACAACGCTCCGGTGTTTCGCAGAAAGACAATGCACTTAGACATTTCGGAAGCAACCCTTCCCGGTGAGAGATTCTCACTGACAAACGCCGTGGATGCGGATGTGGGGGCGAATTCAATCAAGACCTACTATCTCAGTGAAAGCAAATACTTCAGCATCGACATCCAGACCGGCAGCGATGGCTCCAAATATGTCGATTTAGTGCTTAGTGGTAATTTGGACCGTGAGGAGCATGCTGTTCACGATTTAATTCTAACCGCTGTGGATGGAGGTGTGCCTCCTCGCTCCGGCACAGCCAGCATCATTATTAACGTTCTGGATATCAACGACAACGCCCCCATATTCAGTCAGCCGGTATATGCAGTCAATGTCTCGGAGAATTCGGCAGCAGGAACAGTGGTCATGACCTTAAATGCAACAGACTTAGACGAAGGCACAAACGCCCAGCTGGTATACTCACACACACTGTACACATCGGAGAAGACACAAGAGCTATTCTCACTTGATCCAAATTCAGGTGAGATCAAGGTGAAGGGGGTGATCGATTATGAAGAGAGTCAGAGTTTTGAGATGCACATACAGGCACAGGACAGAGGGACGAACCCTCTGTCCGGACACTGTAAAGTTACAGTGTTTGTGACGGATCTGAATGATAATTACCCTGAAGTGACCATCAAGTCTCTGAAAAGTTCGCTGACTGAGGATGTCGCTGTAGGGACGCTGATTGCAGTGGTCAGTGTGAGCGACAGGGACTCTGGAGCCAACGGAGAAGTGGAGCTCTCTCTAAATAGGCAAGAAACATTACCATTTCTCTTAAACAAGTCCTCTGAGGGTTACTTTGAAATGCTAGTGTCAAAACCACTGGACAGAGAGGTAATAAGCAAATATGACATCATACTGAGAGTGACAGACAAAGGTGTGCCACCCTTATCTGAAAATGAAACCATCACTTTGGAGATACTGGATATCAACGACAATGCACCTACATTCTCCCAGTCGTTCTATACAATCCATGTCATGGAGAATAATCCACCGGGGGCATTATTGACATCTCTGAGTGCATTTGACCCAGATCTGAATGAGAACCAGTACTTGGTTTATTTCATAATGGAGAAAGAAATCATTAACACTTCTATGTCGATGTTGTTTTCTATCAATCCTGAGAATGGTGATCTTTATGCCCTGAAGACCTTTGATTATGAGAGAGAAAGGGACTTTCTTTTCCACATTGAGGCAAGAGACTCTGGTGTTCCCCCGCTGAGCACCAATTGTACCGTGCATATTATTATTCTGGACCAAAATGACAACACCCCTGTCATAGTGTCACCTTGGCGCGCACAGGGCTCTGTTGTAGAGGAGGTGATACCGAGGTCGACTGATAAGGGACATTTGGTGGCCAAAGTGATCGCCATTGATGCAGACTCTGAGCAGAACGCCAGAGTCACATATCAGCTACTTCAGATCAGCGATTCAACCCTCTTTAGCCTGGATCAGTACAACGGTGAGATCCGGACAACAAGGATGTTTAGTTACAGAGATCCAAGACAACAGAGGCTGGTAATTGTTGCCAAAGACAATGGTCAACCTTCTCTTTCTGCTACTGTCACCATCAAGATATCAACAGTGGAACATGCAATGGCCTTTTCAGAGACTACAGAGCTTCCGCTAGACTATGACATGTTCACTGACCTAAACCTCTACTTAGTCATCGGTTTAGGAGCCGTGTCCTTTCTGCTACTGATAACCATCTTAGTTATTATTGTGCTCAAGTGTCAAAAACCAAAGCCAAAGGCCATCAAGATCCCTCCAGCCAATAGAAATAGCGTGATCAGCAGGAATAGCGTGATCAGCCAGAGAAGCTCCACTATCGCAGATTCCACGCTGATCTCCAGCGATGCCTACTGGTACAGCTTGTTCCTCGCAGAGACCAGGAAGGGCAAAGTGGTTGTGAGACAGCCCATAATTCCCAAAGGAGCTGGGTATTTTGTTTCCAGCATACCCAGGAGCATAGGGCCAAGTGAGACCACAGATTCCAGAGCATCAACACTGGAGGTATGTTGAAATTTCGGATGGGTTTGGTAAAAAGCTTAAAAACATTGAAATGGAGCTTTGGATAGAGCTGACTTCCTGCAGTATAAAAAGTGCACACATATACTTTTTTCTCCTGGAGAGAGGAGGAATATTTTCTTTGTAATACCCCTCTAACATTAACAGGTACAAACACAACATAATACATTGCATGTTCAATAGGCCACTAACAATTTTCTCAGTATTAGCATTTCACATTTCTGGTAAATATTTTGTTAAAAATGTTTAAGCTATCCAAACTTTAGATTAATTTCGAGTTGAAGTTTCCTTCAACCTGCATTCAAGTATAAATCAGAAATACTATACTTATACTCGACAACATTTCAGAAGTAAATATTGCAGGTTTGAGGTTATTCCTGAAGTGAAGATTTTACCAAGTCTTGGCATCCCCTGAAGGAGGCCAACCCCTAGCTTAGTTTAAACTATTGAACTGTATATATTTCTTCAAATATGGCATACTACACAATGCAACGTGGTTTCACCTGGCTCCACTTCAAGAATGAAATCCAACATTGATCAGTATTAAGGATGTAATAATGTGGGATTCAAAAAGTCATTTTTTTTCCACTTTTGATACTTTCAGTGTGTTTAATAATAATATTTATGGACGATTTTGAATGTTAATTCGGGCTGTTTAAAAGTGTAGGACTGGTACTTTTACTTGGGCAAAGGATCTTAGTACTTCTTCCACTGCGGTGACTCCTCGCTGGCACTTTGAAATGCATTCAGGGTGACACGACTGACTGAAAAATCAAAGCGCTTTCTATTATTTAGCTTGGGTCTGTGTCATGAGTCTGATGGGCTAGTTTTCTCTGCAGTCTGAAATCTGATACGAGTTGAAAATAAAAGTGGGGCTAAAGTTTTATTTAGAATGGATGAATTTTATAATAACTATTAGTAATTTCATTGACATCAATCAAGTGAAATGTATATTGTAATGAATAATAACACACCTATTTTCAGAATTATTGGAAATAAGTTACAACTAAGAGGACAGCTGAATTTATTTAGTTTTGTTTTTCATCAAGCATGTGTTTCTAGAGCAAACAATCAGCGCTGCTATTGCATAATTAGGCCAAACAAGCCCACAAAAAATTGCCACTTTTTGATGTCTTATGTAGTATGTAGGTCATGTACTGCAGATGCATAGCACAGAATCATAGCATAACTGGTAGGTGCAAGAGGGGGAGTACTACAAAGAAGATCAGACGTGGGAGGGTTGTCTTCAAGGACAAGCGAGATGCCTCATGAATCTCTAGCAGTGTTCTGGCACACTGTAGACTATCAACAATGCATGGATGCTAAAAAATGATCCAGATGTTGTTTATGTTTGTACAGCTGGACCTGCAGAGTAAACTGAATCGAGTGATCCGCTGAATGATCAACATGAATATGCATGTTGTACGGGGGCATATGGAGGGAAAGAGACAAACACCCATGTATGATGTGGATGTATTGTGAGCGTGAGTTCGAGTGTCTGCATTACCACTGAATTTGTCTCTTTTTTTCTATTCTTAAGTACTCAAAATGAAAGGAAGTCCATTCTACAACTGGAGGTATGCTGGTTGCTAACTACATCTGTAGAGCCACTATAATTGTGTAGAAATCTCTTTCTATTCGATATTCGTGCTTTGTTTGGCTCTAAAATTTGGATTTTATACAAATTCTTTTCTGATTCTTCCTTCTTTGTTTTTTTGCTGAAATCCTTTCCCAAGATATTTTCCTGATTAAATAGAACAGGTTACACTAGCCCACAAAATACAGCACTCCCTTCTAATTCACTGCTACTGTGAGCACTAAAATCTAAATTGGCTGGTCTCTGAAGTGAGAAAACCATCTATCAGCTTATAACAAGAGCTGAGATTAGAATAAAATTGGCTGCTTGTCAGATCTGTGTTGCGCACATCTGGCTAGCTTGGTAGAGATTCAGGGCAAAAATGATGGCGCAGACAGGAAAAAAGGATTAAAGAATGAATTGCCCTGAGTGGATTCTCAGCATACCTGAGAGCAGTGACTATATAAACTCAGGTCTTCACATATAAACTCTGTTAGGTGACGTTTAAATGTCGCAAAGTATTAAACCCCATTCTTTTTTCCCCCATGTCAAAAAAAACAGACAGTTTAATATTGGCATACCAAAATACCAAATAGCACATTGTGATGCTTGCTTGTGCATGCTTTAGTCACACCTTCTGCTTCCCTTATTTCAGTTAATGACTTTGATATTTTATTTTAGTCATGTATGTTAGTCAAACAATTTTTTTGTATTTTTAAATTTGTAGATTGATTTTTTTTTAAACAAATTAAAAAACAATCCTGATTATGATTGATTTAGTGACTTATCTTTCAATTTAAATGTCCCTAATGTCTATTGACATGTCAATGATGGTGGCAGTAACCAGTCACGATCCACTGTTGCATGAGTGAGGACTTTCTGTAAGTTTATATTAAGACTTACTTCCTGTGTTGGCTAATTCTATGTTCTTTCTCTCAGCAGGGGCCCAGAAGAGAACTGCCATGATATAATCATCTCTTCATGGGAGTCTTTGGCTAAAAATCTTCCCTGTGACTCACAAAGAAGATGTAAAAAAAAACAAAACCAACAGAAACAAAAAAAAAAAACCCATCTGCTAGTCCCTCTGCTCCAGCTGTTCTTTCTCTCTACTTCCTCCATTGACCACTAACCACCTCAGCCTTCCAGCTTTGTTAATCTTTTAAGCATGAATCTGCATGATTCTACAACTAAGTATTCAGACAACAATTTGAAATAGTTTCTGGCAGGATATGTGGACATTACTGAGCAGACCTCATGTCATAAATCATTCCCTCCATGATGTTCTGAAACTTTTAAATAGACAATTTTGCCTTTTTTTCACCAGAGTTTAAGCTGAGTGTTGTAGTTGTAGAAACCTTCAGTACTTTGCAATATTCTTAAGTTCAAGTCAGGCAGCATTTCATATAAGCAAGAGTTCAAAATATGCCTAATCCTAAATATACACGTGAATCAGGGTGAATATGCTTCTTCCATAATTCTGATATAACATAACTGTAGCTGGTTATGTCACTGATTCAGCCTTTTTGTCTTGTTTCTTTCTCGGTTTTTAATAAAACGTTTCTACTCTATTATGGGTCTTGCTGTTTAGTAAGATTCATATACTTTTAGTTAAGCTGTTTTCACACATGCTCCAGAAAATATTGAGAGAATTACCCAAGGACATTTTCTACAATTGCCACATGTAGCATGCAAAAGGGGAATAGTCGGTGTCAGATGCATTCTTATTACCGGATAGACGAGAGTGCTGCCTTGGCGGAGTGTGCAGAAAGCACACTTGCTGTGAATTCACTGGGCAATTATCTGCTCTAGTCTCAAATGGGTGCATTCAGATGTTACATGGTGTTTTTACTAGAGAGCTGGCAGGGTAAAGACCGTTAAACGTCCAGAATGACATTTGCTTTCTCTCATAGAGCTCTGCTAGTTAATGCTGAGGAAAGTTTACGCCCACGGTGCAAGTGTGAAAACAGCTGTAGTAAGTTTCTAAGAAAAAGAGCAAAAAAAAAGGATTTTATTCCATTTTAAATTTTTTAAACAATATTTGTTGTACTAGAGAAGTTCTGAATGTGTCAAAGTGATGAATAAGAATGAAAGACAAGAAAACTAAAAAAAAACACATTATAGGTGATACATTGTTTCTCTTTTCATTTGATTGTAGATAGATTAGTCGTATAGGGACGATAACAAGATTACAAAAGTTAACTAACAACAGATTTACATTTTCTATCTGACGTGTCGCATCATACACAAAAATATTGAACTTCCTCAATTTTCATTTTCACAGTGTAGTTTGAGCCTGTCTCCTTACGTTGTACTAAGCCAGGGGGTCTGGAGGAGGTGTGTGCTCACACCTCTTTTTTTTTTTTTTTAACTGAGGTAATCACAGAGTGGGGTGAGGCCAGAGTGGGGGACATGTACAACTCTCAGACACAATGAACCGTATTTTTAAAAACACAATCAAATATCAAATGTCAGTTTAACTGTCTGTAAGAAGATTTGCTTATTACAAGCTATCATCTCTTCGGGCTCATTTCCCTAAAAGTTGACCGTTCAAATAATAACTGTGTTCACTCATTGCACAAAGTGCAAATTGAATAATTTAATATGAAAACAAAGGAATAATATAGAGCAAGTATATCCAAATGTATTTATCTTTGCCAGGGTACAAAGGGATATCAGGTACAGGCAAGGCAATTTAGGAATATTATTGTTTTTATATATTTTTTGGTAGTAACTTTTAATGCTGCTTTTGTGAGCTTTTTTGAGGGCATTTTTTGTTGCATATTTGTAGTTTAGTGTACGTGATGTTGTTTTGATGGTGTACATATTAATATATAAATAATAAAACTAGAATACTTCTCTTGACCTCAAAAGTAGCGCTGTTGCACTACGAATAAGCCCAGGACTTTCATGACTCAGAAACAAGGAGCTTATTAACACCACTTATTAGGGTGCTAATTGATCAAATGTAACTGTATGTGGTAAAAGTATTGGATTATGAGAAGAAGAGCGCAGTGTTAATTATAGTCACAGCATTAAAGTGCAGACTCTGCAAGTTCAGAAATCTGCTGAACCCATACGTGGAGCGTGAAAAGCATTAAGCAGATGCCAGCACTTTGAATCTGAATCTAAATGTGATCGGAGCACTCCCTTCAGTAATGCAGTGAAGGTAGAAGATTTCAGGAAGTATCAGTCTTCACATTTAGAGTCAGTGAAATTGAACCTCTCTTCCTCTCTTTTACTGTTGCACCAGGCTTCCCAGACATAAACACATCTGTCTGGCTGTCTGTCAGGCTAACGATGTCACGTAATAAGCGATTTCTCGCTGTGAAGAACGTTTTATATCTTTAATTCATGCCTGAACCAATCTGAACAGTGTTTAAAATGATTTTTTAAAAATTGCACATACGATGAGCTCTTTGTGTGCCTTCTGCATTGTAAAAGATAAACATGACTGTTGATGAATGAAATAATGGCATTCCACTAGTATTACAAATTACACTGACACCCATGATACAATACCTTGAATTTCTCGTTGGGTGGGGCTCAGCCTTTTGGTTTCAGAGCAGGTTTTCAGTTAAAAACAAAGAAACAAACAAAAAAAGCATCAAAAAAAAACATGCATTTATTGTAAAATGAACTGCTTTATACTTTGTGTTTTTTCTACAGTAGACTTTTTTGATATTTTCTGTATTCACTGTGACTGAATGGCACAGGAGGTGCTTGTGCTCAGTATTGTAAACGTGAGTAATTCTCATGCGTACACAGCTCAGTTTTTTTTTACTTTTCTCTTTCTCGCTTATTTGCCCGTCAGATTGTACAGTATGCTTTGAGAGTCACATCAAACGTTAGCCACTTCCATCCCATTTAATGGATCAAAGACAGTATGGGTGAGAATGGTCTTGCTTTGTTTTCAAGTCTAGTCAATCGTCAGATTTTGATGTTGCTTATTTGGCTTAAATGTTCTGCCTGATCATGCTAGTTTGAATAAAGCTTTTTAATCTGTCTTTCTATTGTGTCTCTAATGAAGAATGAAGCTGAAGTGATCAGAAGTGACTTCTTGAATGTGATGTTCTCTCTTCCCCCTCTTCCTTGCTCTCTCAAATTCCCTCACATACACACATTTTGACCCAGTTTCTCTTTATAACGCTCTGTACTAATTCTTGGAAATTGAAAACTAAATAAAGGAGATGCGCCTGCAGTTCAAATCACAGAAGCAGACAAATAATAGCTTTGTCAGGATTAGTAAAAGCCATGAGCCAAATTGCAGTAGTCTGCTCTTTGCTGTGGCCACACAGGGCTTTTAGTTTGTAGTCCTATGGCAGATTCATGTATGAGAGTCCTGTGAATTTGTATCACTAGCTATTGCCGCTGTTATCAATAACAGCAAATTTCTATCTGTTATCTGGCTAAATAATAACAACTTCCATACCTGGATTGATGTGATTTACAGTGTCTTTCACAGTAATGATCTGGCTTGCTTTTCAAACAAAATCAATACCTGTATAAAATAAAACTATTAAGAATAGTATTGACTGAAATCTAGTAGATTTGGATAATAAAATTGATAAGCAGTTCCTGTGTCTCAGCTGTATGCCGGTCAGTTCACAAATACAGCACCTTGTAAAATTACACAATACTATAGAGAAGGCCCAAAAGTTCTTAAGTAACTTGTGCTTTAAAAGACCCTGAAGTAGGTCAGTGCAAATGAGCAGTGCAACTGTGGCTACATCCCATGTGCTGAGTGCTGTTCCCGCCAACTCTTCCCTCAGGAGAGCTACGTTTTTTAAACCGACACAGTCCATGTTGCTGAAATTGTTGTGCAACCCACCAGTGATAAACACAAGCAAAGTGCAACTACAGTTCAAAAGTGTACTTTTTAATCACACTGGTTTCTAGAATGTTTAACTGTTTTACAATGTTTCTAAGTACTGTACTGCACAAGGTAATTAAAAGGTAAACCAAAATCTAAAATATAAATACAAATTAAAAAGTAGATTTCAGGAGGAAAGAAAAGAATTATTTTGTATCCTTAGAACGTAAATGTAAATTGTCAGAAAGACTAAACTGAAACGGTTCCCACCAATAAAAAATAAACTGTCATGAGTCACTCTGGAAGCCAAAACCTCTAATATCTGTGCTGCAGTATTTAGGGCAGCACTGTCCAGCCACCCAGCTCTGATCTGTTTCAATGCAATAACCCTGGTGACCTGCCCAGGGTGCTTTGTTCAGTGATTCTTGTCCCACTGTGAACCCAAACAGAGCAGGCAAATGTGGAAAATCAAACCGATGTTAGGTTAGGTTAAGTGTTTCCAGTGTGCACTTATAGTGAAGCAGCAGCACTTAAAAAAACACACTCCTCTCTGCTGTAATCTGTAATGTAGTAGAAGTTGTTTGTTTTTTTTCAGACAACTTTGTGGTCCGAAAGAGGTATGCAATTAAGCACCCCATTACACATCATCACAACTTTTTTCTGCAATGCTGCAGTGCTTCCATATCTAATGTGTGGGCTTCATTATAAATCATTTTAAAATCTATCTGCCTCACAGTAAAAAGAAATGCTTTTGTTTGCAGCTAGCTCATCACACAGCAATATATCGATCCGTTAAGTGTGTTTCATTCCTGAATTCATTGTGGCAGTGTGTTTTACTCTTCAGTACTGAGATACAATATTCAAAACAGAGCTTTGGGAAAGCTGCTAAAGCATATTTTTACCAGATTATCTGGACTGACTTAAGTCTATATTTTGGCCACTGTAAAAGCTTCTTTTAGATCAGCTTCAGTGTGTGGATTTGCATTAACTATAATCAACCTAAAACAATTCTCCTTTTATGAATTAATGTGATTTTGATTTAGTCGCTTTAAACACATGTTTAAGCAGGGAATTTGTCTCCAATAAACGAAGTTCAAAAAGGTGTCAATGACCAAATATTATACCCAAAATATAAAGTAGACATCTGGTGCCTACATTGTGGATGGCAGCAGTCACTCTGGTCCACTCTAGATAACTCTATATAAGCCCATATTATATCCCCAAAAGTATTCACTCACCCATCCAAATTATGTAATTTAGATGTTCCAATCACTTCCACGGCCACAGTTGTATAAAATCAAGCATGTAGGCATGCAGACGACTTCTACAAACATTTCTAAAAGAATTGGTCACTCTCAGGAGTTCAGTGAATTCCAGTGTGAAACTGCAATAGGATGCTACCTGTGCAACAAGTCCACTTGTGAATGTTCCTCACAGCTAAATATTTCACAGTCAGATGTTAGTGGTTGTGTAACAAAGTAGGTGATTGGGAACGACAGCAGCTCAGGGCACATAAAATTACAGATCGGGGTTAGTGCACAAGGTCGACAACTTTCTGCAGTCAATCACTACAGACTTCCAAACTTCATGAATGTGGTTCCACAGCCGAGCAGCTGCATGCAAGATTTACATCAGCAGCTGCAATGGAAAGTGTCCGATGCAGTGATGTAAAGCACACCGCTACTGGACTCTAGAGACGTGTTCTCTGGACTGACCAATCACGCTTCTCTGTTTGGCGATCCAATTGACAGATCTAGGTTTGGCAGTTGCCACGGGAGCAGAACTTGTCTGAAGTTTGGTGGAGAGGGGATTATGGTGTGGAGGTGTGTGGAGGCCCCCTTAGTTCCCCCCTTAGTTGGCTCCCTTAGTTCCAGTGAAAAGAACTCTTAATGCTTCAGCATATCAAGATATTTTGGACAATTTCATGTTCCCAACTTTGCAACTTTGTGGGAACAATTTGGGGATGGCCTCTTTTCTTCCAACATGATTGCACACCAGTGCACAAAGCAAGGTCCATAAAGACATGAATGGTATGGAAGAACTTGCCTGGGCTGCACAAAGTTCTGACCTCAACCTGATGCTTCTGGAAAAATGGTCAAAGATCCCCATAAACATACTCCCAAACCTTGTGGAAAGCCTTTCTCAGAAGAGTTGACGCTGTTATAGCTGCAAAGGGTGGACCCACATCATATTGAACCCTAAAGAATGGGATGTCACACAAGTTTATATGTGTGTGAAGGCAGACAATCAAATACTTTTGGCAATATAGTGTATAGAAAATCTGTTAGGTCGACGCTTACACTACCAGAACACTCAGGCAAAGTCAGATAACCTTTGCAAAAATGTTATTTAGAAACTCTTAATCAATGTGAACAATGGTAAAATGTGTGTACTCTTAAGACTTATTGTATTTGCAATATTAAGATTATCCTTTAGCAGGGAATCTCTATTCCAACTTAGCATTACAATTTATGCTAAACTAGGTTTCTACTACTACTGCTCGTCACCCCTCCCAGGGTATGGGCCACCAAAGTTAGATCTCCAGAGTGGTTCTCCTGGTCGAAAGGAGAATCGGTTTGGTGGCTTCCTTTTGGCTTTCACCACCTAGCGTCATTCGTCCCTGAGCTGTCGGGGGTCCTCCATCTTCCAGAAAGTTGGTCTCTGTTTTTCTTTTGGCATTTCTATAGTGGTTGAGATTTTTTCTGGGGTGGGTTTGCTAACCCCAGGCCCGACCCTCCTCCTTTGCCGGTCCCGGGTTTGGGGCCAGCAACGGCGGAGTTAAACAAGGTTTACCTGACCCATATTTGTTAAAATCGGATAATAAAGACATCACTCAGATTTGGCAAGAAGCTACTGGGTCAGTCTGACTTCTGAGGATGAAAGAGGAGACATGCTGGATCGTCCAGTGTAAAATAGTTATCACACTTGTCATCTGGATGTGATGTTTAGAAAAAAACAATTTTAAACGTTTGATTTAATCAGGTCAGATCAGAGCAGCTTTACCTGTTACACAAGCTTACCCTTGTTGTTTCATTTAGGAACCCATGTTGCTATTAGATTGGCAGCACTATCGGTCAAAGTGTCAGACAGCATGTGAGAACTTGACCCATTTATGCATGAGTCAGATGAGCAGCAAAGATACCCTGGCTGGAGCCCATGCACAATGGGGTCATGAGTCTTATCACCTAGAGCTTTGGTCTGGACTACAGCTAAAAGATAACTAAAGAGGTTTCCTGCAAAGTATCCCTGTCATTTGTTCGATTTTGTGAGGAGGCTGTGTGACAAAGATAAAAAAAAAAAAGTTATTACATTATTGCAGAAAAGGACATGACCAGGCTGTCACTCTGATTTAGAGAGAGACACTGGACAAGACACTGATACAAATCTGTTGCAGAATCCGCAGAATTTACCATTTAATTCATTAGATCTCCACAGACAACATCTGTCTTTTTTTGTATGGTTGTTGTAATTTGTTGTATGTATTGAATATTAAAGATGTGGATATGCAAACATGAATAACCAGGATACCAATAAGCGAGCTTCCCACTCGCAGGGAGACCAGTGATGAAAATAGTGAATGTTGAACTGGAGGGTAATCTTCTGAATGTACTACTATGATGGAGTGAAGTGCAGTGTGACTTATACTCCATCTTGAGTGATGCCTGTGGCCGGTTATCCATGTGCATGGTTGCCCTTGCCATGGGGTTACTGCTGCACTCGTTTATGATGCGTCTGCTGGTTGTTTTAGATGCAAGCAGGAGTCCATTAAATACCATGCAGTTTGGCAAAATGGCCATGTCTGTCTCAGAAGTCACAAAAGGCTTGTGTTAAATCCAACATTAACATGAACAGGCACAGACTTTCCCCAGCAGGCTAAGTTAAGATCAGTTCAAAAATCTCTGTGGTGAAAGGTATACTCCAACAATTCTTTCTTTGTTGGTAAGCGTAACACGGACCTTTCATTATTTTGGAATATAAATAAGCATAGATTTGTGTGAGGACAGTACATCCAATTTAGCTCACATATTCATCAAATTGCTGTTGCTATGGAAACAGAAGTCTTATGCAACAAATGCAAAATGGTTCCTATAACTAGATGAACAGGTGAACAGCAAGGAGAATAACTGAATGAAAAATGTGTATATCTATAACACGCACATACATATATATACATATCTATATATATATAGATATGTATATAGATATAGATATAGATATAGTTATGTATATATATATATAGCGATGTTCAATCATTACTTAATTATTTTTTATTATATTATTATTATATTATATTATTATATTTTTTCATAACTGTGTGGAGTTCACACATTAGGAGGTCTGAGACTTAATATTGTAAACCTTTAATTCTGTTGTGCCTGTTGTTTTTCACTATCACAACCCTGCATTAGCACCAAGATGAAATTTAATAGCTTGTAAAAATCCAAATTAGGGACTAATGGCATGCTAATTCTACGGCAGGATGGTAAACAGCTTAGTGCAAGTAGCAAAATATCTTCTGTGTACTAAATAAAAACATCGATGGCTGTTTTAACCTATTTTTTTCCTCATTTTTTCTTTACTTCAGCTATGTGGTGATTCATGATATTTCAGCAGCATATGGCATTGACATTAAAGTGATGTTTTGTTGCAGAAATACTGATAAAACCTTGATTATTATTGCAACACATTCTAGTGGGCCAGCTAACTGTGCATACTGTGTAATAGCCAAAGGAGCCATTATGGCTTTCCTCCATTGGATGCATTCATCCAGTGATCTATTCTGCTCAAGGCTATCAGGACAGCCTTGCCAGCTGTTGTGACCGACTTTGCTTGTCTGATTTGGAACGATTTCCCAGACCTTAGCTTAATCAGAAACAAAATGCTGCCCTTTTACATTGAAATGATACAAGTCACTCTTTATTTCCAGTGGTTTGCTAGCTTTCACCTCAAATTGCTATTACTCTTCCTTGTTATTCACCATAAAGCTCTGAGCTTCATAATGTGTAACATCAGTAGAGCTTCCTCTGTATTCATAGTGTGATAGGATAGGTGTTATGTTCAGGCTCTACCCCAAGCCATGGTTACTGACCCAGCAAGCCTCTGTCATGGTTTTGTATTATTTGTGATCGATCATTTCCTATGATTCTCTGGCTCCTTTAGTACCCTTTAGTGTATATATATATATGTATATATATATATATATATATATATATATATATATATATATGTATGTTGTCATCATTCGCCCGAATATCGTATATCATGTTTCATGTTTCATACAGGGAATGAGACTTCTGCTTTATGGGGTCCTTTATGGGGCTTCTTTAATACGATTATGTGACCTGACAGTCTGAGGTCTGCCTCTGACAGTGATCCATGTGGAGGGGAGCTTGTGATTGTCAGTACAATGTTTTCTTGCTGCTGTGCCTTGCCTAAATGATCGCCATGCGGTAGGCTGCGCTGCAGAATCGCCACTGGCAAATTAACCATCCTTGCGACTTCGGAGCAGACAAAGGACGACAAACATGAGCCAGTTCCCGGACATGTATCTGTGTTTGTGAACATGTTTACCCACATCTGTATTTTATTACGCTGAGAGTTTCGTCCATTCATTACCACCTGCCCTCACTTCTTGCGCAATAGTGAATCCAAGAGAATCTGCCAAATAAAACATTTTAACTAAATATTCACGTTATATCATCAATCCCCTGTAAGTCTACGATTAATATTTTGCCACATGCTGCACAGCTAATTTTAATTACGGGATGAAAGTCTGGTGAGACTGGATGCATACGCCAAATATTTATGTGGTCTTTTTGTGTGGTCGCCATTCTTTTTTTTTCTGGAGGTGCTTTAATATGTGGTTAGCTCACAGACCTTACACCGACATCGCAATGGGGGGATGAGAGGAGAGAAATGGGTGGAGGGGGAAGCGGGGAGCGGGGAGCTGCGCCACAGCGGAGAGGAGAGAGCTGAGGAGTGCGCGCTAGGGCGGGATAGTGTCCTTCCAAGGTCAAGTCACCTACATTGAATTTTATGAGTTCCGGTTATCCATTCAAAATAAACCTAATATGAACAGACTGGTACTGCTTTATTTTTTGCAGAGAACATACTGTGTACATATTTGATCCGTGGTGCTTGGTTCATAATTCCATTTATTAAACTAAATTAAATACATAAACATAATACTCTTTAATCATGTCATACAACATCAGGCACAAATAATGTAATACAGTTCAAGCATCACGTCTCACATAAAAGTCTTTAATCAATACTAAAATAACTATTTAAAAAGGTGATAGTTAAGTGACGTATCACACATTTTTATGTGATTATGAACAAATTATTATTCATAATGGTTCAAACTTTTACAAAATATTTTTTGTAAGCAAGGAATTACTGAAATCCTTGACAAGCTGTGACCTTTTGCCTTTTATTTCAGCGCCTAACATAATCCCACACATTGGATTGGTTAAGTAATTTTTTCTCCTCTTCTAGTGCAAGCAAAGTTAGGCACAGACCGCTCATAATTTTATTTTGAAAGGGACAGCGGTCTTTTCCGATTCCATAAGGTAAAACTTCGCCTGCCTTGATTATCTAACAGCTCCAGCGACAGGGAAACACACCCGTCAGCAGCGTGCATTGGAGACAAAAAAGCGCATCACGGACAAAGGAAATATGGATGCGCTGGAGAGGATTCGCTTCAGCCGGGTATCACAGTGGATGAGCCGCTTCTGTTTCATTTACCGGGAGACCAATTAGCCCACCTTAATGAGGTGCTGGGATGCGAGATACTGCAAGCTAAAAAGGCGGAAGGCTGCATTTAATCCGTCTGCGGATCCTGTGAGCTTGCAATGGCTGTGGCTGGGCTGTGCAACCTGATAGGGAATAATGTGCCTTTTTATTTTGTGATATTTTCATTATTTTGTGGCCTTTCATTTGGACAGTTACGATATTCGATTACAGAAGAACTAGAAAATGGGGCACTGGTCGGTGATCTGGCGCATGACTTGGGGCTGGATATTCGAAAGCTCGCCACCCGAAAAATCAAGGTAACCTCCAACAGCGGCAAACGCTATGTGATTGTCAACCCCAAAAATGGGAAATTGCTTGTCAATGAAAGGATTGACAGGGAGGCACTGTGCGATTTATCCAGCACCTGCCTCATTAATCTAGAGGTGCTGATTGAAAACCCCACTGAAGTGCACCACGTTGAGGTGGAGATTGTAGATGCCAACGACAATGCGCCGCAGTTCCCCAGAGACGAGTATCAATTGGAAATCATAGAGTCTGCTTTACCGGGGTCTCGTTACCCAATTGAAAACGCTCAAGATCCAGATATTGGGTCAAATTCTGTTCGCATGTATCAGCTTAGCACAAACGACCATTTCGCGCTGGTTTCTAACAAACCCTCTCTAAATACAAAGCACATCGAGCTTGTGCTCAAAAAGCCCCTTGATCGCGAGCAGACGCCTTACCATCAATTAATTCTAAGTGCTGTGGACGGTGGGACGCCGGAAAAAACAGGGACGGCTAAAATCAGTGTCCGGGTACTGGACTCAAATGACAATATTCCCTCATTTGACAGCTCAGTGTACAAAGTGAAAGTGTTAGAAAACTCCCCCAAAGACACCCTGGTGATCAAACTGAATGCAACTGACCTGGATGAGGGCACAAATGGGGAGATTTATTACTCCTTCAGCAGCTACACCCCGGAGAGAGTGAGGCAGATGTTCAGCATGGACACTAATACAGGAGAGATAAGAGTGAGAAACAATGTTGATTATGAAGAGACGAACTCCTATGAGATGTACATTCAGGCAATGGACAAGGGCCCCGGTGCTGTGGCAGCACACTGTAAGGTGGTAGTAGAGGTTGTGGATGTGAATGACAACGTCCCTCAGATAGTGTTGTCATCTCTGTCGAGCCCTGTGAGGGAGGATGCCCGTGCAGACACAGTTGTGGCCCTTATTAGTGTTACTGATCGAGACTCTGGAGCTAACAAGCAGGTGAACTTGGAGATCCCACCAGGCCTTCCATTCAAGATCAAGTCATTCAGAAACTATTACACTCTGGTTACCTCAGCCTTTCTGGACCGTGAGACCACTGATGCCTACAATGTCACTCTGAGTGCCACAGATGGAGGAAATCCTCCCCTATCCTCCCAGAAGACTATACAGGTGGATGTGGCAGATGTTAATGACAACCCACCACGATTTGAACAGACCTCATATACAGTCTATGTGGCTGAGAACAATGCCCCCGGGGCCTCTTTGTGTACTGTGAAAGCTCGAGATGCCGACATCAAAGAGAACGCACGCATCACCTACACAGTGCTCAATGACAACAACCACGGCATTCCTGTCACCTCATATGTGTCTGTGAAGGCCGATACAGGGGAGGCTTATGCCCTGCGAGCCTTTGACTATGAGTCACTGAGAGAGTTTCACTTCCAGGTCAAAGCCCAAGATGGGGGCATTCCTCCGCTCAGCCGTGTCGCCACAGTCTACATCTATATAATGGATCAGAATGACCATGCACCACTGATAGTCAACCCCCCTGGCAATGGCACGCGCTCCTTGGAGACGGTACAAAAGAATGCCGAACCTGGTGTCCTGGTGACCAAAGTGGTGGCATACGATGCAGACGCTGGTCCAAATGCTTGGCTGGGGTATGTGCTGGAAACAGCCACTGACCCGGACTTGTTCAAGGTGCACGAACACAACGGAGAGATCAGGACCACTCGGAGGATCTTGGAAGACAACTCCACCTCCTTCACTCTAACTGTTCTTGTGAAGGATCATGGCCAGCCTGCTCTTTCCTCCACCGCTACTATTAACGTGGCAGTCATGGAGGTGCCACCAAAAGTGGTGTCTGATCCCAAGAGGATAATTCGACCTCAAGGCCCAATCCCTTTGTCCAAAGTGACCGTCTACTTGACCGTGGCTTTGAGCGCCACGACCTTTGTTTTCCTGGTTACTGTGGTGGTGCTGGCTATCGTCCGCTGCCACGCCTACTGCACCCAGCCTGGGTCCTGCTCCCCATGCTGTGTGTCACAGAAACCCCCTCCAGATGGTGGGAACAGCAGCGTGAGTGCTGGCGGAGGTGGCAGCGGTGGAGCTCCAGGCCAGCCTAATAACAATGTGGTGCTTCGGAGAGACCTTAAAGTGGAACCTCACTACATCGAAGTACGTGGGAATGGCTCCCTAACGAAGACTTACTGCTACAAGACCTGCCTGACTGCCACGTCTGGCAGTGACACTTTCATGTTCTACAACACAGGACGGCCCATCAGTGGCACCTGGGGCAGCGGTGCCGACCGCTTTTTCACCAGTGGAAGTGGATTTGTACGCAGACTGAGCATGCCCGATGCCTCCCTCCAAATCTGCCCAGAGGTGGGTCATTAATTTTTTATTTTTACCTTTTGTCCGCATACCCGGAAGGTCATGAACCTTCAAGTTTAAAAAAAGTGTCTTGAATTTGACCAAGGTGTAAGCAGCAATAGGCACTTTTAAACATGCCAAACCCGACTTTTCATTACAATTATTGTCCCAGTGTGTAGTGTTACCATATTCTCTGTCACTGTCACTTTGTTGCTGCAGGGAGATGACATGTTGCACGTCAGGTTTTTACCCTCTCCTGCAATGAACTGAATCCCTGCAACCTTCAGTCTCTTTGTTTAGTTCCCACTTGCACTGCAAACTTACTCAGTGTAGCCTAGCTCAGCACTCACACCGAATTAGTGTCAGTTGTGATGCTTTTCAAGGGTCCTATGGTATTTCTGATGATTCAGAGATTTGTGTTTCACTTTGAGATTGTCATCACGTCTACACCAGGAACAGGTCATATATCATTCCTACTACTTGCTCACCCTCTTTGCATGCAGTTTTGATTTGTCTGTGTTTTTGCTGTGTGTGACTGAGTAAAGCAGTGATATAGGAGCAGTTGGGGTTTCCTGACTTGATTTCTGCTTATGGTTAGTTTTGAGATTTATTTTTATGGCTGTATTGCATTAATGACTTCTGGGTGATTTAAAAAAAAAGAGAATCATTAATGAGTTAACCTCATTTAATAATAGAGCTTTTTAACCGGCAAGATTCAAATCAAGGGTTTGGCTTATGTGATTTCCTGAGCACCTTATTTCCATTTGTGTTTATGTTAAAGTTATTCTAAAGTCATTTAGATTATGTCTTAAATGACTCTTGCAAAAAAGTTTGGGGTGACATATTCTGCTTTTATCACTAATGATTGCTGATGATGTAAATATTAATTTTTTTGTTATTTTTATTTTTTTTGCTTTTTGTTGTTGTTGTTTTTATTTATATGATTTTGAAGGTTCGGAGTTTCCACGAGTTCCCTGTCTTAATTAGCAGGTGCCAGTCTCTGGTAAATTAGTTATTTTTAAAAGAAATCTGATCAAGACAAGTGTAGCAGTGTAAATGAAATTAACCTCCACACTGTGTTCATCAGCCTTGCAAATTAAATTTACTCAAATGGGCCGGGTCTGCCAGCAAAAAATACTCCCCCCTAATATGAACTAAGGAACATGATGTGCTTTCTTTATCTGGGACACTTGCTGCTGCCAGAGCAGGTTTGTTTCTTAAACACAGCTTTTTTTTCTTTCTTTTTTTTGTGCTTTTTTTTTTTTTAATTGAGTTGTGCATGTACCTACTCATGAAGAACATGATTATGAAAGAGTCCGGCATAATTAATGGCTGTGAAGCATTAGCTCATTAAAACAATGAATTGCCCATTTTATGCCATTTATATTGCAAAGGGGGGGATGTTCTTTTAACTTCATCAGTGAAATCTACAATGACCAAAGTCCTACTAGGACTTCCACTTATTTCTGGGAGTCCTAGCAGGCTTTCAATGGTGAATAGCCCCAAGCAACAGATCTGAACTTCACCAATACTTTTTAAATTTCTGTGCTCATGCGGAATGTTGTTTATCAGGTTTTCAGTGCAAGTATAGAATGTGCTATGTACTATTAAAATGTGCCCATACAGTTACCATTGATTAATGATAATGAAATGTTTTAGATGAGATATATAGAAAAGGAACACAAGTAAAGAGGAAATACTTTTATAAATACTACGTGTTGATAGCTGAGATAGCCGTATCTTAATATAGCAAGGGCCAATGCAGGCCAGAGATATTGGATGTGGTTGGCCTGGTGATGAGCTCTGTTTTGTTTTATTGGAGTTTAAAGGCAATTATTTACCAGAGGGCTGCTGGGAATTTGAAGCACTCAGCTAGGTTCATCAGGAGCAGACAGATTTACTCCAGTGACACACAAACACATATGCATCAGTCTGTAGTGTCATCATAGTATTCCTTTAAAGGGCATTACTCTCCCAGCTCACACATTTACACAGCAGTGGAATGAAAGACTGTCCAGAAACTGTCAATATGGCTTGCAGTCATTGTTCTTTTTAAAGTCCTCTCGTGTGTGCGTGCGTGTGTGTGTGTGTGTGTGTGTGCGTGCATGTGTGTGTGTGTGTGTGTGTGCGTGCATAAGTGTGTGTGATTGTGTGTGTGTGTTTGTGCTTGCAATCAGCGACACAACTGCAGTGTTCCTATCACGTCCAGAGCTGGGATGCGTATCATGATTAATTGATGAGGCCATGGCTCTGCACAGTATGAGATCAAGCTAAACTTACTCTCTTCATCCTCCCTCTCTGTCTCTACCTCTTTCTCTCCTTTTTTTTTCTCTCTCTACCTCTCTCTCCCTCTTGCTCGCTCAGCCCAAAGCCCCGAATGCTGACTGGAGATATTCTGCATCTTTGAGGGCAGGGGTGCAGAGGTAAGCATTTTCCATGTTAAAGTCTTGTACAACTTTTCATCATCTCAAAAAAGGTTCTACCTTTCCACTCTACTCATCCTGCCGCCATCTAGTCTGCACCATTAGAGAGACCCCTCATTTTGCTCTTGCAGCTATAACATATACGATTCCCCAAGCAAATGATTTATTCACATGTTACAGTTACATTTATCTCTACACCTCTATGGAAATGATTCAAAAAGCTACTGCAACACTAATGCTGGAGCTTTTCAGAAATGACTGAGTGGCGCCTAAGCATTTGTTTGAACCTTTAACCTCAACCTCTCCCTTTGGGAAAAGGCCTTTGCGGTTCGGTCACTGGATTCATAGCCTTGGTCCTCTGCAGTGAAATACTATATAGGTCATCTACATTCTAAACATCACTCCCTCACTTGCAGTCTTTAAGCTGGAAGCATGAAGGACAAACAGGCAGATGATGACATTTCCTAGATTATCACATGCACATGTGCTGCAGTGTCTGCATGTACAACTGCCCCTCACCACCACCCCATGCATGCGTTTACATTTCTCTGTGTATCACATATATTATTGTGCAAAGATGATATTTTTTACATCTCTAAGTTTTTCCACTTCTTATTGCAAGACCAAATCCACACAAAACAACACCTCCGAAGACATATTACACTAAAAAATTGTAATTGTTTTAAGTCTACAAACACTGTAGTACTCTAGCTATGATTATCCTCTCCTAAAATCATGATTTCTAAGATTTGGGCTTGAAACTTCTCCTAGGTATTGTGTCAACAATAGATTGCTGTGATTTTAGTGTGCTTGCTCTTTCATGAATATTCGAGTATTCCCACCTACATATATCTAATTAATGAAGCACTACACTTTAAACAGTATCATTAGCTGCAAATCAGAGAATACTGAAATGAAGAGGATCATAGAAAAAAGCAGCACCAACGATTATAAAGAATTCTACCCAAAACAAAACTTTACAGTTTTCCCATGATTATGTCAGAAAATGTCATTTATTTCCCCATAAGTTGATCTAAAAACAGCAGGGACATCAGGAATTAATGTGTTTGCTATTCACACTCCTATGCTTTCTGCAAAATTCTTCCAAATTTCATGGTACCAGTGCTTACAGCTCATTTGTGAAGTCATCCTCGTAGTCTAAATTGATTTAATTGGATATTAGTGTTAATTTGTATGGATCATGTGCACTCTGTCATCAAGTCACTGTTACATGACATGGATTCAGATAAATCATCACTGCAATTTGCCGCTGCCACTTCTTAAATGACAGTGACTGTAAAACACACAGAGACACAGAGATGGCTCACATCAACACTTAGCCCCAACACAGGCGTGCTGTAATGTATCACACAGCATGTAACACCAGCACTGTTGACCCATATTCTGAGTGTAGACATTAGTGTAATACATCAGTACTTTCTGTGTCATATTCGCATACATTAAACTGCTTAGAATACACCTGGCCATTTTTTCTTCGTTAGAAAATCAACATAATGCAGGTTGCAGATGATAGGATTAATGTCCTGCATTGCAGAAAACCTAGTCAACAACAATTAACTACACATTTATAACAAATGGATGAGGGAAATTATTTTTTGCTAGGGTGGGTGTGTCAGTTTTATATAAGCTCATACACTCATATTTAGTCAAATATTTTGACTTTTTGCCAAATGCATTTCCTCAAATGTGATTGTTCTCACACCACGGTGTCAGCATGGCAAAGATAAAGCTATACAGCAAGCTGTCAGTTGGCTTCCCTTAGCATAAAAAATGGACACCAGGATGGAAAGGGGCAGGTTTGCTCACTCACTCAGAAAATTGGATAAACTAAAATAATTGTTTTTCTTTCTCAGAACTGAGTTAAATTCCTATTTTTGCACTTAATTTTACCCTTGTTAGTCTTTCTCTCCAGCAGCCAATGTAGGTGAAAGCCAGTTCTCTTCTTCTTGTTTGGGGGTTGCTAGGGCACTGGCCAGAACTAGCTTTCCTACCATCAGAAGGAGAACTTCTAGCAACCTTGTTACTGCTGGCAGATTCAGGTTGGCTGATTTAGAAAATGCTGATATTTTGGCCTGATTTCAGACATCTGGGGTCGACATCTGTTCACCCTTAGTTTCAAACGGATTAACATTTGTTGGGAGGCTTATTGCACTCGTAGAAAAGTAGCAAGTGCTCTTTAACTTAAATAGTTTTGCTGTCTTCACTTCACCTGTCTCTCCCCTGCTGTGCTTCTTATAGCTCAGCCCCTGCTAACACACAGAAGGTGAAACAAAGTTCACAGGGAAGATGAAAAGCTAGTGCACCCAAAAATGATTTCAAAACAAAGTAGAAAGTCTCACACTGTACTAAATCTGTAATTAGTAAAAATGTGATTGATAGACTGTTAAATGAATTTTTCACTGGTTTAACCGATCTTTTTAAAAAGCTCTATATTTGAAAAACTCTATATATACTATTGTCATCAGTAGTATTCTTATGCATTTGTATAAACATGTAACAACTACATTAACCTACGTTCTACGATTATTTCAAAGTGAATATGAAAGTATTTGTCACGTAGAGTGTTGAATTTCTTTTTTTAAAGGCACACAATGAAACATATGCCTTTTATGCATTATTCTATTGTGATATCAAAGTCATTTAGACATATGCAATTACTATTCAAAACACTGAGCATGGATCATGATAGTTCATTATGTTTATAAATTTCAAAAGCTATGGAACAATTACAAGTGCAGATTGTATAGAAGCTCCAAAATGAATGAAAATGAAGATTTGCAGTGTACCTTTGTTATTCTTTGCAAGTGGCACTGTTTTCATGTAGCAAGGTGTTTGGGCATAGTTATAGTGTTTTAGTGTAGTTATAGTGTATACTGGTGTGCACTGTATTAGCGGTTCTTAATCCTGGTCCACTTCAACCACAAACACAACCACATAAAACAGTTGAAAACAGTAGATTACCTGGTTATCTGGGACAGAACAGCTATTTTCAGTTTCCATTATAAGCAGCAAAGTTTAAAGAGCACTTCATGTAGTCCTACAGTAGTCGTCAGTATGCATATTTCTGTTCTGTGAAAAGTCGCTCATTCTTTTATGTGCTCCGTCTTTCTTCATAGCTATTCCAAGAATAGTGCTAGACCAATTTAATGCATTACAAAAGCCCTGAGTCTTTAGATATTCTGTCATAGGAGGCACAGCACAGGTATTCAGCCTGAAGGGTGGGATGGTTTGGGTTTGGTTTTTTTAAAGAGGGGGTGGAGGGGCTGGGGGGGTGGGGGGGTGGGGGGCTGTACCCAGGTGCAACAAGACCACACAAATGTATCCAACACTTCTCTTTCTGGAGAGCCAGAAAGCCGCTGTCAGGGTCTAAAATAATCAGTACTGCTGTTTAAAAGTTTTTAAGCTATTTGAATACCACTTAATTTGCCTTATATTAAACAGAAATGTCATGTTATTAGACTGTTATTTTAAATTGCTCAGTTGTGGATGGATTCCAGGGTCTGCACCAACAATCATTTGAATTTTATAACAAAATCGCAGAATGTTAAGGAAAATGTGTCCTATTTTCAAATATTTGAATGTTTGCAAATTTCTCACTTTGCTAAATGTGATTACCTTTCAGTTCCGTCCACATGGAGGAGTCCTCTGTGATGCAGGGAGCCCAGGGCATGCTGGTTCAGAACTGGCCCACTGTGTCTAGTGCTGCAGGTGAGTGGAAATGTAGTAATCAGGATACAGGATGAAGAGTTTTTAGAACTGGTTTTGTGTTAGCTAGATGTAGTTCAGAATATTTAGCTAGAAATAGTTCAGATACCCAAAATATAATTTGGGTAAAACCATCTAGGTCAAGGTCAAGTTGATTTATATAACACATTTAAAACAACAGTGTTGACCAAAGTACTAAACATTAGAAAAAAGTGTCCCAAGAAAAAGTACACTAAAAATCCAAAACACAATAAAACAAAATAAAATGAAATGAAATAAAATACAGAGCAATAAAATAAAACAAAGGAAAAAGTTCCACTTTTTGATGGGTGAGAAGCTGTTTTTGTCCTTACAACATGATATAACTTGAAGGGCAGCTGAACAGTGAAGAAGTAATTGACATTTGTCTCATCATGTAACTGTGAGCAAACAAACAAATTAGCATGTATGCAGAGTTCCATAGGCCAAGCAACATGCATAGTCATGTTGGACCCTTATGCAGAGCACTTTCATACCTAGAATATTGTCACTTTCCACAACAGCAGCAAGCAAGAGCTAGAAATCAGAAAAGGCAACTGTTTCTTATAAGAATGAGTTAGTGAATGGGTGGCAGTGCTGAAAAATGTTGCAACACAACTGTTGTGTAAAGAAAGCTGGACTCAAAGACTCGTGCTTTACAGAAAGTGTGTCTTAGAGCTAATGCTTAAAAGTTTGTGTGTGGAACTTTACAAGGGCACAGAGACTGGAAGACTTTGGTAAGCAAGATTTCAAAACCATGTTTCAGCACTGTGAACCGTTCCCCTATTCTTCCACCCCCGCTTCCATACATTGATTTTCTGTCTGGTGTTAAAACCCGATTCTTTTGTCCCCATGATAGAACAGAGAAAACCCGACTCGTAGTGGTCAAAACATTTTTTATTTCTTTTTATTCAGTCATCTTCCAGAAGAGAGAGAGCCCTGCACAGCCCCAAAAGCCAGTTACAGGATCTCTCACATTACAAGCTCAACATGTGTCTTATATGATGTTATTTCTGTACTCCAGACGTCACACACGTCGCACACAGTTTCATTACAAACAAAACTCCTTCTACTCAGTTCCTCTTTTCTGTGTCTTATTTATTAATATGCCTGTGCACTAAAACTTCCTGTGCAGCTCGCAAGAACTTCGCCTTTCTAAGGCCTGTTGCCAGGGCAATCTATCTGAACTTAGGCTATGTTCACACTGCAGGCGAAAGCGCATCAAATCCGATTTTTTTGACCCTATGCGACCCATATCCAATCATGGTATGACAGTGTGAACGGCACAAATCCGATATTTTCAAATCCGATCTGGGTCACTTTCGTATGTGGTACTGAATCCGATACATATCCGATGTTTTAGAAAGTGACTGCTGTTTGAACGGTCATGTCGCATTAAATCCGTCTTTTACATCACTGACACAAGACAGACACCAATTATCAGCGCCCGAGAAGCACCCGAGAAGACATTGCGAACGCTTCCTGGCCATCCAGCGTAGATGTTAGTGAAACTGTTGGGAAGACAACTTTGGAGAAACGTGAACATTTTATTTGTACTGTATAATCTGCAGATTCTGACAGAAATCTGCCACTATCCTTTGAAGCACCGCTCCTCTCTAAAACAGCAATAAGGATAATTATTAGGTTATCTACATTATTATGTAAGTAACAAAATAACTTAAAGCAAAAATTGGGAAACGTAAAGTCCATAGTCTTTATATTAAGGGCCATCAGTCAAACAATATTGTTTGCTCTGGGTCTAAACAGAGCGCGTTGTGTGTGACATATTTTGCGCATGCGGGCCGCTTTGAGCGTTCACACTAGAGCGCGTTTGCTGTCGCATTTTATTTGTAGTGTGAACAAGCAGACAAAAAAATCGGAATTGAGCATTAAGACCTGCAGTGTGAACGTAGCCTTAGTTTCACTCTGTCTGTTGCTCATACTCTACAAAAAAACATCCAGTTTCCTGTCAGAATGTGACCTAGTCTCAAAGCTGGCCTTCTTTTATACCTAAAACAATATAATCAGCAAAATAAGCCTTAAAATATATATTAATTTCATGACACTGGCTTCAGGAATTAGGACATACGTAGACACTTGAGGGTGAAGAGTAGCATCACAGTAAATCACTTGGCAAACCAGGGGAAGAATATGATTATACTGCCTGTCAGTAAACATGTATAAATAAAGATTTTTTTTCTCTCTGTATAAAAGGAAGCTGGGGAATTGTTTGAGATACCAGCTGTATCATTTCCCAGTTCTAGTGTATTCCCCTCTGCCAGAGTGCAGCAAAAAATGTGCATTTTTTTACTTACAGCAGATGGAAACCATCTGGCCAACTCTGGCCCTGTAAAGACTCAAATATTGTCTTTAAGTGGAGTGCTCAGCATACTGCGGTCCTTCCAGTTGTTGCTGATGGATTAGGAAATACATTTTTAGGAGTGGCTTAGTGCAATAGCACAGACAGGTTTATCCTCTCTGTTACACGTCATCCTTTATTGTGACACATTTTCACATCTGCAGCAAACTGTTATCACAATGAAGTCTTCCGACATGCTGTGATGCATCTAAATGTGGCACCTTCAAAACTGTGTTTATGTAAGTGACCCATGGCGCAGATGAGGAGACATTTGTCTGATGCCAGAGGGGGAGATGTGCTGTTATCACAAACAAGAAAGTGCCATAAAAAAAAGAAAGATGTGGCAACATTTAAAGAAACTGTGATTAGAAGATGAACAGAGGAGACGTACAGGGGGATGGAGGGAAAAAAAGCGAGGTGTGGGGGGATGGAGAAACAGAGAGAGAAAGGTTAAGAGGATTGGCAGGTTCCTGCAGTAGTGGTGTTGCTAGGGAACACCATGTGACCTGTTGCCTGGCAACACTGTCTAACTGAGAGATTGCTGCAGCAGCCGCACCCTCCATCAGCAGGGAGTGGGCGAAAGCAGTTTCCATAGCAACGGGTCATATCTCTGAATGGAATATTTAGAGACAAAAAAACAGAGGAGTAAAAGGGAAGGGGACTTGGCTAAACCATGGTTTTAAGAAAGAAAAAAGATGGTATTTTAGACGATATTAGGTGGTTTTTGCATCCCATGCAGAATACATGTGGTACATGTCACATATATGTACGAGCACTGTGACTGTCGCATTTCAATGTGCCACAAACCACCAGAGGGATTCATTTCGGATGGAACCGTGTCTCGGAGTAGCCTATTTTAAATGTAGGTTACACCAAATGAGGCTTCCGACACCCTTATATTTTCACATCAGGTGCCACAACGTGCTCCTCGCTATACTGACCTGCTCACTAGCAGTTACAGTGTAATCCATTTGCTGTGAAGTATAGGCTGTTAAAAAGAAACAGTGGTTGGGGCATGTTAGATAAACAGCAGCGCAAAGGCAGCAAAGTTCTTTGAAATATTGCAATCTGTGACATGGAAAGCTTATAAACACCTAAACAGGAAATGTCTGAATTAAAACGTGGGTTGTCTTTTTTTAATTAACAATGCCAGAGGTCTGTATTTGTTCAAGCAGTGCATGAAGCCCTAGAATGTTCCAAGACAATAAGGCGATACCCATTTGTTTCGGTGTGCCGTGTCAGTGGATATTGTACTTCTCTGTACATCATGCAGAGAAATACAAACTTTTTGACCTCTGCTCTGTGTATACTGTACCCACACACATTTGGTACTCTAAGCAGGAAATGGTAACATGGTTACAAATCAAAATTAAAATTGTAGAAACTCTAAAGATCATCCAAACATTTATTTACTTACAGATTATAGATCCAGATGTTTCCACCAACTCAAGTAGCAACCTTTCAGGATGAAAAATTAAGCAGCCCTGGCTCAAAGGTTAAGCCAATCCCTCTAGGCTCCCAATAGTAAATTGCCAGACAGCAGAAATAAATGTTTTTACAGCCTCTATGGAGATCAGAAATGTTTTGGCCTTTATGGGAACTCTAGAGTGAGTTTTAATATATTGAGATCACCTGTTTAAATTGCTTAAAGGCTTAACACTATGTATTATTAGGCCCATGGCCCCTTTGACTGATAGGTAGACGCTAAGCTTTACCTCAGCTAATTTGAGTCACTGAACTGGAAGTCTCTCTGGTACCTTCTGGAGTATTTTTAGTGCAGTTATCTAACAAATAATATGGTTTGCTGCGAGGTATAGACCTTCTAAGAGTTTCTGCTTGAGTTTTGATATTTGACAACTGATATCTTTATATCCATTGATCCAAATATGCTCACTGTGTTCAAAAAAACAAAACAACCCCCCCCCCCCCCCCCCCCCCCCGCAAAACCCAAGCCATGCAGGCATCAGGCCTTCAGAACAGGAATTCACAAACAGTGTGACATCACATATCACATGGATAAGTCTGTCTTTTATATACAGTCTATAGGTGAACTTCAGGATTTTCCCTTGGCACCTGAAATGTATTTAAATAAACTTGATATTCCATGAAGATGAATTCCTAATTTGACCTTTCACCACCAGAATATAAACTTAAACTAGACAAAATGTTTCTAACAAGTATGGTAATCATCGAATTACACCGACTACATTATACATAATACATGAGGTTGAAATTTTAATGACCTTTTAATGGCTTGTTCTCAGCTACTGTGTCACCACTACTGTCTCAACTACCGTGTCACGTGTAATTCTATGGTGAAAAGTAAACTGCAGGTTATAACGCTTGCCCCAAATTAATTTTAATACTGTGTTTTCACATTGCATGCTTACATACATTAACCTGTAAAAATAAAATGTAAAATGTGGAAAGACCCTTTGTGAATATTTAACTATTAGATAAGACAATATTACTTAGAACTCCCAAAATTTAAGCAAAAAAAAATCACTTTCCTTTAAGAGGACTTATCAGGTAACAGGAAATGGTGTGTCAGTTACATAAAAATGAACTGTATACTACGTATAGAGCAGTAAAGTGCACTATATTTTCTCCCGCAGTTTTTCGTGCATCTGAGCAGCTATCTTTTCATATCTTATTATCTCCAAAAGTTGAATCTGTTCATCTGGACGTAGCGTTTTGTGGGAGAAACGTTTCGTCACTTGGATGATGAAGGCTTAAGCACAGATTAAACATATGCTAACAGACCGTCAAATGGTATAATCCTAATCCTAAAACGACTGGCATTAGAGTAATTATTAGTAGTAAGTCCACTAATGTTAAAGTGAGATAATAACATCTGACACTACATAATTACTAAGAAGCTGGTTATTTAAGCAAAGAAACAAAAAAATGCAGAAAGTTGGGTGAATTTTAAGAAAAAGGTCAACCAGATTACTCTGCATGCCTTCAGTAGCGATACCCAGGTGTTAATGTGGCGTGGAAGGATCTAGAACAGCAGTCCAGCTCCCACACTTGGCAACTTATAAAATCTGATAGGCAGGTTAATGCTTATTACTATTGAATGAGTTCATTTTCATGTGCCGCAGACTAGCATTGCTTTCAGTGACAGCCTGGAGGTATTTGCTCAGTGGTAAGAAAATAATGACATCCCACAGCGCGCTTACACTTTCAACACATCCCTTTTTCCTTTCTCTTCCCTGTGATGCGTTCACGGCGCAGACGTAAAGTTGTGGTAGAGGTGCTTAACTAGCTGCTGAACAGGAGGGAGTATAAGCTCGAATGTATCTTTTCAAACAGCTCAACAAATATCAGCAAACAAACAAACTCTTTCTGCACAGTTTGTCACAAAATGCATCCATCAGATAAACGCACGGTTGCTGTATTTCCTAGGGAGAGAAAATAAAACGTTAATGTGTGACACTATCAGAGATGGAGAAAGATGTAAGAAAGAGAGGAAAGGAGATAATTTTCAAAGGACTCAGCAAGTGAAATTTTATAGACTCGAAATTTGAATCTTACATGTTATACCCTCATTCATTTTATACATGAATTTACTTGGTCTACATGCAAAGAAAATTCTACTGAGCTCGCTAAACAAATTATTATGTGACTTATTTCTAAGTAATTCTTTCCCCCACATTGCACTACAACACCCAAGCTTACAGTTCCCCCATCTGCCAAATCCCAATCTGACCCCTGGCTATACCCCATTTTTTTCTGTTTTATTTTGGCTTTTTTTCCATCACCTTGTCTTCTATGTGCTAATTATAAAATGTTAAACACGTGTAATAATTAAATGATCACTTCTGCAAGCAGAAACTAATTCGAACTAATAATTTATTTGTCTGTTATCTGACTACTCTTTCTATATGAAAAACAATGGCCCTTTCTGGCATTGTAGTTTCTTTATTTAATATCTAATGTATTTGCAATGAGTCAATGATAAATCATATATGAAGCATGCCTATACACTTATTGCTCATTGAGGTTAAACAGCACAATAATGCAGAGCAACTGACTGACCAGTTCAGTAGAGACCATTACATCTGCTGTCATTGTAGCCTACGTGTAATTTATTTTTATACTCAATGGACTCGTTGTGGGGACTCTGTGGGACACTGTGCGTATGAAGAGCACACATTTTCAAAATAGTGTACTTCCCAGTGGGGCAGTGGTTGAAATCATTTCAGCACTCCAGCAATGTCATAAATAGCCTACAAAGAAAAATCAAACAGAATCTTTTTGTAGGGGCCTGATTTTGATCTAAATAAAATCCAGACTGAAAGTAGGTCAGCGCAGAGGGAACTGGTGTGGGCCTGAGAGCACCGTGTCTGCAAAACCCGCCCACCCCCATCTTTCTTACTGCCTCTCTCTCATTCACACTCTCTCTCTCTCTTCTCTCTCCATCTTCATCTCATCAAGCATCCGTTTTCTTTTTGCATTACGAAATGTATGACCCTTTGACCTCAATAGATAGGTCCTTTTTCAGATTTCAAAATAATTATTCAGTATAGGCTATAGATCCCTTCTTCATTTTTTATTTTTTTGTCAATTTGCAATCCGGGTTTCTTTATCTTTCACGTCCATGCACTGAATGATGAATCCTTGTCTCTGGCTTCCAGTGAGAGTAGGATTATGCTGCAGCCATCATCCAAATACAAATTGTTCTGCCAAGTTAAACATCCCTGTGGTTTAAAGGTTAGTCCCCTCCTGTGGTCCCGTCAGTGAACTGGGTTGCATTGCTCTCCTTAAAGTATATGAATCTTGGCTATTGTCAGACCAACATTTAACCCTATAACGCCAAATGTATCATATCATGCTTCTACCACTTACAAGCAAAACAATCCAAATATCGCTGCGTGTTAAAGCCGCAGTGAAAGAGTATGTGTAAATAAACCAACCACATGCACCTCATTGATAAAAGATGAATGGAAAATTGATACCAGTCAATATCAGTCAAGTTACACATCTTTACCACTTCTTTCGACAATTGATGCTTTCATTTGAGATTTTAAATCCTTAATATATCATATTTAGATTTGATTTGAGCTCTTTTCTCTTTTTTGTCATTTCAATTTAACTTTGCTCTTTCTTTAACATTTCCAAATTATTTTGGTCTCTGATATTGCATTTATTTTATTTGGCTGTTTTTCATTTTTTGGCTTTTGGGATAGTTTAGCTTGGAAGCTTTGGAAACAAAGGAATTAATTTAGCCTAGCTCTGATTAAAGGTATTTAAGTCTGCTTACCAGCAGCTCTGTGGTGCAACTGGGTACCACATAATGTGATGTTTTAAAAAGTTATTATTTTTTCCTTGTTTTAATCAGAATCTCTCAGCAAGAATGCTAAGTATATCGATTCCCTAAAATTATGAACAGTTTCTTTAACAAATAAATAAAATGTAATGAATTGATCTCTTTTCTTTGTTTTTCTTTATCCTTTTTGTTCTTTTCAATTTTTTAATCACGCTGTGTAGATGGAGAAGGTGGTGGAGAGCTATCACCTCCAGTGGGTGCTGGAGTTAACAGCAACAGCTGGCACTTCAGATACGGCGCCGGACAAGGCTATGGCCTTCCTCAGCCCCTGAAACCAGGAGAGATTCCTCCTGAAGCCTTCATCATTCCTGGATCTCCAGCCATCATCTCTATCCGCCACGATGCAGGTCCTGTGGATGACAAGGGTGAATTCATAAGCTTTGGCAAGAAGGAGGAGGCCAAGAAGAAGAAAAAGAAGAAGAAGGACAAGAAAGACAAGAAGGAGAAAGGAAAAGATGAAAGCGGTGATGACTAGAGGAGAAGTGGTGATATGAAAGCAAAGCTATTAACAAACTACCCAATTTCAGAGCCAGAAAAATAAGCCAAATGCATATTGTAGAACCAAGGGAGCCTCGTTGCGCCATATTTGCATAGACATTGTACAGTGGCCAAATCCTCATTAGACCAGGCCTGGCTCCAAACGTCATGCGAACTTGTTAAACAAATGCTCTTTATCGAAAGAATGGACCAAATTACACCAGAAAATGATTTATTGGCTTAGATTAGCCTTTGTGATTTGCTGCCCACCCCCCCACTTCCCCAACCCCTTCCCCCACCCCCAGTTTGTATAACAACAACAAAAATAGCACCCAGAAAAGGTGTACTATTTGTAACTGACCATTGTCAGCTGAGGCTGCCTGTGATGATATCTCTGGCCCTCCTCCTTTCTGACTAGTTCAAGGGTAAGTAAAAAGTAAAAGAAATAACTTTAAAATTAAAAAAAATAAAAATAAACGGGGCTATTGTCTTCAGTATTATGGAGGCCTTTTAGAAAATCTAAAAATGTGGGCTTTTATAAAAAACAAATACATAAAAAATATAATAAAATAAGCAAAGACAACAACATACAGTATGCGTAGCATAGGATTAGCACCTTTGGGACAACAAGGTGCCTGAAAGAAGTTAGACCACGCTCAAATAAAGAGCTCTGTTTCAGTGTAACATAGCACATTGTGGAGGCTGAGGACCTGGACTGGGTTGCACCAACTATGCGCAAGTTTGTTCCCAGGTTAGGGTATAAAGTGGTGGCCTCATAACTGCTAATTCCTTCGCAATTAGCATGTCACTAAATCCAATGATTGAATAGGTATTAAGACGTGGATTTTAAGGTGAGATCTTTCTATATTATTAAAAGTTAGAATGAGTAACAAAAAAGTAATAGCAATATACTGGATGGTTTTGGGACTAGATTGGCATAAAACATGACCGATTCTCATTTGACTTTTAAAGGAAAATGCTAGTATTTGAATGTTTTAGTCCACTTTCTACCAATCATTTTTTAAGGCTAATCATTTTCTGAAGCACATCATTTTGTTTTTGGAAACTCTATTGGGGTTTTTTTTACCCACCATGCAGGAAAGTATTGTTTTTTTTAATGGACTATAGCACAAAAATGCATTAGCTGAGACTCGGAACTGTTTCACACTTTTCATCAAAGTGAACACATTGAATTTTGTCCTTGTTTTAAGCTGTTTTTTCATCACACTATAGTGTAGCTACTGCACTGACACAATTAACCAGATTAGGTACAGTACCTAAGGCGAGTCTCAGCGTGTTATTTTTCACATTCCATGGAACCTAATGCCAACGGAAAAGGAATGACACACTAAATAGTTGAAAATAGCCCACAGTGTTTGTGCAATGTGTAGACAATGGACAGAAACATTCAAAATCATGGCTGTGGCCCTTCAAGTTGCAAAACAGCAGGGAACTGCTAAAGAAAAAAAAATGCTGTGTGCAGAAAACTAGATGCTTTACTGTTAGTGAGTGCATTTGTGTGACTTGTATCATTTGCACCTGCTTTATTGCTTGCTTAATATTTTTAGCGTTTACTTAAGGTTACGTTCGGACAGATTTCTGTAGTGGTACAGCTTGTAATTTTAGCAATGCCTGAAATGGGATTAGTGGCGACTTCGGCGATAACTAGGGAACCTACGTGCAGCTGATGCAACCAGCCCCTGACATGGCTTCTTCTCTTGGGATATGACACAGGTTAATGGGGTCTGAATCAGCACACCCAGTCTGAAACACACATTACTGTACACAAACACTGACTCTCTCTCCGCCGCTTACACACAATCCAACAAATCAAACACACGCACACATGAACATTTAAATTCAAAATACACGAAAAGAATACGCAGCCCTTTGTGGAAACTCCAAAAACTGAAGGCCAATGCCACCCTTAACATGGGAGTGTATTATATGGCTAGGAAGCAGGAACGCTACTTGTCGCTTCATTTCTGTTCCGATCCGTCCTATTCTGTCTTTGAATGTTAAATAGTTGTTCTTTAAGCCCTGTGCCACTGCCTCGGCTGCTTCAGTGCTTGTAGGATTTGCTTGCCCGCCGCCTGTTTCCTTGCTCTACTCCTGTTTCCTCAAATCAACATGGTTGGACATCTTTCCACTTTGCTTCAATGAACTGTGCAACAGTAACATGTGTGTATTTGCATATTTACACAGATAGCAGACACATAGACATATAGACACACGTCACACTTTCATAGACATTTTTTTTGTCTCAACTTCAGCTGAGTTTAGGCGCTTCTGCCAGAATGTCTCCTCTGATTGCTCATTGTTGACAGCTCTGTCATCTCTCGCATGACTTGTATGCACTGAATTGCGAAGACGCCTGAGAGCTTAGCAGAAACTGAGATTATGCTGTGCTAGATATGAGGCAAGATGGAGTGCGAGTCAGAAAATAGTAGTCATAGTAGTCCATTGTGTAGATACAGTGTAGGAGACAAAGAAACTATTGGGCAAGTCATTTCTCCTTTGCACAAGCACATGTATTGCAGTTAACGCTGACTGGGAAGTACAGTTCAGCTGCAGTACAAAGAGGCTGGAGGCTGAATTCAAATTATGATAATTACTATTATAATAAAAATTGTGACTGAAAGGTAACAAAATGCAAGGTTCATTGGCTTCACCTGGCATGACCTTAATATGTCCCTTTTTTTTGCTTTACGGCTCCACATAAATATGGGGGGGAAAAGATTGCTGGGAAATTTTGGCCCTGATATTGTGTGTAAACATAGTGTGGTAGAAACGGGAACAGCATCAACATGATTGAAAGTGTCATAAAATCTCACCTCACTGTTCCTTTTATTAGACCATCATATTACCGTTCACTATAGGGGTATATAGGTGCTGCTCAGTCCTTCCCATGCACACTATTCCCTCCCCACCTGCCCTGTTCTTCAGGTGTACTTCTGTGCTGTCAGATCACCAAGTGGCTGTTTGCATGTTATAAGCAAAGGAAACAGATCCTATATAGATACTATATATATACATAGATATGTTTTTCCACTGGGAAATGCGTATTGGAATATATACATATACCTCTGATACACATTCTCAAAGACAATACACACCTCTCCATACAGACACAAACATACAGTAAATACAGACATGGCAACAGCAATTTGTGAAAAAACCTAAAAGAAAAACATTTTTTTTATCATGTTGAAAATAAATTTAATCTTCTAGATATACATAATGCTATTGTGTTATGCTATGAAATGCCTTTTTTTCTTTCTGTTTTTACCCATATGATTTTCATGGATAGAAAATCAGTCCTTAAACTAACTTGTGTTCAACTTTGAAATGATGATCAAACAGACACTATTGTGAAATTATATCATTTGCTCACCCTCTGTACCTTTCCCTTGCCCAATAGAGAAAAAGGCAGAAAAATAAGAAAAAAAAACTAAAATACAAAAAAGTGAAATAAAAAAAATAAATAAAGTTGATGTATTCTCTGCTTGTGTATAGTGAATGTTCCTCAGTCGTTGGGTGTGGCAGTGAGTGGCACATACCAGTCGACTGTGACAGTGCAGATCTGTTAATAACTTTTTTGTACACCTGCTCATCATTGTAAAGGTGATCATAGTGATTCTTATGATTTAATCAATCTGGTAATGTGTTTTGTTAATAAGTCACAAATAAAGTTTTTTTTTCTTAAATATCTCAAACAGTGTTTTGAATTCAGTTGAACTAACAGCTTATTTTCTCCTTCAGTAGACTGTGAAGCCCTTTTTTTCCTCTCCACTTTGGCAACAGTGGAATTTTGAAATATGGGAATGCAGGAAATGAGAAAATACAGCATTAGTATTCGATGTCAACAAGATCTCAACAATTTAAAGTTGGCAAAACCGTGAAAAAGGGACTGGATGATGATTAACGTGGGACTTTAACTTCCCTTCTATTTGAACAAAGACTTGTCTTTCTTTAGGAAAATAGGAAAAGCCTTTATATATTCATTGCACTGGCTCCATCTGTCTGGAGAAGTAATTAATGCACACCACCCTTGCTCCGCCTTCTTGCTGCAGCCGACCCATACTGTTCATATTTAATAAGCATTTTGTTTATCTGCAGAGAAAGAAAGCATACTTTGTAATACCAGCATATGTAATAATTAAAAAGCCTTTCTTTTTGTGGAATTAATATCTAAAGACATCAAATTCTACTTTTGAGATGACTTCATTCTAACACAATTCATTCTGAAGACACTGGTACATAGGACTGCGACTTTCCTCCATTCCTGGGTAGCACAGGGGGGCAGTGGTTAACAAGAAAGTCCCTGCTTCAAACCTCATGGTCACCTTTTTCTGTATTAGCATTCTAACCAGGCCTGCTGGCTTTCTTCTGGGTACTTCCTGGCACAGCCTAAAAGCACGTATGTTAGTCTAACTGACGATTTTAACTCATTAGTGTGAGGTAGATAAAGTGGTTAAAGTGCATAGAACAATGTGGTGTATGAATGTATGGTTAAATGTATGTCTGAATTGCTTTGAGCCGTCAGTATGACGGGAAAAATGTTATTTAAATGTCAGTCCTTTCCAACAGAATGATGATAATTAGCAGTCATACTGACATATTGTCAGTGATGTAAAAAAACAAAAGGAAGAGGAAGAAACAGCGAAGGGGCATAATTAATGTTTATCTGCCCTCTTGTGGCAGTTTTTTTAAATGCAGCTTTAAAATGAAAAACAAAATTGCTAATTTAAGTGTTTGCATTTCTTAATACAGCTGTATGGAACGCTATTGAACCTCACTAAAATATGTTTTCACCATTGTGACTCATCAAGAGCATAGCACTCTGGAAGCTGCTGAACTGCATATAGCTTTTATAGATTCTCAAATATTTGATGGCAGCTAGACTTAAAGGGCAACAACTTTAGACTTACAAAAAACAGCAAAACTTATATGATCCAGACAGAGTCACAAGCCATGTCACTTCATCACCTTTGTATAACTTCATTGGTAACTACAACCAAACTCTCAATAGTCATATTGCATTGTGACAAATGACAAAAAGAGTCCAAGGATTAATAATGTCGCTGTCTCTGATTCACATGTACAGACAATCATGAGGAGTTCTCATGGTTTAAAAAGATGGGCTATAATTATTCTAATATGTCATTTTATTTGCCTAAAGGAAACATGTTTGAAAAGAAGAGAAAGAGCCTTAGTAAAATGTAAATATATGTGTATATAGCCCACTTGTCAAATTATCAGTCTATTGTCACCACTCTAACAAAGCAAAATACAAATATACACCCTCGCAAGATTTTTTTTCTTTAAAGGAAAGCGATTTTCTTTTTCAAATGTCTTCACTAAAGCATAACCAACTGTTATGATGAATAAATGCAAACCACACAAAACTCTTACAGTGACAGTTAAACCGTTTTCACTGTAGGCATTTTCCCTGATACAATACTGTGTAATTGCCCCGAGGCTATGAGATAATATTTTATTCACAAAGTCAGCCTCGTGTTCCCTACAGCTGCAGTGATGGAATTTGAGTGCAATCTCTTGAAATCAGAAGTCAACACACGGCCTGGTTTCCATAGTCAAATTTACTAATATCTGATGATAACAATAGTCTGATAGACTATTGCAGTCTAAACGGAACTGGCTACTGACCAAATTATTAGTCAGCAGCCAGTCTATGCTATATATTACCTATATAGAGTCACAGAATGGATACATTTTCCTTGCGCAGCAGGACTTTCATTACTTTAATAGATTGTTGTATGAAAATAAAACATTAAAGTATTAGAATATTCTTAGTTTGATTTAATTTGTTTTTGTATTTAAAGTTTTTTGAGGTTTTAACATCCATGACATAATCCTCTTCATCCTGTCTAATTTACCTTTTCTTTTCTCCTTTAATTTGCAGTGCTGTCTAATGCTGGCTGAAGATTTAATCTTGTGAAAGTAATAACACTGTAGGAGATGATTTGATTTGATTTGATTTGATATACCTTTATTAGTCCCACAATTTATTATTGTAATGCAATAAAATCATTTCAGGTGCAAAAGAATCGTAAACATCAAAACATACAGTAATAAAATAATTCATTCTCATCTTTTTATTTTAGGAAAATATTATTTAGAGCATTGTACAAAGATCACTTGACTATAATCAATATTATGATGTCCATAATAGTGCATAACCTGATTGATTTGACAGCAAATATAAACATTACCATACTTGATTATTCATAATTTCAGTATATCCTATGAATATGATGTTGATGCAGGCATAGGGATAAATTATGTTAGAGGCTTGTGGGCTGTAGTGTCCGTGAACTTAAATGACATACATTAAAGGGCTTATATACGACACATTAAACTCCATAAATGAGAAACGTTTTGATGGTTTATCGATTATTTGTCAGATGTAAAAATACATGGTTTTAAAAATACATATCAAATACACATTAATTGATATTAAATTAAACTTTTATTAACTTAAAACATGTACTTGAATGTTGCACGTTTGCTATGGAAAATAATCCTTTTTTTTGTTATCCCAAGACAATATTCAAATTGTTGTTATAATTAAAGAAATTTACCAAAAGAAAAGAATTCCACAGGGCTTAGAAACCATGCTTTAATGTCTGCAGCAGGAAAAAACCTTCAAAGCTCAGTTTTTTAAAATGTATTTATTTATTTATTTATTTATTTATTTATTTATTTATTTGTGAAGACATCAAACATTTTGCACAACAACATGATAAAGTTGCAAAAACAAGAAAAAAATCATAACCTGAAAAGTAATTAATATTCATAAACGTAAGATAGAATACACATGTGGTGAAGTGCTTTAAATGCCAATGTGGAGAAAAGTACACTGTAGGATAGAAATACTGTATGTTAATTACAAGTATTTTTTTTTAAGGGTGTCCTGTCCAACCAGAATTATGGTCTACATCCACTGTTGTGCCAAAGGACCGGGGTGTGATGGTGAAATGCAAACTGTGTTACAGGACAGAAACATCAGTATTATTCTGCTAACATAACTTTGGCTCCTTTTTGCAAACATTTGCACAGACAGCACGCTAATGCAAAGCTGGCAAAAAAAACCCCAGAGTGATTCCCAGCCCCAGACCAGCAACCGGACCTTGAACTTCAACAGAGGCAGTGGCTAACAAAGGAAGTGATGAGGAGTCAGGCTTGAAACACTGTGGCCTCCATTTCTGTCCTTACATGCTAAAAGTAGAATCACTGTGACGATCACTTTGAATTCTCTTTGGACTGGTTTTCAACTTTGTGCTGTTGATTTTGTGTTAAAAGTGATAAAAGAAAGATCCTCGTCCTCAAAGATGTGTCCTCATTAGAATATGGATTTGTGTGAACATTAGCTTAAGGCAGAGGTTCCCAAAGTGTGGGGCCCGCCCCCTAGGGGGGGCGCAGAGCCATTGCAGGGGGGCGCGGTATGAAAAGAAAAAAAAAAAAAGAAGAACGCTTGGACACTGCTAGCATTATGGACAGGTTTTTGACGGGGCTCCCACACAAACGCAAAGCAGGAGATGAAGCATCGCCAAATATGTTTCCAAACCAACTTCCTTCCAAGCCAAAGACTAGAAAATATGGTGAAGCATATCTTCCCTTTGGCTTCACCTGCACAAGTGCCAAGGTAGGTCTCCCCTGCAAAATTAGTTTTCCCTGCGTCGGGAGCACGCGCTGGGCTCTCCAAATCACGGACAAACAGTATCCCACATTCTTGATTTTTAGTTCACAAACACTTCTTGTAATAACTAACTACTCCTGACATTTTGGACATGTTAGCTCTTTATGCAGTAAAGTTACAGTGGGATACAAATAATATCAGGCTGATCCTGGCGTAATTTGTTCCCCCTCAAATCACAGACTAACAGTATCCCACAGCTGTTTTTGTTTTTGAACCCATTTTGCACAGAGAGGCATTTTTTGTTTTAAATAATCTCCGTTTTTGGTGAATCGCAACGCCATTTACGTGTTGACGAAAGGCCCAAACGCATAGAAACAGCTGCGTTTTCAAAAATACCCGTGTAGGTGTGGACGTAGCGTAAAAGAGTTAGTAGTATATTTTATTACTACCTGTAATTTATTGCCGTTTACTTGTATTTGCTTAATTGTTTACTAAATGTTTGAGGTGTGAAATAAACCGCAATGGAGTTTGTAAAGAAAATATGGGTGTGTGTGTTTGGAGGATGTGTTTGTGCGGTGGGGGGGGGGGCGCGAACATTTTTCTTGTAAAACAAAGGGGGTCCTGGCAAAAAAAACTCTGGGAACCACTGGCTTAAGGTATATATTGTTTATATTGTTTATATATATTGTTTACTGGAGTAAAGTGACAGTAATGTTTAGCGTATTGAATTGCTTTTTCCAGTGAGTAATTAAGAAAGTATTTAATTGCTTTTAAGAAAAGTAATGTGAAATACGTACATAACAACCCCAACACTGGTCATGAAATGTACATAATGAGCAGTGAGAAGCTGAAACAATGGCCTCTGGGAACTAGAGGCAGACAGAGAAAAGCCCAGGAGACCCAGGGCATCCGCCGACCCCCCAGAACACTGAAGACTTGGGGTCACACATCCTGATGATAAAAGAATGTGTGAAAAATCAAACATTAGCTACACATGAATGCCTATTTTCTACTTGGACTAAGCCCGATCTAGAAAAAAAGTGCCTTCTCTGTAAAAGAAACTATATACATTAAAGAAATTACAGACTCAAATTTATAATAGCGTCAAAGAGACTATATTTGTAATTACTGCCTCTTCAGACTGCTACAACTTCGTTTATATACATTTGTTGCCATTTACATTTCCTGTTTTTTAAGTTGTATGGTAATTTACACACAGTCCCTACTCCACTGATGCAAGTCACTTCCTCTCTCTCCCTCTCTTTCTCTCTCTTTCTCTCTCTTGCTCTCTTTCTCCACCCAGCTATAGACCAGGATACATGAATGCTGGGAAGGAGGACAGTGGCAGAAAGAGCAGAGAGGGAGCACCGCTCAAAGAGTAAGTGAGAAGAGGAGGTAAAAAGATAAGGCATAGTAAGGCAGAGTGTGTTGGAGGACAGCATACTGTAGCATACTATGGAGCAGTGTGGAGCAGCAGGACCAAAACAAGAAGCGGACGCAGTGAGGACACAGCTTGGCTTTATGCCTGATCAATAAAAGGTAGATTAGTTCAGAATCTGAGCAGTTACGAAGAGGACTCATTAAGCAGCATTGCTTTACCGAGATGACTGCCTGTGGACTGCACCGAGTTTGAATTGTGCAGCCAAGGGATAAAACATATGAAGACAAAGTCACTCAGAACCTTGAGAATCCATGAGGACATAAAAGAGAGTGCGTAAAACTAACTCATTTGGAGCCAAGACTTGCAGCAGGATCAAACAAAGACTGAGGTATGTCTTTTTTTTTATTCATAAGTTGAGGGCGTGTAAACATTCTGCAGCTTTTCAATAGCTTGTTTTTTCTCTGCTTGTTTTTTTATGGTGTATTAACAGGGCAAGACAGTTGTCACTTATTATTAGACAGCAACTACAGACGTGGGTCACTTGACCTAGCTCAACTAACATCAGTTGACACGAGAACCAAAATAATAGTCCCTGTGGATGACTAATGTTCGTCTAGCAATTTAGACATATCTGGATGAAGGATTTTGAGGGGTATGAAGGCCAGGAGAAAGTGAAGAAAGCCTTACCAAAATGTATTTACATGTTCTTTTTTTGTCATGAATGAATACCTGCAAGTGCTAACATAGACACACAATCTGTGTTTAACTGTACAATAAAGAATTGCTGAAAAATCCACACGTGATCACCCTGGTGTTGACAACTGAACTGTTGTTGCATAAATCATTAAAATGACCTCCTCTACACATGAGAAAACTTGTGTGCACGCATAGACACACACACTTACACAGGCTGTCCCCTTTGTGAAATGGTGTTGCGGTTAAATGCACACAGACCTTAATTAAGGCTATAGCATTAGTGTATGGTACTCTTTTTCAAGGTGAGCTGAACGTGAAGGGTAATGGGGCTAAAGCTGCCTTCTATGGCAAATACTGTAATGAAAGAAGACAGAGTTTACTCCAGGCGCTATGTTGGGACATTAATGTGGGTGGGATCTGTGCATTATGTTCAAAATGCTGATATAATATACAACACTTCTCTGGTTATCAGCATTTGCACATTGTCATTGCTTTTTCCAGTCTTATTCCAAGAAAGTAAGAGCACAATCCTCATAATTCTTGACAACTCTAGTTATCCTCTTTTTTTTTGCACTATTGAAGCGCTTCGTTGTCTCAGCCCAAGCTCTGTGCATTGTTTCCTGCTTACTCATGGATTTCCTTCACAGTGCCATCTAAAATGTCTCTCGCTTTAAACGTGTTCCTCTCTTACTTTTAGATGGATGTAATGATGTGGAAACGCTGACCCCCTTTTTGAATTATCAGACTTTTGAGTCGACCAGTCGAGGAATGGGGAGACGAGCAGCTGACCTGACGACTTCGGTTCCGGTTTTAGGAGTCCCTGCCTTGGTTGGCGTGCGTGGTTGGAAGGCAACAGGAGGAGACAGATCCGGAGGAGCCCTGTGGGGACTTCAGTGCAGTGTTGGTGTTCAGACGTCCCCTGCGATAAGTAGACCTCCTACCCAGCTAACTGATACACTCTCAGATAACATTAGTCAAACATCCAACAGCTATATTACCAAGGAAACGGAAGAAAAGGAGTTACTGCTAACAAAGAGTGACAAGGAGAAAAAGGCTATTCTAAAACAGAAAAGTGGGGAATCCAAGACCAAAAAGGAAGTGACTTTCAAAGCACTTGGAGGTGAGGCCTCAAAGGATGTGGCCTGCTGTCAGAGGAACAGTAGAGGGACTTATTGCTATACCAGGGCAATCAAGACAAATCCACACATTGCAGGGAATGCCAGGTCTAATTGTAAATCTGGTAACCGTTACACTAATGGCAGTGTGGTTGACTCAGAGGCAATCGGTGGGATTACCGTACACAATGATGAGGCCGAGCCTGTAAAGGGAGCAACCTGTCGTGGAGGAGACCGGACCAGATTGCAAGGTCATTATACAGAGTTGTGTAGGAAGACGCTGCCATTATCTGGTGTCCGACCTTTTGGTATGCCTCAAAAAATATGCAACCACTGTGGAGGGAGACAGTCTGTAACCAACAGAGCTGTTATTATAGGGGAGAAAATTCCTACTCCCAATGCTTTCCTTAGAGGGAACTCTTTAAACTCATCCTTCACCTCACTCTCGACCTCTACGCCTTTCCAAATATCCCACACTGAAAAAAACCCTACAGCAAACCAACAACTCTCTGACAGCATTAAGAATACTGACAACAGGACCCAAATTACAGTCAATCCGCAATCATTATATGTTAATGAGGAACTAAGGTATCGAAAAACACCACACCCTGCATGCCCGGTCCACTCTATAGGCAATCAAGTCACTTTGTCAAATATAAATCCTGCCAGAGGTGAAACATCAATCCAACCTACAACCGTCCTACATGCTAAAACCATCACTATCACAAAAGCAACAATAGAAACCAGACAGGATGATTCCAGTGAAAAATTCTGTGCCAAACCTCCACAGGACCATAAGCTCTCTCGTCCAACAACTCTCCCTTTGACCCCTAAGTTGGCCATAGCTACCAAGGCCAACAACCCACATTCACACACTTACCCCAAGCGCATTAAGAAAACACAAAACATATCTAGACAATACAATGAACCTCAAAATGTATGTGTGTCTATACATGCTGCACCTGAGATTACACTGTCACCACCTTCGCATTTATATACTGTAGCCACAGGGACTGGAAATACATCCAGTACCAATACGCTCATATCAACCACAGTTTTGAATTCTGCACCAACGTCCACTGAAAGCATAGCTGCTAAAGTCAATACTCAGCATAAACCTCTACACTCCAAGCATGCAGGTCAAATAAATACAACTAATAACCAACAAATTAGCCCTAAATGCCCCACATTATCACTGGCCAGCAATGCATTCAACCAAATGCATAAATCAAAGTCACCTGCACACTTTTTACCCTCAGGTCCACCACATACTCAGCTTGAACATTATAAATTACAAGAAAAGGCATCCACAGCAGCTGTTAGCACATCTTTAGCTAAAATACCTTTTACTGACAGAGGAATAAACTCAACTGGAATTCAAGCTTTTGTTAATCCACAGCATCCAGCTATACCACATCTATATTTAAGCATTTTAAATTATAAAGCTAATTCAGATCAAATTGCATGTGATGATAAGTCTGTGCCTGCACAAATAATTCACCCTAACTCTTCAAATTCTGAACCTCTTCTTCACGCTTGTACATCTTCCCTAGACACGACATCTAGTGCATCCAATCTCCTAGACTCGGAAGTTAAGGTGCCTGTGAGTACTACTTCCAGCTCCAGACTTGGATTTAACAGCACCCTGAACAAAAATATAGCTCTCAGGAACACAGCATTCAATTTGAAAAAATCTGCAACCCCAGCTGGCTCGCATTTTTTTGCCTTGACAGAAAAACAAAATAATTTCTCTGTATCAAGTGCAAATTTGCTTCAATCAATAGGCACAGCACAAGTAGTTAGCTTTAATGAAGCCCCCGACACAAGCAAACCTCAATGCACACGAGGACCAGACATCAGAACTCAGAGCAGTAACAAACCTGGTAACTGTGGTGTTGTTCGTCATCAGGAAAGCAACTTAGCACCTCCGCATGCATTATCTAAGCCTCAAATTGTGCCAGAAGATCATAACAGGGGCAGTGATGCTAGCACTAATCACCCTAAATCAACCAATAACCCCAGTGAGGAGTTGCATTCTGATAAAAATAAGTTCAGCACTAATCTAATCAATGAATTAATTGTGCTTGAGTCAAAAGACCATGAAAATTCAAATCCATCGCAGGTCGCAAACCTCCAGAATTACATTTCCCTAATTAAGTCAAACAGCTCTTGTCTGCAGGGTTTCATAAAAACAGAACAACAAAAGCCTGCACATAATCAAGGATGTGCAGAAACAGAACATGAGGGACGCTGTGCAACATGCCCACCGGTAACAACAGCCCAGCAAAAGAATTCAAATGCAGAACGGTTTGCCTTGGGTGTATCAGCCAGTCATGCAAATGTTAAGCTTAAAACTGACGTAGTTAAAGAGACACATCCCAACAACTCAACACCCTCTGTAACAGCGCAAACAAACTGTGGACCCATCACCTCAACCAGAAATGTCAAACCCATCATCAAATCCTCAGTCCAGCAAAACTCTGACATATTATTACCGCCACAAGCACTCACACGTCCCGAGCATTCTTTCACTGCGCCAACCCCGTGCAGCAGTGAGAGAGAACCCCGTATGCACACAGGCCTTGATCGCAATTCCATATTGCTATCATCAACAAAGCCCTTGGCATCCCATCCCCACCTCCAGTCTAAGAAAGTGGAGGCAATTGACAGCCCCGCTCCTCCTCAGCCGTGCCCAGAGGACACCAGCCTGGCTCACTCCCACCCAGCTGATGCAGCCCTGCTGCTGCCGCCTTCCTCACAGTGCTGCAAATCAGCAGCCCTACAGCAGAGACTTGAGACTGTGGAGGCCAGCCTAGCAGCCAACAAGGACAGGATCACTACTCTGCTTAACATTATCCATGACCTAGAGACATGCCACGCTCCAACCAGTGGGTAAGTAAATGTGCGTGTGTGTCTGGGCTCTGAGTGTGTGTGGAAGTGTAATAAGGTATGTGTTGAGTTTTCTTTTTCACTTCAGATTCATCAGTTTTTTACTTGAATGTCTAATATGTAATTCATTGGAGCTTTACACATTTGTGAATGGCATATACTTAACATGCTTTGTTAGAGATGAGTTGTAAATATTTTGCTGTAATACTTTATATTCAGTCCAGTACAAGTACAGCTGCCAGAATCCTGTCTAGGAATTATTTTAAAAGCATTCCTGCTTCTGCTGATCTCTGGCTTTCCAGTGAGTCATCACTTAGATTGGAAACACTCAGCAGCATTGAATATCAATGCAAACACCATTGTTTTTAGACTGAAAACAGTTGTGTTAAAGCACAGAGCTTCACGTGTTTCTCACATATTTCCCCATTCTGTCCCATAACTAAAGTAAATAATACGAAGAAAGATATTCCCGCATCCGCACTAGAAGACCTCAATAACATTTTAACCAAACAAGTTTCAGTCGTGTAAATAATTTCGCACACTGTGATTTAAGTTGCACAAATCAATTTGAAGGCAGCATTGCTAACATGTTATCAAGTCTGTTTCACAAACGTGCAAAAAATCTGATTCGAATTGTAGTGATGTGGCATTGCAACATTGTTGCAGGTTTGAAAACAGGTCCGTGATTATGCTCCTGAGTATGATAGAAACCTACTTGGGCATTTCAGGGGGGCAGAGATTTATATAGCCACGCAATTCTTCTGGGACAAATAACAGGAATTAAAACAGGCCTCTGGCAACGTGTCTCTGTCAATCATTCTCATTCAGTGTGCTGTGTTAATAAGCTGTGACTGCCTCTGAGGTCATGTTTTAGAATAACCAACTCCTAATAACCTACTGATGTCTTACACGCTATGTTATATAGCTTATAACTGCCAACAGTTTAGACTGAATGTGTCTCAGATGGATACAGTGATGGGAAAGATGATTACACTGTAAATCTAAAATGATGATTTGGTTAACACAAAGCACAGGTTTATGGTTTATCATGACTGACATCGTGATCATTGATATACCTTAGTTGTTGCATCAGTTGCATCGTGTATTTTTCTTTCATCAAGAATAAGACACAACGATTCATGTAAGTTGCTGATAGTTGATAGGGTCATACATTAATTCATCCATCCTTTTCCATTCAAGTTATATTAGAATTCTTAATAGCTCATACTCTCTTGCACTAAAGGGTTACAGAGTTAAGCAGTTATTCACAATATTTAACATATAAAATGTGCTTTATCTGTATTCCAGTTGGCGATCCCACAAAACAGGACAGGACTTCAAAAACTGCTCAACATGTCAGAAAACTGCTTGTGTTGTATACAGGTGAGACAATAGTGTCATTGCCAGTTGTGCCTACATGCAAAGTTTGAACACATAACTGATCAAATCTGCTGCGATATATCATAACTATTCTACAGAATAACTAATACATTTTAATTTTGCTACTTGTTTCCCTTTTGGTGTTCATTCGATAAAAGAGATGAAGAAACCAATTAAACCAAATCAACATGCATGGCATGCACAGTAACAGGAACTCGTATCAGTTTATTCAAGGACAAAGTCGGACAACAGATTTACAGTTTCAGGCACACAGTTCAGTTCATGGGTCAGCACCTCTGCCATTGCAGCTGCCGGTTCTTTGCCAGCCTGTTCACTTCATTTCTCTAAAACTTAATGACTTACTGTCATTAGCAAGCAGTTTCTTGCTCAGAAGTAACAGAAGGATTATATTTTCCTGTCAGAGAACACGATAAATCTCATGGAAAAACTGCCAAATTTAAGCACTTGCTTTATGTAGCACAGTCTATTTGGAAATTTAAGCAGGCAGACAGAACTGAGTCGGGTCCAAGCAGCCTACAAAACTGATTTATACTGATTTATGAAGTCAAAATCTGCACTGTCAGTTGGATTGTAGACTAATTGATGTTATGCTGTATTAAAATGAAATGTTTTAGCAGATTAGATGACTCGCAGGAAGCAGGAGAATATATCAAAAGTAGTTATAGCTAACTGAGCTATTACTGTCTTAGTTTAGACAGCCATTTTAAGCAATTCAGCAGTAGCGGTTGCATTTCAGTGCCTTGCAAACTGAACCTAATTCCCCTTTATTAAAGAAAGCAGTGAAAGGAATTGTTTGTCTGCTGTCTGAGAAGAGCTTTCACATCCCTTGCCTGTAAGACTTATCATGGAATATTGGTTAGTTCTCATATTCCAACACTGGTATAGTTTGCACCTAATAACTAAAATGTTGCATCAGGTGGAAGCAATGGAAAATAAAAAATATTACTAAGTGGGGCGAGGAAAATCTAAAATTCTTCTCATCATCTTTTCGGAAAACAAAAACGCCTCAAGCTCGAGAAAGCAAAACCTTAAATTGTCTTCGTCGTGAAATATTCAAAACATTCCTCTTGATCTCCTTATTTCCAAAACCCCTTTTGTATGACAAAAAGAGTGTTACATAAGTTGATTTGCTGACTAGTGTGTGTGCGCGCGTGTGTGTGTGGGCATCTGGTCCTTAAAAGGCCAAGTGGGAAGATAAGAATATTCAAACCAGACGTGTGTACCCTCCAAAAAAGGAGGATATCCTGCTGGGAAATGTCTACCTGCCCAAACCAATCAGCCACTTTGAAACCTGACAAGTGCAGAGCTTCCCACATGAGGAGACCACACAAAGCAAAGTGAAATGTAGCAACACAGTTTATAGTGATTTTGAGGCATGAAAAGCTTTTGCATTATGTAAAAATGAGCTGGAAATGCAGATACGACACACTAAAACATTCATTTGCATCTTCGGAGAAAGCTTTCAGGTTTGACACACTTTTTGTTTTTTGTAATGTGTGTTTTCTTCAGGTGGGAGAATGACTAATTTGGGGCTGTGTGTGTCTCTCCAGTGTAGAGTATGACTTCAGGCAGCAGGAAAGACGCTTCTTGGAGGTTCTGAATCGTTCAACTGCGCACCTATCCCAGCCTTTAACCTTCAGCCTGCTCAGAAATGTCGTCATTAAGAACTTAACAAAGACAAAGCTGAAAAGCAAAAAGCTGTGCAAGACTCTGTTCAAATGGCTTCCAAGAAAAACCCACAAAGTCTAGACCTCTTTTCAGTACCTGTGTGCAGTTTAATAGCCATTATCCTGTGTTACAAGTGACCAGCAGAAGCCTTTTGCAGAGAACTCTTACTATTCCCTTTCTCCCTGTAGAATGAGATTGCTTTGAATTATGTTCTTCCCAAATAAAGTTCCACTCTTCTGCACACTGTCAAAGCCTACATGAAGGATTTTCTCAAATTTGAACCTGATCTTTGTGACCTTCAACTAGTACCATCCATAAGAAATGTATTTTCACTTTTTCTCAAGTTAAATATGTTTTCTTGTCAATATGCCTGCATTAAAATGTAGATTTCTATATCTAATTTTGTACATGAGATTCTGTTCTGTTTGCACTGTTATGATTAAAGCATTTGATTCTATATTCCCTGTTTTAAATGTCGCTTTACCTTTTAATTACCGTTAAGTAGTTTGATATAACATCTGTTTATTTGTCTATAAATTAGTTAATCTGATTGATTCTAATTGCTAAACTGTTTTTGGTAATTTATGAATGAAATAAAGATTTGTTTCCACTTAGGACATGTACGTTCAATGCATCTAAACCTTTTCACAACTGCAAACTGGCCACAAGGGTGCACAAAATACAGAAGCATTCATTATGCCTTTGCCAATTGTGCTGATGGTCTCCAAATCCCCGAACAATCTGAACTTCATAAAAGGTCTCTGAGTAAAACAATGAAATGACGAAAGGCTGCAATGAAGCATGCACATACCCATGAGCACCCTCATGGACACACACTTATGGACATACAAAGCAAACTAGCAACGTGAAACAGACCCTTGTAGTTTCACAGAACTGTTCATAAAGCGCGAGGGGAATTTTGGATGAAAGCTTATGAATAAGAGTGCGTGCAAATTTTATTTGAGCAGTATGTCAAACAAAGATTGTGATATTACCTTCTTAGCAGGCGATACTCAGGATTTTAATTAAAAACCCCTCTAAGAAGAAATAAAGCACACTGAAAATGAAAGTCGTGTAACACTGTTACAAGGAATGTGGGCTCAAAGCACCTCTGAAAGCTTTGAAGCCTCATACAAGTAGCCCTGTTCAGTACATTTAAATCTAAGTAATGCAGACATGCAAAGGTGCAATTTTCACTTAAAGTCCCAAAAATTCTGCATTGACTTTTAGGTGCAGACTTAAAAATGCATAAAGGTATAAAATACTAAATATATAAGTTAAATATATGATTGTCCAAAGCACCCCGAGCAACTGTTGTTATGATTTGATGCTATATGAATAATATATACACTGGTCAAGATCACTGTTCCACGTAATCACATTTTATGTGGCTAGAGACCAGCCTAATAAGTTACTTTTACAAATAGCTCTTTCAAACTATATATTTGTGCATGTACATTTCATCATTTATTTGCCATTATGTCTGTCTCCTCCACCAGCAGTGGTGGCTCTCTTGCTTCCCTCACTTGTACCTCCTCAGCTCAAGCTCCATCTTCAGGGCTTTAACACAGCAGATTAGACATGTGGCCCTCTCTCATCTCGGGACATCTGACAATAAGCCAGCTAAACAACAACAACGGCTGGTTATAAGCTAACATTATTGGACCTAGTGGTAGGCTTGAGTGTCCTAAAAACACACTTTCCCTCTAAACATCTTGATTACATAGTCATCTGGTATGAGAACGTGTTCGGTGACTGAACTGATTTATTTGTAGCCTTTTCTTTTGCCTTTTTTCCCCTGCATGTTGATATCATAATATGCTGAAATCCTCTAACTCAAATACCTGCAGGCTGTCAGGTTGCATTGTAGGTACAAGCTGTGCAGGAGGAGAACTTTTCAGAATTCATTTTTTAATTGCTTCAATTACGCCATGTCAGTTATGAAGAAAGCTCCTCCGTGAGTCTGTACTATGTCAGTGCTTTAATGCAATGAGACACTTTGGAGAGTTTGTATTTCTGAATGTTTGTATTTCTGCATGAGCCAGCTCAGCAAAATGTTAAGTCAAATGAAATACGTGATTTGATTCATTTCAAAGAGAGATTTGCATTAGTCTTACTTAAATTTACTATACACAAAAGAACACAAACAAAACATTTTATAAACTTTGGCTAATAGAAATTGTGCAGGAGCTTTCTGCTGAGTTTGTGTACTTATCTGGGGCCTGCTAATTTGGAAAAGTGGTACTGCTGAATAATATTGCAGCCACAGCAAGTCCCAGGCCCTAGAAGACAAGAGGAATGGGTCCATAAAATAAATTTAAACAGGGCAGACCACATATTACATTTTTATTGATATCCACATCAGAGATTATCTTTCACTGTGAATTAAACCAGTGTCATCTATGTGCAAATTCAAGTGCTACATTTTAAAGCGTTTCGACAAGTAGTTCTACAGTGTCATTTCCAACCTTTACTGTGCTTGTAAATCAACTAGTGTAACTCACAAAGAGGCAGAGAAAAACAATTTAATGTGTCTCATAGACAATCACTGCAAAAAATATGACTGTTGCTTCTTTTGAAGTGAGGTAATTGGGTAGCGCTGGAGGCAGATATTTGGGGGGGGGGGAAATCATCAATGCTAAAATGTCTGCTGTACTTAAAGCATGCATATCTGAGGAACTGCACAAATAAAGTCTTTAAGTAATTCTGTAAGAAGCCATTTTCTATTTAAGTGGAGATTGTTTATCTAAACCCCCGTGCTTTTATGCATTTAAAACAGCATTTATCTTCATTTGCTTTCCCACAGTCAGGAGTTTAGTTTCCAAACATTTCTGTGAGCCATTTTCACCAGATTACCCAATAAAATTATACTTTGTCAGCGTCATTTTAGTTTTTAATGCATGCTTCTTTCTTTTGAATTTTAATAGAAGTTTTTGGTGGGGGTTTTTTTTTTGTAACTTGCCTTGATACACTGATTTTCAACAATATTTCCATGTTTGTAAGAGGACAGTCAGAGCTACAAAACGTAGCTGTATAATAACATACAGCTTACAGTAGTTACAGTATATGCATATGTATACATATGCATATAAAAGTCATTTTGCTGCACATAATAAAATAAATAATAACCAGGTTTACATATAAAGTGCTAACTGACCTTTTACAGTTGTTACAATAGTAAAAAAGTCCGCCATCTTCAGTCTGCATCATATGATAGATGATATTACCTCCAAATCAGATTACTGCTTTCCAGGTGAAGTATTACAACGCTGCAGCTGGTCTGCAGGTCCATGCATCCCTCAGCCACTTCCAATTCATTATTTTGGTTCAATGGTCCATCTGGATTAGGTCCAGTGACTTCCATCAGCCCTAGCATTTAAAAAAAAAAAAAAAAGCTAAGGGTAGCAGCCAGCTCACAGGCTCAGATAAGTTACACTGTGTACTGTACACTGTACCTGTGCATTGAACAGCAGATTAAATGATTTTACAGCTGGTAAATAATGTTGATCATATATTAAGCCCCACCCTCCCAAGAGCTAAATGGAAATAGAATATACTTATATGGCAAGAACAGGGACTGGATTGTGTAGATGAATAATACTGTAGTCCAAAAAGCTAATATAGGATTAAAGGGAACTGGTAACAATGTAGGTTTCCACCTTGTGTCAAATGGGGCCAAACTAATTATTTTCACTTTGCCCTGGCAATGAGCACTATATGAGCTGCATTGCTTAATGGTCTACACAATCATGTACAAGGTAAAAGATTCCTGGTTCGACCGAAGGAGAAGTAAATCTCTTCCTATAAATCCATGTGTTGTATGAAGGATTTCTGAAATATATATTTTTGTTAAATCTGGCAGCTCAAACATACGGAGCTACCTTTGGTGCCTTTTTGTGTAAAAAAAGGCAGACAGCCTCATTAACTATGAAAAACTCATTGATTATGAAGCATAGTGAAAGCCAGATTAGTTAGCAGGGGTGCCACCAGGGGGGGTCACTGGCTACCCCCCAAAATTTGCTGCCCCATTTCAGAGAAAATGCTGATATTCCTGCTTTAGCCCCAGTTTTTCTCATAATCAATGATTTTATTTAAAAAATAATGCAAAACTAAACTTATAACATCTAATAATGAAATATCAACTGCAATACCCAGTGATTGTGTACAGCAGTGCCTTGAGATAAATGCTAATGCAACATGGTAATATTCCCAAGTTAACATAGTGATGTGTAGGATACTGTGTCAGTTCAGTTTTTAATGTTTGTTTCCTTTCTTTTTGTAACTGGCCTCAACTTGCCTTGATATGCTGATTTTCAGACAGTCAGATCCACAAAACGCACAACATAGCTTTAGTTCTCATGCTAATATGTGCTACACACACATCTTGTGATAAAAACACACTTCCAAGAAAGAAAGTGAAACTCGGAATCATTTAACGACGATGACTTTCAACAGGATACTGCTTGCACAATCCTATGGCTCAAAAAATATATATATATTATTTTTTTATGTAATTCATAAGCCACACTATTTTTTTTCTTTATTACTCTTTGACAAAACTATGACTTTATCTGTGACCATGTTTATCTGTCACCCGATTTGCATGGATTTCTCCAAAATATTTACTGTATGATCCTGAGAGTGGAAGCAAGCGTAGCACAAATAAGCACACCGAGGTAAGCTGGTGCTGATTTACATTTTCTTGTATTTTTACAGCGCTGTGAGTGTTATGTGACACCAGTGATTCATGAATGCTTTTAATCCAGTATAACATATGCTAATTTTTTAACAGCACAGTACTGCACAAACAGTACTTGCACACAGTAGTATGGGTAACAGATGAAGCTATTTTCCTAAATAGCTTGAAGGCAGGGTCCTTCTTTTTAGGAAATTTAGGAACATAAGAAAAAAATTACCATTCAAGCAATTTTTGAAATAAAAGTGAAGATTTTAATATTTGAATTATATTGTGTTTAGTTTTTCTTTTTTGGGGGGGGGGGGGATTCTGTCCCAAGAGAGACAGTTTCAGAGAGGACAATCATTTCCACTGCAGTGCTTTTCTCCCAGGGCAGCCTGCTGTGCCCTGACAGATATTTTTTAGACTGAAATTCTGTGCAAATTGCCCTGTTGTTTTTCTTTCCAGCACAGTGAGCGGTGGATTTCTACACCTGCAGGATGCTATAATGAATGTATTTTCCAAAATCTTGTAGAACTGAGTTGGCCTAAATTTGAAGACTTTGAGTCGTCTTAGCCATAGTTTTCAATCTCTTTCTATATCTGCTGACAATTAATGTTAAAATGAATGTCAGCTTTTTTCTTTTTTTTTGCATATTCACTCTGACAGTGTCATCATGAGGATGTTTTACACAGTGAGCTACTCCTGCCCTCGCTGTTATATTTGAAAGTGTTAAGTTTAAACATTTAGTAAATATTTATAACCAGCATGTGTTCATCTGTACTCTAGTAGGGCTGTATGCAAGAAACTGCATGCTGAATTTTAAGTGCCGTCTTAATGCACTTAAATTGCATTAAGACAGCATTAGGGTTGTTCAGTAATATGATTATGTTCAGAAGTTGTAAGTTTGACCTCATTATATGTGGACAAAATGCAAAATGTAGCAAAAATAAATCACTACACCAGGTTTCCAGTCAGCCATAAGAGTGTAAAGCAGATTTCAGTTCATATGTCTGCATTTATTTGCTTATTTATTTGTTTAAATCAGATTGTTTGATTAGAATGTGGCCTATTTGCTGTTTTACCAAAGATAAATATCCCTGGCTCTTGTGTTTCTCCTCTATATATGGAAACATTGCTGCCGGTTTCATTCACAGAGTAAGCTAATGACTCATTCTGACGTGGAGACTCACTGCCAGTGTTCCTTGGGGACAATGAGGAGTGGAATAGGGCAGAAAAGGGCACATTGGGGTTTAAGCTCACTGCTCCTCTCAGGGTCGAGTGTCCTCCAGAGGGGTTTTAGAGGAGCAGTAATCTGCAGAGATGGAAGATATCGGCTTTCCCCGGAGCAGAAATGGAAAAAATGACGTGGAAGAGAAAGAAGAGCGTAATGGTTAAATTTCCATGAGAGACAAGTCAATTGACTAGGGTTTATTTTGTGGTCTTGAACATGATGTAATGTGGTTTGATAGTCTTGTTTAACAAACATGACAATTCCCACTTTAGTCTGACTTTTCTTTTTCATGACTTTACACCATCATGTTAAATATTGCGTGAGGTCAAATTAATAAAAAACAATGAATAGGGATGTGTGAAACCTGTGATCTTGCCACATCGCACCACATTAAGGCGGTATTTGTAGTGTGAATTATAATCACCAGAGATAACCTTGAGAGCTTAGAAGCAATGCTTGCTTTATTTAATAGAAGTGATGTCTCTTTAAGAAAATGACTGACAGTAACCAAGACATTACATGTCCCTTATTTCTTCAAGAGCCTAATCTATTTGACTGACAAGGAGACTACCACACGTATCCACACATAGAATACATAAACATGTAACACAAGAACTTTTTTTTAAATGCATATTAAATATTAAAAAACACATTAAACTTTTTTTTTTTTAAAAAGGTAATTTAGTTTGCAGTTAGAATATCTTTGTCATTAATTTTACTTGAGTTTACTTAGGTCAGACTGATGGTTTTTGGACTGTATGTTTTACACCATTCAGTAAATTCCTTTAAACCCATTTCCTTAGTCTGTGATTGTACAATACAAAATACATAATCTGAATATCTTTAAAAAAAAAAAAAAAAAAGAACCAATACCCTGGCTTTTAAATGTCACCAGCATCTAAAAGCTTTTACATATTTAGTAAAATATTAACTAAATTAATTCACACACTTTACCATTATGTGGAACCAGCTTCCAGAGTGGATTTGAGAGACAGACCCCCTCTGTACTTCTAAGGCTGGGCGTAATACTTTCCTTTTTGCTAAAGCTTATAGTTAGGGTTGGATCAGGTGATCCTGAATCCTCCCTTAGTTATGTTGCAACAAGCTTGGAACTGGGGGCTTCCCATAATGCTTTAAGTATTTCTTCTTTACTCACTTTTTTCACTCACTGATGACTTTGCATTTAATCATTAGTAATTATTCATCTCTGGCTCTCTTCCACAGTATGTCATTTGCCTTGTCTTCCTCCCCTCATCCCCAACTGGTTGCAGAAGATAGCTGCCCCTGCCTGAGCCTATTTCTGATAGAGGTTTCTTCCTGTTAAAAGGGAGTTTTTCTTCCCACTGTTGCCAAGTACTCGCTCAAAGGGGATCATTTGATTGTTGGGGTGTCTTTTTATTGTTGTAGGGTATTTACCTTTCAATGTGAATCACCTTGAGGTGACATTTGTTGTGGTCAGGCGCTATATAAATAAAATTGAATTGAATTGAATCAAGACTTTTTGTGCATTTTTTGGACATCAGATGATGACATCTGTTTTCTTAATTGCTTAATAATTACAGGATTACAAAGGCAGGGTTCACTCCGGATCACCAGTCTGTCACAGGATCATTCATGCTCACATTCACACCTATGGAATTACATATAACATACACATAACTTTAGACTATGAGATGTTCAAACCACAAATTTCTCTTTTGAAGTAACAATGCCTCCAGCACCGCTCTGCTCCCTCTATGCATGACATCTATTCATTCATACATTTTCTTCCACTTCTTCAGTTTAGGGTTGGGGGGAGCTGGAGCACAGCCTGGCTTCATATGGACAGAGGCCTGGTACATCCTAGACAGGTTGACAGACTATCCCAAACATAAACACCCGAGTCATCTGACATACTCTTTAGCATGCAGTGTGGATATTGGAAGTTTTGTACTTCCAATAATTACCTGGTTGCTCATTTGTTAAATCCACATTTAGTTCAAATGCTTATGTTACATATCAGCAAATTAAAAAGAAGCCACAACTGAAGAGAACTTGCCTAGTGAAACTATGTATGTGTAGAAAACCTGTCTGTTAAAGAAATTAGAGTTAGGGTTTTTTTGAACTTTATAGAACAGCTGTCATAGATGAAAGCTAAGGTTTGGGGACGCATCAACACCAAACAGGACATACTCAACACCTCGGAGAGAGTGACAGAAAGCTTGTTAGTCAGGCACAGCACTCCAGGCTTACATCTTGTTAGCACACCTGTTTGAATAATGATGAATGACTAAAACATAGCTGAAAGCCCTTTATCATTACTGCGTTCAGTCAAGAAAATATTCATATAAGCAATAATAACAGCTTGGCAGATTTTCCTCCCAAAATGTACACATTTTTACATGAACACATTAGAAAGTACAGCGCTATGCAAATTTTATTGTGGAAGGCAAAGAAAACCATATGCAAACTGGGTTCATGCATACATTTATGTTGAATACGACATCACCATTAAATGCTAATGCACTGTAAAACGCTGCAATAAAAGACTCAGCAAAGCTACTCTGAGTCCAACAGCTACATAATAAGTCAGATTATTATTGATTTACACTGCTCCTAGTTTATTCTATTGCATTTGTTTCAAACATTTACATGTTTTTTTATGTACATTTTATATTCCTTCAGAATATAGTTACAATAGGTAGAAGCTGAAACAGAGTTAGCTGCATATATCGATATATATCCATAATATAATTTATTGATTTGTCTAAAACTTTAAAACATCTGAGTAGCAATTAAGATCATATTTTAAAAGGTTTTTCGCTGTGTTTCCAAATGGGAATATTCACTGTTCTCTATAATAGCAAATGGTAAATGGCCTGTATTTATATAGCGCTTTTCTAGTCCCTAAGGACCCCAAAGCACTTTACATATCCAGTCATTCACCCATTCACACACTGGTGATGGCAAGCTACATTGTAGCCACAGCCACCCTGGGGCGCACTGACAGAGGCGAGGCTGCCAGACACTGGCGCCACCGGGCCCTCTGACCACCACCAGTAGGCAACGGGTGAAGTGTTTTGCCCAAGGACACAACGACCGAGACTGTCCGAGCCAGGGCTCGAACCTGCAACCTTCCGATTACAAGGCGAACTCCCAACTCTTAAGCCACGATCGCCAAACTAAATATCATCAACTAAGAATATAATGTATACATAATTATACCTATAGAATAGGACAAATATAATAATAATAACAACAGAATAACTACATGTTTACATTATGCACAATTTTATTAGGAAATTGCTTTCTGTCTCTATCCATTTCTGATAGTTCAGGAGTTGAAGCCCCTCCTACAGTACCCACTTATGCCCAGCAGGTGGGAGAAAAGAGTTACTAAACTGACTAGAGGATTTGAAGATATGTACCCAGAGTTTACTGCAAAGGAAATGTTTTTTGTTTTTTTTTAGTATATATATCTCTATCTGAGAGTGAACTGAACTAAATTATATTTAAATTTTTAGCAGGATTTCTGATTTTATTTTATTTTATTTGTGTTTAACAACTTCATTTTGGTTATGTAATATTTTCTTTACTAATGATAATAAGTTCCTAAGACAATCAATAAAGATGCAACGACTCAATTAACAATTTGGAATTTTCAAAGTTAGAAAATGTCAGTTTCATTTAATTTACATTGATACATAAATTTTGTCACTTACTTGTTTCTCACCAACCTAATGAGTTTTATGAAGCACAACTTAGTGTACTAGATTTGGGGATTTTTTCAGACTTCCTTTACTCCCCAAATAAAAACTGTTATTTATGACTCCCTCTTGGTTTAACATCTTGAACATTCCCATCAACTAAAGCACTAATCTTCCTGCTTGCATTACTTTTTAACTCTTACGTAACTGTGCACTTAAAACAAGAGCAAAAAGGTTACATTTAATAAAGATACTGTTTGAGATTATCTTGCACGTGTACACATCCAAATATGTGCATTACTATACATGTGAAGGGGATCCCAGGACAGACATCTTTGAAAAAATGAAGCCCCCTATATCATCCTGAGTTTGCAGTACAGTTAGGTATCATAACTCTTAAGTTACATGTGTTATTGTTTAATCCCATGAGCCTGCAGGATTATTCAGACTTGCTTCAATTGTTAACTTGTTTTCCTTTGGGGGCAAGTATGGTGATTTGAGCACGTACTGTGAACTCAGGGACACCTCGTTTGAAAGAAACCATTAACTTATTTTGTCAAATGACCATTTGTTTTTAGAGTCTTATTGCAATGGAGGTACAGTTTTATAATGGATCACTGGTCATTATAGAGCCTGAATATTAGTTTAGGGATTAAAGAGAGACAATGCATGTCACACTAGAAGGTTTGAAGCTAAAATACCAACAAAAAGTCTGAGAATTCTTTTTTTTCGTCGGGATTTGCTGCTGAGAAGAGACATTGTTATTGAATATATAAGAAGCTCACAGACCATAAATAAAATGCCCATAAAGTGACAATGACTGAGACTGAAATTGAATTGAAAGTGAAAAAACCTAGTGGTAAGACTACACGCCTTTGGAGCGGAGGGTCTGTATCCAGTAAGGGTCCTAAGGCTAGACCCCCCATGCTAAGCGAGACAGATAAATATGAAGGCACGCCGGCTCAGACATCGCCCGGATCAATAAAGTCTGCGTCAGGTGTTGAGGAACCAGGGCACCCTAACGAGAAGTGGGCTGGTGGAACAAGAAGGCATTGGTGGGCAAGAGATGAAAATAGGGCGTTGTTGGAATGATACTACGCAAGTAACCCTGGCGGAAGGGGTTACATGAATGGGATGAGAGACCAATGGAATCTTCGACACCCAACATCCACAATGATGGCAAAACAACTAGCAGCTCAGTGTTCCAACATTCGAAAGAAGGGACTGCTCTCACAGCTATTGACGAGGTACAACACAAATGCTACGGCAAGGGGGAGCCAGGGGGGAGATATCATCACCCCCTCCCAAGATTGGGTACCAAGCCCCAAGTGCGATAGAAGAAGGATCGTTGAGTCCGAGAGGAACTGAAAGATAGGATCATGGCTAAGCTTGAAACCTGGA